>NC_087553.1:34249151-34563057 GCF_036250125.1 Pseudopipra pipra | reverse complement strand
TTTTTTTCCCATGAGTTACATGACTTCATTTTCCTATCTGTAATGGATTTCATATCGGTACATATTGAGGTCACCTTACTTAAATCTGGTAGAGAAACTAACCTTTAATATGGACAGGACAGTAATTTACATATATACCACTTCTGTTAGTGTAAAATCCCAGTGTAGATAGATAAATACAAGTATTTTATGAAGATTTCAAATACCCCTCCTTTGTAACAGACAGTTTTATTAACAGTTAAACTATCATCATTGCCAACCCTCATGCATCCAAGAAGTAAATGATGGCTGATGCAATTATGGTATGCATAAAAGGCCTGCATTTAGTTTTGTTTTAAATTACAGACAAGATCACAAAATCGAATGGCTGAGTGCTCAATGCCATTTCTGTCTCTTTCCTTGAATCCTCTAGCACACTGACCTTTTCTTTGAGGTCTTAAAATACAAAATTTTGGAATATAGACTATTAAAGATGCTAGTTAATAGTTGTAGTGTCTTTAATTAATGTCACCTCCTTGCTTGAGTCAGTTTGGAGCTCTGAGAAATTCCTCAGGGTTAATCCTGGGATGACTGGGGTGCCTAGACATGTCCTCTTGTTCCCCTTGTATTCTTCTGCTCCTTTGTCCTCATTTCATTTTCTTGCATGATTTAGATCCATTGTCTCTACAAAATATGGTTCCTTATAACATGAGACTTCTGGATCAGCACTGTTCTCAGCTCTGTTCCTGACCATTGTGAAGTTTCATGGAATAGGAGCTTTGTGGCAGTAATGTTTTACGGCGTTCACACACGTACAGTGTAAAAGTGTGATCGGGCTCTGATTGAACAGAACAGTAACTAGATTAGATGTTAAGGGTATTGTGATCTCCTTTTTCTCTTTTTTTTTCCCTAACCTGGATCAGTTTAGTTGTCTGATTTGTACCATACCCTTCCCAAAAATCATTTTAGCATGAGGAAGTGTGTGGCAGAACTGATGGCCTGGGGGTGCTAGGTGCAGAAATTGCTTAAAACAGTGATTTCACCAGAGCCACTGTGTCATGAAACATTGCCCTGAAGTAATCTCTGACAGTTATCTCCTTTGACAATGGGATTTCCATTGAAATAAAATATAATCCATGTTTATCAGTCTTTCATTATTACCTTTCTATCAGATGAAAAGGTCATGCACTGAAGTGTGCTGACACAGCTCAGGAAGTAGAAAACTTATATTCTCAACAAGTCTGTGTTCTTGCAGTATCTTTAGCAGAGTTGCAACATTAAACGAAATCAAGTTGTACAAAGACTGGGAAATGAGAGGACATATCCAAAATACTGTGTATGTTGGTGGTTTGTATTTGTTTATGTATTTATAGCGAGCACCTATGACATTGAGAGCACCTATTTATAGAGAGCACCATTGCAGTGAGGTTGTGATTTCTGGTTTGAATCTTTTTAGAGGTTCTGCAGTATCAGCACTGATTTAAGGGCTGAATCTGGTTTACAGGACGGCTCTGTTTGTAGTATTTTCTTGTAGTATTGTCTTTCTGTTGTGGGAGAAGTGTAAAGGCTGTACATGTAGCACACTGGCTGCACGGAGGCAGCTCCTGAGAGATGTGAGATGGTATCACCATCAGAGAGATGAGCGATTGGGAAGCATATTTCTTTCTGATTTTGTCTGTTGACTAGTACTGAGGGAGGGCTGTGCTGTTAAGAGTTTCTGTAGTGCTACCCTGAAAATATTTTACATTTTACTTAACCGAAAACAGTAAGTTTTCAGTTTGATCCTGTGGCACCTCAAACAAAGGCAATGGTGAGAATTTCTTCATACTGTAATCTGTCAGGGTGTATAGGAGAAGTGTGAGTATGGGAGTTAAGCATACTCTCATACTTTTCACTGATGGCTCACTTTAGTATTCAGCCAGATGGTGGAGCACTCACACACTCAAGACTAGGTTCATCAAAGCCGATTGGATTACCAAAGTCTGCAAATATGTCCTAGGCAGAATGAGGAATCCGTACTCTAGACTAAACAGGGTAAATGGTGAAGCCAAAGAACACTTTAACAGCTGCTCAGTCTCATCTCTCAGGTTCATTGAACTGAGTCACTGTGCTATCCTTTGAGGAGGAAAAGTTAATTTTTTGTAACATAGCAAGTGAAGTGGGTATATCAGGCAGTGATGCTGAGCAGTAGAGAGTCATGCACTGGTACACATTTGCATCAGGGTTTCAGAACTAAGAAACAAAACTGAAGCACTGCCTGCCAAAAGTGAGTTGGTTAGTACCCGTGCTGACATGGTGTTGGATAGCTTTCAGAGCACTGCATCGTTTTCAATTCTGTTTTTCTTTCACCTGCTGTCATTACAAAAGCCCTGCAATTGATCAGCAAATGAACTGTTGAACAAACGATATAAATAAGTCTGCCTCAACATTACCACATAGCCATTGATATAAAAAAAATAAAATCAATGTGCAAAGTAGATCAAGCTCATAAATTATGGGTATACAGGAACCATTTATCCCACCAGGAAACAGGAGATAGGGCAGTTTTGCGGTCGACTTAGCAAAATGGGGTAACTTGATCAAGATATTCTATTAATAAGTGAAGTTTTTAGAGGATAATTATTGCAAATGTTATGCATGAATTTATGACATATTTTGAAAAAAGATTATTATTTCTTTGAAATGACAGGAAAAATATAAATACCTTGTAGAAACCATCATAAAGAACTTATGCAAAATCTGTTCCACTTTGAAAGTACTAACCTGTAGCATTTAAATGAATTCTCAAACTACTTAAAAACATTATCTAATTACATTTCTGAATATCTTTGTGAAAGATAGTAGCTCTGTATGGTAGGAAAACTGTATTAGATATTGAGCTCTCTTCGTTACTTTTTTTTGAGTGTGCAACTGAGCTTTCAGAGGTTTATTGGGGAAACCTGTTGTTCCTCTGTTTATGAAACTGTTTCTCCCTCAAGAACAAAGTGATTACCTGATGGAATGCGAATGCTAGAGACTGGAGCAGCACTCGGCTTTATCAAGTAGTACTCTTTTCAACAAAAAGGAAAAGTTGTTTTCTTTATAACTATGATTATAACCTTTCAAATGTGAGTAATGTAACTGGTGCTGTGCTGTTTCTTCACACTTATCCAACAAAGGTAGTTTGGAATATTTGGATATTGGATACTTGTTTACCTCTGTTGCAAGTATCAGCCTTTATTTTTTTTTCTTTTCAGTAGGATGAATTTTCTATTTACAAACCTTGGTCTTAATATTTCAGCTTATGTCTCATGAAGTAGATCACGCTCAGAAGTCCTCAAAAGACTTAAAGGAATGACAGATTTTCCAGCATACTTTGTATGCTCCCAGATGTGTTCTGAAGGTCGACCCTTTAACAGAAGTTAAGAATATAGATCAAAATATAAAATGCATAGAGAAATATCAGTCTTCTCACAAAGTTTAGACTGTAAGTAATGTAGTTTACTTGGCCCTTGTTTTGTGAGAATACTAATTATGTGGGGAAATATTCCTTAAATTTCTCTTCTGTATTGCAAGAACAGAATCATAGAATCACAGAATATGCTGAGTTGGAGGGGACCCACACGAATCTTTGAGTCCAACCCTTAGCCCTGCACAGGACCATCCCCAACAGTCACACCATGTGCCCGAGAGTATTGTATTGTGCCTGAGGATTGTAATGAGAGGGAATGCAAACTGGAACTGCTGTTTCTAATTTCACAAGCTAAAGAGTAGTAAATAATGCACAAATATCTGTAAAGCTCCATAGAGGTTTTCTTGGCCTGATGTGCATTTTTCTGTGAACTAAAGCTTCTAGTTTGGAACTGCTGACAAGTTGATTACAAATGACTTGGCTGTTTCCTAAATACTTCAGTCTTTGTTCAAGTAGTTTATTTCACTCCAGTAATAATCTAGTCCGCACTCTTTAATAATTCATCTATTTATGGTTTAACTTTTGTTTTGTAAGTCTAATAACTTAATGTGAGAACAGTATTAAAAAATTACAGTAATTTGTTCCTGTGAATTGTGAATATCACAGATCAATTTTTTTAGGTCCTACATTTTACTTCATTAGTTTTCAAGTATGTTTTCTCCTCCTAAAGTTTGCAAAAGACAGTGTTTATGGCATAACATACTAGGAAAGGCAGCATTTTCCTTTTCTATATTATTTTTAAAAGTTCACCAGGTTATATTTTAATGATTTAATAGTCAATTTTTGTTGGATTTTTTTCTCTCCATGTTTCAGCAGAGGTGTTTGGACACAGATATGTTAATAGATTGTGAGTTTCCAAATAGATTTTATTATTATCAATTTTTTCATGTATTATATAGGGGTAACAGGTAGGAAGGAGAATCCTGCTTAAATACTTTGAGTTATCTCTGTTAATAATTTGTGGTTTTTTTTTTTTTTTTATTTAAAGCAAACTTTTGGATCAAGTAATCCACATATATGCTTTTAACCCACCTGAGTGCTCTTCTCTGACACTTTGTTGTTTTGTAATTTCCATTTCACTGAATAGCATAGCATGATTCTTGATTCAGTAGCAAGTTTTATTTAAATGACAATATTTGCACTCATTCATTTCCATTTCACATTTGTTTTCATAATTCAATTACAAGCTGAAAGTTTACCTGTTCTCTTTAGTAAAATGTGCATCTTAAATCCAGGCAGATTAGGCTGGACAACATTGTTCTTCTTTGCTGTTGTTTGTCTTGCTCTCTTCCTGAATGAAGGTGCTTAGAGAAGGTTTAATATACCAGCCTGGTATTTTTCAGTCTTGTTAAATCTTAATCCTCAGTTTCAGTTAGATAGTTGAGAAATTAGGCATGTTAAACTTGAGACTGAAATTTCTCATGTTCATTTTCATTTTGAAAGCACTTAAATGCGTGGTGGCATAAATACAATATTTAAAGTTTAATAGAAATCTAGTTTGATATGGCCAAAATTATAAAACCTAAACAATTGTTTATTTTCCTACTTAGCTATAAATAATATTTCTTTCTATTTATTTTTAAAAAACCCTCCAACAAACAGCAGAAAAAAAACCCTTTAAAAAGTTTCATTTTCCTGCAAAGAAAGGTAACTAGTGTAGGAATTCTCAAGCATTGGGAGATTTTTCAGTTTATAAATGACTTATGATAGAGTTGATGAAATGGATTTAATTTTTAATATGCCCATTTATATTGAGTATGATATATAGAAAATTAAGCAATTAAATAAAGTTTAAATGGATTGACTGTTTTGTAGGTGAAACATGAATGTTACATTTGTTCCCATGCTATGATGGAGTATTATTTCTAAAAGACCTGGGTCTGTTTTGGTCTCTTTTTTTGTTCACGGGGAATTAAGCAGCAGGCGGAAAGTAAATATTGCAAAGCTCTTTCATTCACAGCTTACTTTTCTCTTTTGCTGAATAAGGTCTCCTATAGGTGAAAATTTGAATTTTTAATTAAAGATTAAATTGCTGTGTGTATATATAATTGTATATTTTCATTTCCCCTCATGTACAAATGGAAAATAGTTGACTGCTGAACTTTAGTTGGAGTCGTAGGTATGTTTTTAACAGGGATGTGGCTTCACTTAGGTATAACTTTGTTTCTATTTCTGAATGTGCCCATAGTTGAACTGATGTTGTTACAGTTTTGCAGGAAAAATTTTGTTTGAGATGTGGCAGTTAATAACTGAAATTCTTTGTTTTTCCTGTGGTTAGTTGCACTACTTAAGACAAAGCAGGAGTGAAGTTCTTGAATAGCTCTTGTAGCCTCTTTTCCATGTATGTGTACCATCCTCTTTTACCCTCCCTCATATACCAAAAACCAAGAGGATGTGGTTGCTGCAGATATTAGCTGTTCATAACTTCTAGGGCTTATGAGTATGATCTCTACTCATAAGCATTTATTCTGCAATATGTTCTGTATAGCTTCATCTCCAGTCAGAACTAGGTCATTCATCTAACTAATTCTGTATTTAAATAGATGGGAAGATTTATACTAAGCTTTTACAGTTCAGATGAATAAAAAGACCTGTTTTTCATGTCTCTATTAGTGATAAATTGTGAGATTATCATGTTTTATGTTTGCTATTTTCTACTACTATCACTTCTTCTAATGCATCACATAAGGTTAATCATTCATGGTTTTAGAATTTTAGACAAAAGTCTAAATGGAATACATTTAAAATGAAATAATGCCAGTTAATTATTGATTGATATTAAAAACTTGACACATTATTTTGCAAAACATAACTTAAAGTATTGCCTTAAAAGTTATATTAACTCAGATAAATATTAGAGCTTACGGTATGAAATGAAATGTAGAGGAGAAATTACAATTAACAGTGGTAACAGTGTATTTCCAGTCTAACAGATGAAAAGATGAACTGAATCATTCTTCTATGGATCCTTTCAGTTACTGAGCTTCAGAATGTTTGGGAGTAAACAACTATATAGCAGGAAATTTTTATCAGTAGTCCAAATGGTCGTTTGATATAAAGCTCTGTTATGGGAGATCAGAGTGAAAACAAAAGTACCTACGGATTATATGGAGCATACAGTTATGTCAAGTTGAATGTCCATGTGCTGCAGAAGCAATATCAGGATATGTTTTCACAAATTAATTTAAAAACCATATAAAAATCTCTGGTTTTCTTATAAGCATTAATGCTTACAGACTGGCTAGTCACCTTAATTGGTGCTTCCAAAACGTTTTCTGCATGTAAAAAGGAAGAGTAGCAGTAATGGGGAAATAAATGCAGAATTCTGAACATATGATAGCAAAGAGTGTAAAAGTTTAGTGACTTTGAGAATAGTTTTAGCAGCTTTACTTCAAAGTGATGAAACATTTTTGTGACTTTTGTTAATTTATTGATAACTAATGTTTGAATTATTTCTCATCTTATCTAGTACTAGGCTAACTGAAGTGACTCAGAAATGTTTTCTTTTCTCATGGGAATATTGCATTTATTTTTTTCCTTTGGCTTTGCAGAATGTGTTGTGCACAGTTGGATGACATGATTTTTATGAATACTAAAATGATTTAACATGTTTTTCCCAGCAATGATTAGTTTATTCTGCTCAGAGAGAATTCTGTTCCATCCTTACGATAGGATGATTCTGCAGCAAACCACAGTAGCTTGAAAGCAATGCACTTTCTGAGGAAAAAACACACATCACAATTATCGACCTATTTAGCAATGTTAGATCAAAACTACACTGAAATTTTGCATTGGGCAAGATTGATGCAAATTCTTGTAAAAACAGGGCTTGACTAGAGCATCAGCGTTAACTGCTACTTGAGCTGATGTTTGTGGTTAGTATGTCTGGAGGGAAGAATATTTTGACATATATTTGCGTTTGGTGGAAAGAGCATGCATAATCTTTCCATTGTTTTTTCTCATTAAAAAATACATGTGTGAAAGTAGAACTTTTTATGAAACAACTTTGATGTATTTATAAGCATAATGTAGTTTGGTTTTTTTTCCCATGTACACACACATACACTATAACTACAATGCCAGTTAAACTAGCTTTCTAAATTCTTAGTAGCATGGGCTGTGTTTTCAATAAAATGTTAGTTCCAATTCCTTTTTTAAGTAGTTTTTGTGCTACTCAACAAAACTGCAAAGGGAACATGTGGAGCCTTAAATATTTTTTTACCTGAAGTCCTTTATAGATGGGCTATAAAAGCACACTGTGTAACATAATAAATTGTATGGAAAGGAACCACATGTTTTCCTGGTAGAAAAAATGCATTTTAGTGATCTGTGTACTATGTTTATATTCATATGGCATATTTTTAATCTTGGTTACCTAACCGTTCTTTCAATTCCTGCGTCATATGTCAAATTTCCATACTTCAGTGAGGGCTACATCTTCTCTGGGAAAATTTCTTGCTGTTTAGGGTCAATAGGCTTGAAAAAATGCTAAAACTAGGAAGATGCCCCAGATCCACATTTCACTCTGTGGATTTTTATTTAGAGGTGATATAAAATAAAATGGTCCCTTGCCTTTGCTACAGTAATTTCTAAAGCATGGAGACATATATTTTTTTTAAAATTTCCTTTTCCCACCTGAATGCATGTAAATCACCTCTATGAAATGTGAGTCTCACAATAAGAGATCCAGAGATCCAGAAAACTGGGGGGAAAAAAATAACCAACCTCCCCTCCTGTTCCATAAAAATAGTTTCTTTGTGAGGTTTGTCTCCCTGAGGAACTTCTTGATACTTGGATACTCTGTCATGTGTAATTGGATTGTAGCTGTTTCTGAATACTGTTTTCTCCTCTTGACAGCATGGGGTAACCTTGGAAATGTTCTCAAGAGCCAGAGCAAGATTTCTGAAGCTGAAAGCGCCTACAGAAATGCCTTGTACTACCGCAGCAACATGGCTGATATGCTCTATAATTTGTGAGTATGTGTGGCTTTCCTGAAGTTGAATTGTCTTTGAAACCTGTTGTGAATGGAGCTATTGATTTACTTCCTGGAAAGGGAGACGATGTTATTTGTTGCTTTCTAGCAGTCATTTCATTAATTGTGCTCCTTAAACTATGGAGTGGACAAGGTTTTTTCTTGGTCAACATTATCGTAGTATTCATGTAATGGGTATGGAGAAGGTAAACTTACAATCTGCTTTAAAAGAATTAACCCCCCCCCCCCCCACACACTAAATAAAGTACCAATAGATGAGTTGTCAGCTGTGACCTTCCATCTGTTTCTAACTCCACTAAATTGTAGAGGTGTTATTTAGACTTCTCTTTTAAGTCTGAATAACACTTGGTGGGAGGAGCGTATGTAAGCACTTCCAAGCAAAGACCAATACCCCTCTGTAATGTTAAAACATCAAATTAGTTTTCTCCTGTGACTGACTTCAGAGCAGCATAGGTTAAACAAAGTTTAATTACTAGAACCCAGTTGTAAGTGTGTAAGAAGATAAATAACATGAGCATCCAAATAATTATACAGTGGGGAGAAAGATTTCTAACTCATTAATGTACCAGATCATAAACATGGAAGCGATTGTCATGCTAAGGTTCTCACTGAGGTGAGATCATGCTGCGTGCCCCAACAAGGAGGGGACTGATTCTCTGGCTGAATATCCCACCTGCTTCCTGCTCAGCTCTACTTGTCGTTCTGGTGCTCGCCCTTCCTTCCCCTCCTGCCATGACTCAGCCAGCCCAAGCCCCCAGAGTGGGGCTCTGCTGCAAGACAGGCTCTTCACCTCCACTAGCCATATGCTCTTGGTTCATGATGGTGTGCAGGACAAAATCCAGGTGGCTGCCATTCCATAGGTAGTAGTATGAAAACAATGTCCTGAGTACGGTACAAAAATGTGAATGTTAGATAATCAAAATGTGCAAAACTAAAATCAAATAGTAAAGCTCTTCAAATAGATAAACAAGAAAGTAATGTTCTGCCTGTAAGTCCAGTTTAAAATGGCCACTTATCTAAAAATGAAGTTTGCATAGTTTTCTTATCTCTGTTAGGCGGTGAAGAGTATGCAAAGCATATTTTTAAGAAGAAACTCTTTTTCATTACATTTATAAAATAACTTCTGAACACAGCAGAAAATTGGAGGAAACAAAGTGACAAGATTGATACTTGTACATTTCTCATATGCCATTCATTTTGGAGATGAAAATTATAACTATTAAAATCTTTTGAATACCTATACAGTACTTTTGTCTCTTACTCACTGTGTCATAGAGGGAAACTGAAGTTAATACCAGGGTAAGAAGAGGAAAGGAAGTTGGACAGTAAAGACAGGGATATAAAAAAATCACATTTCAGTTGTTTTGCCATTCTCAGAATAAGCTCCTAGTCTTCCAGGTTTCCACTGATATACAAAATATATGCTTATAAACCTTCATCTCTATTGAATAGAAATTTTTTTTAAATTTACTGAATTTGTGTGGAAGGAATTTAACCAAAATGCTGGTTGGAATATATAGGGCATAAAGTCACCTTAAATATACCTGTGAAAGTAAAGGAAGTTTAATTCTTAACCTTTCTACTACTATATTGAATGCCATAGAATCCTTTATTTTTTAAAAAAGCTTCACAAAGCCATTAGTTATTCAACAGTAGTTGAAAAATCTTGCATAATTTTTTTGGTTTTGTAGTCTTTCTCAGTGTTGGGTGCTTCAAGATCCACCAGGAAAACTAGGTGGTAAATGGAGTGTTCTTTATATTATTAGACCACAGATGAGTCAGTTCTTTTAAGCACAAATGCTCAAGAGCTCCTTTGCAATTGAAGTCCATCCTTGGCATGTAGTTCTGTGAGTGCATTTTACAAAAGACCTCTCTAATGCAAAAACATGTCTTATATGTGCTTACAGGAGGTCTGTTAGTTTTGCTATTTCTGGTTTTCAGTATGTGCCTTTGAAACTGAAACAGTCATTCAATAGAAGTCTGGACAAAAAGCATCCTTACAGTAGTTTAGAAGCAATGTATGTGTCTCACATGTTTGTTATTGTTTCTAAGCACTTACACCTCAGTAGTTGATACAAATTACTTGGCATATGCAGTCCAGTGTTCACTCACAGCAGCAACAAATCCAAGTGCTCTCTGATTGAGGAACAAATTATTAAGTTTTAAATCACAGTTTTAATGGATAACAATCAAAGAGAGAAATTATATAAACTGAAGAGTTTGTTCTCTTTCCTTCTTTTTCAATAAATGGAAATGTGAGGTTGTCTTAGAAGTTGGCTATTAATACATTAAAATCTAAAGAATTTAACAGATTAGATGAATGGCTGATTTCAGTGGTATATTATTTTCTGACTGTTATACCTTATGGTTCTGAGTTACAGCTGCTTTTGCCATTTAGAACAATTTAAAATGCATTAATTTAGATTACATAGTTACATAATCTCCATTTGAAGGTTTGCCTGATTCCTCACGTTATTTTCTGGTGTTCAAGTATGTCAATTCTGTAATATTAAATTTCTAAACTTTTAGAGACCAGCAGAATTTTTTTATTATTATTTGGATTTCTTTAAGAAAAAAGAAAAAGGAAACTGAAGAAATTGCAAAACTTGAGTTTAGGCTAAGGACTTGAATTATTGTTTGGAAGCTTATTTTCTGGAAGTCTCATGAAAAACTCAAAGGGTAGCTACTGTCAACTCTGAAAGCATTTGAGATTTTGAAAGCAGTTTCAGTGCAGAAGGGGTTTCAGTTGTTGTTTTATACTTTAAATGGAGAATGTATTACAATATGCCTTTAATGAGGTAGCTTCAAGAATACATTTAAAGTATCCTCCTATAAATAACTTCTCTGACATCTTTAGACTGCACTGCAGGTAATTTTTACGAACAAATTTCCAAGCCAACTTCTTAAATCTATGTAGCACTGCTGATTCCAGCTAGATTTCAGAGGGCAGTAAATCAGCATGAACAGAGTTATCTTTCTATGGTTTTTTTTGTTTGGTTTTGTTTGTTTGTTTGTTTTTTAAGTCAGAAAGCTGTGTATTTCAATACTGTGAAGTACCAAGGACAGAGCTGATGAAAAATGATAGTTTATTCTTCCAAACAAGGGAATGTTCAGTAGATTAAAAACAAACTAATTTAGTTTGTTTTGACTTTCAGTCTTTGTTGCCCTACGATTGTTACCTTAAGCTCATGGGGTTATTTGTATTGTCTCAAATTGCTTCTAATTCGTGTCTAAAGTAAAATTGCTTAACAGGTAAAGGAGAGTTTTGCATACACTATTTCACTTGTATTTAGAGTGCTTAGAGTATTCTTTTGTCATCCATATTAATATTTTACATTACCTTGAGTTTCTCAGCTGATTATAAGGATGTCCTCAATCTGACATAAATATTGAATATTCCTTTAAAATCTTACTAAGTACTTGAAATGTTGTATTTTTGGAGTATACAATGCCCTATAAAGGATGAATTTCTACCAAACAGCCATCCCCTTGCTTCTCTTCTGAAATATCTCATTTTGCCTTCAGTGATACAGGGCTGTGTATACAAGTTTATTATTTAAATAATTTAATTTCTTTGAATAAGGTTGTATTATGAATTTTCATAAACTTTACATGGGAAAACTTAGGATATTATATTAATAAATGTGGATGTTTTTATGTTTCCGTTAGGTAAAGTCTCCAATAGTGGCTGAAATTTTTATCCTATAAAGTCTAGGATTGCAGAAGTGGTTTACATGCAAACTTTAACTCTTCATCCTTGGGTAAAAATCAATATGAGCAAAGTTCTTCCTTGTCTACTGTTGTTAGCCTATTTAACACCTGAAAATGTATTCCCTGCCTTTTAAGGGTTCTGGCATAAAAATCTCCTTATTGGATGCAAAAAGCACTAAAAGCAGGCTGACCTACAAACCTGTGTTGAACTGTTGTTGAACCTGCCCTGGACAAAATTCCTGCAGCAACTATGAAGTAGAAAACAAGTCAAGGTTATGGTTCCTCTTCCTTGATAGCCCAGAAGTTTTTATCATTCAGGATATGGAGTTAAAAAGCAAAGAGGATGTGTCATCTGGTATCTGCCCAAGTACTTGGTTATTGTTTTTCTCAGCTGTGAATGCAAACTTGTTACAAACCTGCCTGGAATTAATCTCTGCTTTGCCAGCTAGCTCTTTCTCTGTCAAAGGCTAAAATTTGTATTATGCTATAACCATACCTTGATAAAATATTGCTGTGTTGCGAGTGACTGGTGCTGTTCTGCAGTGCAGAACTCTGCTCTGGGACACTTTGCAGGGCCTATATGAAGTACAGGTATTTTTCAAAGTAATACTGAGAGGTGAAAGGCATTCCATGACCTAGCTATTCAATTACATGTCTCAGTATTTGAAATTGTGGTCATTTATATTCCTTACATAAACTTTCACCATTTTATAAAATTAGGAAAATAATTGTTTGAGTCTGCCATTCAATTTCAAAGAAGGCCCTTCTTGTAAGAGGTTCTGTCCAGCTCTCTATCTATGGTGACTACTGGGGCACATGAGGGGCAATAGAAATCTGGTTTGAGGGCTGCAGACATGGCACAGCCCTGCCCATTGTCCAGAGGAGTGACAAGAACAGGAGCAGTGCTATTCCTTATCCCCACGCCAGTCCTCCCTCTGTCAAGGAAACAGGAGTTGTGAGAGTGGATTTGGTGCTGCATGTGTAGTAATCCCAGTCAAACTGCACTAGTAACAGAAAAAAGAAAAGGACGATATTTGCTGACCAATTTACTTACATTTGGGAAGCTCTTCTCTAGATCTAGGAGAATGTGGCAGAGTTTTACTGTGCTGTCTGAAAGACTAGAGATTGTTTTGGGGTGATGGTTTTGTTTTTTTTTTTTTTTTTTTAACTAATGGGAGTATAGATTATTGTGCTTAGTGAGTTCCACAAAGGGAATGGTCATTCTTTGTATGTTTGGGTTCTTATTGAATAAAAAAGTAGGATTTATGGTTGCATCCATACCCACTAGTTTTGCAAATGACAGGGAAAGAATTGCCTTAGGCAAAGCACATCCTTTCTTGCTACGTGGCTGGAGACACTTCTGTGTAGGGAATAAAAGAGGATTATCTTCCATTTCTTTCTTTCTTTGTCAGTGCAGCATTTAGGTAAATATAGTTCTTGGTAGATAATGCCACCTGAAATCAGTGGGAGGAACGTAGCTTGAGGCATGGAAGAACTGCAGTCATGGGAAAATAATAGCTAACAGCCCATGTATTAGTTGCTATAAACCAGTAAACAAAATCGATTAACCTATTTTAGTATTGTACCTGGCTATATTTTGTAAGTATTTCACTAATATATGTGTTTACTTTGACAGTTACAGTCCATTTATGCCAGCTTTAGTCACTAAGGAGTTTGCTTTATAAGTAGACCAGCTGGCTTTAATAGGGACTACCAACAGAAAGAAACTAATATGTAACTTGAGAAAAAGGATAGATGATCTACCACCTGTTTCTATTCTGTGACTACCTTCCCGTTCTCAAAAACATTTTTGTGCCATTAGTATTTAATGACTTTGGGTCAAAACCAAAGCAGAGGAAAAAGACAGGAAGATCTTTCATTGTTGGTCAAGCAAGGTACGTAAAAGTTGTCAGCTTAAAGAATTCAGGAAGGTTACAAAGAATTCACTTGGGGGAAATGTTTTCCTGCACATATTAAATGAGCAATTATATCTATAGAGGTGATGTGCATCATTTCTAGATAGTCAGAACTTTTTTTTCTTATTTTTATTTGTCTTCCTATTAGGAAAACAGGATTCTGAGCCATTTCCAAAGTCACTTGGTGAAGTTTGCCACTCTTGAAAGTAGTTAGCACATATCCTCCATTTCATAAATGATTAACACTCCACTGTAAAAGTAGATAGAAGTAATGCAGGCAAAAAAAAATCCTTTTGTAACATTCCAGAATCTTGCTACTTATGATAGTTAGATCTTCTCTCCTAATTAATCCTAAATAAATTCATGGACAGTTTATAACTGTCTACTGTGTGTCCTATGGTATAAGTAGCTTTTTTCTTTACCAAGTACTTTCAGCCTCATGATATAGCAATGAGATAAGAAAACCAAGAGTAACAGCAACAGTACCAATGACAGAGGGTACAGGAAAGGAACAATTCACATGGAAACCCCCCAGTAACAGGCAATACCTGATGGCTCCTTCTGCCACGCTGCCCCCACTGCTCCCTCCGGCTCAGAACCAGCATTACCCAACTGCTCTCTTCAGCTCGGAACTGGGGCCACCCCACCGTTCCTTCTGCCACACTTACTTGAAAGGAAGCCCTTCTCCCTGGAAGAGACTCCTTTCCCCCCACCTCCGGCAATGATGTGAGCTGGTGTAGAATAACCTTCAGGTCCTAGACATGCCCTCTCCTGCCTACTGCAAAAATTACCCCTGTCCTGGCCAGAACCAGGACAGAGCCCATCTTTTCACTTTCTGTTCATCTTGACAACCGTGAACAATTTTTAGGGCCAGCCGCTTTCAGAAGCAACTCTGGGACTTGCTGCATGAACTCAGTGTTGCTGGAGCAGCCAGCAGAGAGCCTTGGGAATGAGTACCCTGCTGTGCTCTCAGGGCCCTTACCCTGAGATCCTTCACCAGCCCCGATGTCTTCACTGATCAGGTCTACTGATTTAGCAATGCAATATCAAGGTTGAACTGTGCTGTTCCTCAGAACCTTGTGTCTGCCTCTCAGATGTAACGCCTAGCTGAAAATCATCTAATGGCTTAGATGCTGTGAAATACAGCAATGGAAAGGAGAATATAGGACCTGATTTGCAGTTTTGCTTGAACTGATTTTGAAATAAACAATAGTTTGTATTTGTTCCTAGAACTTATTTTATATTTTGCTCAAAACCTAAATATTTATAAAAAGCTGGTAGTGTTTTCCTTGTAGAAACTGGAGGCAGAGGCAAATATTACTCATTTATATTCCTCCTGTGTGGCGAATGAGACGGGAGACCTGTGGAAGTAATAGTGGGAAATAATGTATTTGGAGACTAGGTTTATCATCCTCTAAAATGAAAAGTGGAACATTTCACAGGCAGTATTAATTTTGGCAGTAACTAAATTTGAACTGTTTGGGTTTTCCATTTTGTCGGTAACTAGATAGAGATTAGTGAGTATATTTATATGCCTACATTTTATTTGAGCTTAAAGCTAGAGAGGATGTGATTTTTTTCACCTAGGAAGTGAGGTATAACTGTGCCTTAAGCTCTTCTAATATTCTTTGTAAATTAAAGAGTCTTTTGCGAGTTTAATGCAATGTTCGTCATCTTAACTTCTTATCTATTTAAATAACTATCCCTTCATGAGTGAACATCCAAGTAATTTATCTCTCAGAAGCATACTTGTCAAAGTGTTAACTATATTCAACTAAAAGTGAGGATTTATAAAAACTTTTTCTTGACTTTGTTTAATCAGAAACTAGAACTGGAGACTCATAAATGTAGTAAATTTCGTACTGCCAGAAACCACAGTGAAAACTAGCAAACAATCAGGACCAATTTCACAAGGACAAGAGACAGTTTCATGCCTGGTTAAGATTTTTTAGATTATATCCCTCTTCTTTTTCTCTTTCTTCTACCAAACCTCATAACAATATAAATAAAAAACTAATTATTTGCTGGAATTCAGCACGCAGTCTTGCGTCTCAGCAGCTTGGGTTATATATATGCAAGAGAGAGTGAGAGAGACTGATAGGCAGACTGACTGTTAATGGAAACAGATAAAAGAGAAAAGGTCTTTTGGAAGAGTAGAAAAAAACCCACCCTGAAGTATCAAGTAATTAATCAAGAGTGTCAGTATTAGAGCATGCAGTGAACACAGAAGATTAATTTGTAATAATTGCAAATAAGTTATTTTAATCCCAAACCTACAAATGTTGTACAAAGTAATTTGTACCAAAGTAATTTGTGTTGTTGAAGTTGACCAAATATTGTTACTTTTCTTAGTATGTTAAATTATTTATTCCAAAACTAAAATAAGAATGGAATTTCTTTGATAAATGGTTCTAAAATTGTGTGGTTTTGCTTTTTAAAAAATTAAGAAGCAGCTTAAATGTCAGACCAGACACCTCATTTATTTTTTCTATTAATTGTACTGCTGTCAATAGAAAACAGGATCAAAATATCATAATTAATTTTCCTTGAAGTAATGACAGTCTATAAAAATTTTTACTGTAAACAAGATTCAGGTTCTAGAAAATTTAGAACGTGTTATTTCTATCCACATGATCATACTTCTTGCTATTTGCAAGATACTTAACAGTAGTTACAAAGCGTGGTGCCACGCCAAAAGGTATCCTGAATGTTACTCCATCATTGCTCACATTACTGCAAGTACTAACTAAATGTAGGTTCTGTTAATATTAAAAGTGATTTACTACCTAATCTGAAGTTAATTGGGAGAGAGTTTCAAAGTGAGGTCATGTGGTGCTGATAGGATAGATTACAAGAAAAAGAGGATATATTCCTCCATTCTGTGAAATCCTAACCTAAGGAAGCAAACAACATGGATGGTGGTTATTTCTTTAGATAACTGCCCTTCTCTTTTCTTCCCCTGAAGTTTACTGGTCTAATTCTAATTACTGGTCATTTTCTGACATGTTGAAGGATAAAAAAATCTTTTCTGATTAGTGACTGGAGATGGAAGAGGTCTAAGCTCTTTGCAGTTCAAAAAGCTATCAGCAGATAAAAACATAGAGGAAGAAAATTTCTGGAGGTTAGAGAAACTACAAATAAATGTGATACTGCTCCCATCTAACAGAAATAGCCACATTTTCCTGGGTATTTTGAGTTCCTAAAATCATAGAATCAACCAGGTTGGAAAAGACCTCCAAGATCATCAAGTCCAACCCTTGATCCAACCCTTGATCCATGGTTACTAGACCATGGCACTAAGTGCCACATCTGGTCTCATCTTAAAAACCTCCAGGGATAGTGAATCCACCACCTCACTGGGCAGTCCATTCCAATGTCTGACCACTGTCTCTGTAAAGAATTTCTTCCTAATGTCTAAACTAACCTCCCCTGGCAGACCTTAAGACTGAGCCCTCTTGTCCTACTGCTGTTGCCTGGGAGAAGAGACCAACGCCCACCTGGCTCCAACCTCCTTTCAGGGAGTTGTGGAGAGTGATGAGGTCTCCCTTGAGCCTTCTCTTCTCCAGGCTGAACAGCCCCAGCTCCCTCAGCCTCTTCTCATAGAACTTGTGCTCAAGTCCCTTCACCAGCCTTGTTGCTCCTCTCTGTACCTGCTCCAGCACCTCAATATCCTTCCTGAACTGAGGGGACCAGAGCTGGACACAGTACTCCAGATGTGGCCTCACTAGGGGAAGAATCACTTCCCTGGTCCTGCTGGCCACACTGTTCCTGATCCAGGCCAGGATGCCATTGGCCTTCTTGACCACCTGGGCACACTGCTGGATCATGTTCAGCTTCCTGTCAGTCCAGATTCTGAGGTCCCTTTCTGCCTGGCTCCTCTCCAGCCACTCAGTCCCCAGCCTGTAGCACTGCATGGGGTTGTTGTTGAGTTATATGACAAGGGACATTTATCCCTGGTTAATAAGGTCTGAGTCTCCACTCTGAAATTACTAGTTTTTAAGGATTTTTAAATTCTTCTGGTTTTAATATATTTGTATATGCTTTTTTCAGTCTTCTAAAACTTTGGGAACACTGTAATGCTTTGTGCCTTCATTTAAGCATATAATGTGCATTCATGTCAATGGTCTCCAGACCACTCATTTCTCAGAAATTTGTGGGTGGCTGGCTGGTGTAAATTGTAATTCACAAGGATGTTTGTCTTAAAAGCTAAATTAAAGTCCTTGTGTTATGGAACTGAAAGTATTCAGTATAATTTTTAATACCTCTTCAGTTAGTAAAATTGCTTAGAACATAAATAATGCAGGAAAAGTGTAACTTGTAGTGCAATTGCTCAACAAGGGGACTGGTTTATGTAACACATCAAGTGCTAGGTGGTTAACTTTATCATGCATTTGAAAAAGACCTGCTTATTTCAAGTCAAGAAAAGATGACAGGCTAAACTTGAATGACTTAAAAATACCTCCATCATACTGTAGCCACTTTAAAAAATCTCACAAGCTAATGTTTTCTCAAATGAGAAAATGAATCTTCTGGTTTCCAATAAAGTCAAGACTTCTGCAGTTAAGATCTGCTTTTTAAAAGTCATATGGATGCGCCTGATGTCTTTGAATTCATATTTTTCACAAAATAATTTTTGCACTGAATTGTTATTAAGAGAGTGGTTAAATCTCTGAAATACCAGTCAGCATATTTTTCTTTGTTACTTGAGCTTTGTTTTCAATATTTGTTTTCAAGTTACTCTTTGTAGTAACCTCACTCTCTTTTCTGGTTTTCTTTTTATTTTTTTTCCCTTATGCAGAGGATTACTCCTTCAGGAAAACAGCAGGTTTTCAGAGGCATTGCATTATTATAAACTGGCAATTGGAAGCAGACCCACACTAGCTTGTAAGTATTTCAACTATACAAGGTTGTATAATATTGACTATAGTTTTATAGAAAATTTTCCTACTCTTTGATAACACCTCCTTTTTTTTAGAAGTTTTTAATTCAGAAAGCAAAAGGTGAAATTGTGCACTTGAAAGCAAGTGTTTATTAGTAAATAACTATGTTTAGTGTGGTACAAGGAAGAAGCACATAATGAGTTAAACTCAGAAGCATAACTAGAACTTAAAATGCTTCTTATCTGGGATGTTGAGCCACAGATACTACTGCCCAAATTTTCAGGCACTTGTTTGCTGTTCCTTACAGCCAATCCCTGGTATTTATGGTATGCATGAGTAAATAATACAAATATTTTTGAAGTCCTTTCATTTTTCCTTTCTTTCCTGGGGAAAATGGAGAATAATCATTGGGATGTTGCCAGTGATTGGTTCTAAAATTAAGTAGGTGATTTTTAAGATTGCTGAGACTTTTGTACCTTCAGTATTAAATCTTATATCTATGTATATATACATAGATATATGTATTAATGTATATGTATATTTTCTGTAACATTTCAAGCAATCGTGTTATTGCTTGATACAGTCCTAATAAGAGGAACAAAATGGAGTACCCTACCTAACCATTGTTTCCTTCCCTCCTTACTCAGTCTTTATGGCCACTTTCTTCTTTCCTTTGTCTCTGTACTTTTACCTCTCATATGTTCACATATTCATTATATGCTTATCTATAATAATAATAATAATAATAATTTATGATCTGTATTACAGAAAACAAAATTAGATAACCATAGGATCTCTACCAGATGCTACTTTGAATTAAAACAGTAGATAAAGCATAACAGTACTCCATTGAAAGTAACATTTTTTCCCTCTTCACAGCTGCCTATTTAAATACTGGTATCATCCTGATGAACCAAGGGAAGACAGAGGAAGCCAGGAGGACTTTTGTGAAGTGCTCAGAGATCCCTGATGAAAATCTGAAAGATCCTCATGCTCATAAAAGCTCTGTTACCAGCTGTCTTTATAACTTAGGAAAACTTTTTCATGAACAAGGACACTATGAGGTAAGACTCCAGATTTGTCTATAATATCATGATAAAACATTCATACATAAATAATATCTACTGCTTCCACCTAGACTTTCAAAATACATCACAGGCACACATTTCACCAAATCAAGATTAGCGTTCTCTACAGACAATATTTAGTGTCCACAGCCACAGGTGTGATGGTATTAATTAGCAGTGTGATATTCTCATTTTAGAGTCAACATCAGCAGTGGTCACATCTGATATGTGTAAATTCATTGGTTTTACCTTTGTACCTGTAGCTGGTATGCAAAGAATATAACCTGACTACAGGCCAGTCAACCTAAAGTGTACTGGCTTTATAATTCAAAACAGAGTAAGTCCATCCTTAGCTGGAAAAATGCAATTATGTTTGCTTTTGAGTCTCCAAAAATAAGACCCAGTTGAAACAATTTAAAACTTCAGTGATTAAAAACATCCCACTATGTGCTATTTTCAGATAACTTGACCTAAGTGCTAAAGTGGGTTGGATATTTTTAATGTAACCATATGCTACACCTAAGCCATCCCATCTCATTTACACGTGCGAATGTGACTGTTGTGATTCCTTTCCATTTTCCCTGATGAATTTCCTAAAACTGGACATTAACTTTAGTTTTGACCTTTGGCAGTATTTAAAAGAAAGTCATTCTCTCCTGGCATTGCCAGGCATACTTCAGAAACAGGAGTTGTGCATGGTTTTGATCCATACAAGTGTTCCTGACCATGACAGTTACCTCAGCTGTTTAAGATTAGGCATGCACAAGCTCTGCAGATTCTGTGTCATCTGTCTGCTGCATCCAGCTCTGTCAGATGGCTGCTACTAATTGGTTAAAACACAGACAGCTAATGCAGACATACATGTTGTCTGCACAGCTGATACAGTGTAGAGCTGGATGGTTTATATTCTTAAAATCCCTTGCACCTCAATACCTGGAGGGACTTTAGGAATATAAAACATCATATTTCTGCTTGGTGGTTGTTGCATTCTTGATTTGATCATACATTTAGGTTCTTTTCAAGCATATTTCAGCCTTCATAAGCTGTGACTGATGCAGAGCTAACAGACTGACCAGTAACCATCCAAAGTACTGAATGAGTAAATATGTGATCAAGTAATTTAAGGTACAGCATATTTGCAAAGAGATTCCTGTTTTGGCATTCTTGACTTTATAGTGCATCTCATTTTTTCTGTGGAGCAGACTTCAGTTGTGAGGATTATGTTTTGTTATTACTTGGCAGTAGACAATGAATTCTTTATTTTTAGGTCACTTGATGTAGCTTTTTCGTCAGAAAGTTCTTTGTCTGCAATTTGATATTACTCCATATTCTTTGACAGCCTGCAGAATTTTATATCTGTTTATAAACTCATCAGTCATTAAGGGGTATAAAAAAAATGTTACTTCTGCCTGGGAAAAGAGATGCAATATTGGAACTAATCTGATCTCTTGTCAATAAGCTTCACTGAATTTGGTAAAATTCAGGTAAAAAAAACTCTTTAAAGGAGAAATTCGAACTTTGTGTGATATTTATGATACTGTTGTGTTTTCTCTCTGCACCATTCATTTGGGAAGGAAGATAGTTTGGTTTTACTTTATATGTGAAAGTATGCTTTTGAAATTTGTGCTTTCCTGCTTTTGTGTCTCTTTTCAGGATGCCCTTATGGTTTACAAAGAAGCAGTACAGAAAATGCCAAGGCAATTTGCACCACAGAGCTTATATAACATGATGGGTAAGTGCATTGTTAGTGCTTCAGAATAATATCTGAGGAGTCAGGCAGGGTGAAACAAAAGAGCTTAGCCAGGCAACTGGTGCTCAAATGAATTAGCTAATAAACCCCTAAAATAATTACCTTCAGTAGATACAAGCCAAACTAGGTTCAGAGCTTAAATGTCAGTAACTGCAGTGCTGGATAAGGCACAATAAATGATGAGATTATTAGATATTGGGTATCTTGAAGAGTGTCAATGCAGCAGTTTTACATTTAGAATGTGTGGATTAGTGCTTTTCTCTGCCTCCAGAATTTCTCGTCCACTATCTTGGAGGCCCAATGTGCAATTCATACTTGATGTTGTGTTTTGGTTTTTTTTTTAGATCTCTCATATGTCTTTGAAACTTTATAAAAATGAAGTGAGATTGATTATAACATAAAATTTAGTGTGGGGAATTAGTTTCTGAATTGTCTTTCAAACCAACAAGGTGTCCAAACAGGCCCACAGAGGCAGTTGGACTCTTTTTTTTAAGTTGTGCCAAAAACTTATTTCCCAGCTGATGGACTTTTGGTTAGACATCTACAATGGGAGAATTCTTCTTCCAGCTATCTGTCCTTCAAAATTTTAGAGGAGGCTCTTGAGTACTGCAAAAAACATCAATTTTGCTGTGAGGTGTTTTATTTAATTTCAGCTCCTCATATTCTACATCACATCTTTATACAGGATACATTAAACAGATAAAAGAAAGAAGAAAATATTAATTACTCTTTTTAGTACTCAGGTCTGTAAACAAGAGGATAGATTCTTATTGCTCCAGAGATGTTTTTAAGTGGAATTTTCTCTGAAAGGACATGTGTTTCTGGTAAGCAACTTAAGTGTCTGGCCCAGTACTCTGTGAGGTCCTCTCTTGGACAGAAAAGGATGTAAGAACCTTTACTTTAAAGTAGTTCAAAGTAAAGCAATTAAAAATCTATGTGGAAACAATTAGGGTCAACAGGAAGCATGTGGGCTTTTTTTGTGGTTCCACCCACCAATGCCTAATGTATAAGGGAATGTATTGGTTGATACCAATTGGTTTGACACAGTTGTTGAAAGGAGGCACCACTCACTCTTCTCTACTTATTCAGGAAAGGCATCTTTTAGTAGCACCTTAAAAGTACTAGGGCACAGGGAAAAAGTAAAATTGTAGTTGTAATTGATGCTACATATTTGAAAAATGTAGATGTAAATGCTAAACTAAGTTCTTCTCTTGTCATAGTGACAAAGCATTTAATGTCAGTAACAGTCTAAACACTTCCTTAGCAGTTCATATGGTTCAATGGAGAGTTACTTCTCCATGGATAATGAACTTTATCAGATTGATACCAAGGGCTAAAATCTGTAAAATGGACAAATTGGTTACTTCATGTACTTTTGTTCATAGTGAGTCTTAGTGAAATTATTGTTTTATCGGTTCTATACTACAACTGCTGTTGTAGTATAGGTATCACTGCAGTCACACCTATAGTGACTGCTGAAGTACTCTTGCATTATATTTCACAGATTATTCTGAGTCAGAAGGGATCCACAAGGATCATTGAGTCCAACTTTTAAGTGAATGGCCCCTATGGGGATTGAACCTGCAACCTTGGCGTTATTAGCGTCATGCTCTGACCAACTGAGCTAATTTCAGGACCACTGCAGTGCTTGAGCAAATCCTCCGAAGTTTGACTGCCCTCTTTAGTGCAGATATGTATTTCATAATTCTGATCAAAGTGTTCCTCAGAAGTATAAAATTTGAAAAATTAAACCAACACTGTTTCTAGCATGATGGTTGTCCCATTACAAAGCGGGCCTGTGCCACCCTTTTTCTTTTCCCATGAATAGATGTTCCCTTTAGAACCACTGTGACCTATAAGTTTCTCAAGTTTTTATTTTTTTTTGCCCATTGGTTACTTTTTTAGGTTCAGGAGGCATTTCTCAACTTCCTTTGTAAGCACTGTCCATGACATCCAAGTTCACTCTGTTCCTGGGATTTGCATTTATTAACTCACAAAACCTTAGTGAACACAAAGACTAGCTCAAGTCCTTTGCCCGGGCTTGGCTTCTGCTATATTTCCTCACTCTCTTCCTTAGCCCGTATTCCAGCTTCTGCTTCCTTTATGCAGCTACCAGCACTTCACGGATGTCCTAGTGGCATAACAAGCTATGAGTGTACCTTAGCCCCTTATGGAGCTCTGTGAAGTTTAGCTTATCATTAACATAGGATATATTTTTGTTTTGGTTTCTATTGTGATGGCAGCTGTTGCAGGGAAAACAGAAATTGCTTCACGCTGGTTGCTGAGGTGTTGCTTGTAGGTTATGCTGCAAAGGCAATCCAAGAGGCTGCATAATGAGTTGGATAGTGACTTAAATTGAATACAGTGCAGCTATATTAACAGAACTCAGACTGATTTGTTCAAAGCTGTCCTGTATGTGTCTACATAAGGCTACATGACTGCAGTTAGTCTCTCCTACCTATAATAGTATAAAGGTTAGATGACAAGACAGAGCTAGGTAGCTATGCTTCTTTATAGTTTTTCTGGGGACTAATGAAGCCTGTCTGACTTAGACATCTATTTTAGATTATAAAAATAATCTCCTGCAAGCATAGTTTTACTCTAAAAGGAGCTGAAATGACTAGCTTGGACTTAGTAGCTTAAGTTGGGTGAGATAAATCCTAAATACCTATTCACTCATCTCTTTGCATTGGGTGTGATAGGAGAACAAGGCAACTGCATCCATTATCAGGCGTGCATCCACTTTGCAGCTCGTACTGTGTCACTGAGTATCAAAAGGCCAACTGGATTGTTTATTTCTGTTTTGATGTTCAAGACAAAATTATAAACATGTTCACTATAACACTTTCTTTGATAAACAGCATTTTATAAACTCGTCTGCCTACTTCTCGCCTTTAAAAGGGAGACTAGTGGAACTGAAATAGGCCAGTCCTGTCTTGTGCACTTGCATCCGTATAAACCTGACTGAGCTGTGCCCACTCACTGTGTGCTCATTGGTGGGAAGGAAGGGGGAGAAACTGGGGAGTGCTCCCCATCTGCTTGGGAACTAGTAGAAGGAAGTAGTCCTTCCCCATTTCCCTACGTGTGGAAAAAGTTGTCACAGCTTGTCATGAAATCCAAGAATAGTTACAGTTTTAGGATTATCTGCTATGGTTGTTATTGTGGTTAAGGTATTCTTAGTCTCTGGCAATCTCTCTGCTTGGTTGAGTGGCACACATATTGCCACATATTGGCAAATGATATAAGAAAACAGTGCTTCCTCTAATTTTTAATAATTATTCAATCATGTATTTGAACAACTTTTTTGAATTTTTTTTCCCCTGTATGATTTCCATGTCCTACTCGAAAGAGAATAAACAGGAGATGAACTGTTTAAACTGAATTAGGTTTGAACTCCAGCACTCTTGAGTGGAGTAGCATTAACACTCTAGCAGTGCTAAGCCTTTATACCACCTGCTTTCCCTGTTTGCATTACACTTCTTTTCCTGTGCTTGCTTCTATTGGCCTTTTGGTCTGACAAGCCTAGTGACTCATTCCTCTGGTGTGTCAGTCTGCCTGACAGACTCATCCTTTAAAACGCTAAATAATTTGCCTCTTTAGGGGAAAAAGAAGTACTGTGGCTCAAGAAGCAGGCCATCCATTTGACTTAGCATTTTATTCATGGTACAAAAGACAGGGCCGGAATACCGGCATCAGATGTTCTACGTTTGTGCATATGAAAAGTTACAGGGAAGATTTTGGTCTCCTGTTGCTATGATTTATTTTGCCAGGTGTGCAAAAACTCAACTAAGGAAACCATATGTTTCTCTGGCTTTGCACCAAGAAATAAAACATTTTCTTTTTTTTTTTAAAGAACTCAGAACAGCTAAAAATTGAAACTCTAAAACTAGAATCAAAATAATTATTCAACAAGCTGTATAATGTTGGCTTGGTATTTATTTTCTCTATGTCGTATTTCTTTGATGTAAATTAAAAAGTACATGCTAAGGTTACACAGATTAATTTGCTTGGCATGGCAACTTGCACTACAAAGACCAGAGTCCAACTCAGCTGTATTAAGTAGGTAATATATTTTGTTTAAAGTTTCAATTAAAGCCTGAGGTCAAAAGATAAAATGGTCCCAGTGGGATCTTGAATGCTTTAATGCCAATATTAGGATTGCTTAAGGATCAGCCTCTGCTCTAGATGTCTTTTGCATTCCTTGAAATCTGATATTGTACAGTTGATTGTATTACATTGCTTTTAAAACCACACTAGCCCACCTGCTACAGTAATTCATGCTCCTGACAGTTAAGTGGTGTGAGGTGGACCATGGAGGCTTTATTTTAATACCCAGCAGTAACAAGAAAGATGTCAGGGTGGCATTGTTCAGGTTTAGGTTGGCAGGATACTGTCTTAAAGACAAAATTCTTGATTATATTTCATCTGCCCTTGCTAACTAACATCTGTCTATTTTCAAATGCATTTAATGCAAAGCCTAACAAACATTTTTTATGAGAAATGCAAGTTACAAAAGAAGCTAACATTCCAGGAGTGAATACAGCTCATGATGCACAAATTAAAGTTTAGATTTCTCATTGCTAATCTTCTGCATGGCACATGGACAGAAAGCAAATCATACACAAGTGTACAGACCAGAAAAGGGGAGCCAGATTTTACATCTGGTGCAGAGGTATATATCGTAAGTACAAAGGCTTAGCATGCAGAGAGACTTTCTGTGTTGATGATTATAACATAACTATCACTTTGATTTTGCTTTTGGGTGGACGTGGCTGTTTCTATAAACCTGTTAATATTGTTAAGGCTCCAATCCCATTTACCCCTTGCTCCCATTAAATGCTTTCTTATTGAATTATCTTAAAATATTGTTTAGAACTCCAAGAAACCCTTTTGCTTCTATAGTTTTGCTGTTCATGCTGTGCAAGATTTAATTTTTAAGATCCAAAGATGATTAAGCTGCGATGTACATATTCCACATCCTAACTTACCCAAGTATGGTAACTGTGCTTGTCTAAGCTCCAGTCATCAGTGTGCTTCCTATGCATCTCATGAAGCTTTACTGGTAATTTCTTACTAAGTGGACATTACAAGTTTTTTTTTCTTTTAAAACTATTTGATTCATAAAAAAGGATATTTTTTTTTTCTTTCATATGGTCATTTTATTGTGTGTTCCATGGAAATAAAAATGGAGTTTGCTCCAATGGTAATGGGAACAAAATAGTATGCTTCTCTTCCCCTTCTCGCCCCCATCCTGATGCTTTAACCCTTCCCCCTCTGAGACTTTGCAGACTGGTAAGTTTATATCTGGTAGTTTAGATCTGCTGTCCAAAGCTAAGTAGCTGAGTGCTGCATCTAGTTAGCAGCCAGTCACTAGTGGTGGCTCTGTACTGGGTGCAGTCCTGTTTAATTTCTTTATCGATCATCTGGGTGAGGGGATGAAGTGCACTCTCAGTAAATTTGCAGAGGATGCTAAGTTGGGCATGAGTATTCTCTGCTGGATCTGCTGGAGGCTAGAAAGGCTCTGCGGAGGGATCTGGACAGGCTGGATCGATGTGCCGAGGCCACTGATACGAGGTTCAGTAAAGTGAAGTGCTGGGTTCTGGACTTCAGTCAAAACAACCCCCTACAGCACTACAGGCTGGGGGAAGAGTGCTTGAAAGAGGCCCAATGGAAAAGGATCTGGGGTAGCTGGTCATCAGCTATCTGAACATGAGCCAGCAGTGTGCCCAGGTGGCCAAGAAGGCCAATGGCATCCTGGCCTGTATCAAGAATAGCATGGCCAGCAGGACCAGGAAAGTGATTGTCCCCCTGTACTCGGCACTGGTGAGGCCACACCTCGAGTGCTATGTCCAGTTCTGGGCCCCTCACTACAGGGAAGCATGGAGGTGCTGGAGTGTATCCAGAGAAAGGCAACAGAGCTGATGAAGGGTCTGGAGAGTAAGTCATGTGAGCAGCAGCTGAGTGAGCTGGGCTTTTAGCCTGGAGAAGAGGTGGCTCAGGAGAGACCTTATTGCTCTCTACAACTACCTGAAAGGAGGTCGTAGCCAGGTGGGGATTGGCCTCTTCTCCCAGGCAACCAGCAACAGAACAAGAGGAAATGGCCTTAAGTTGTGCCAGGGGAGGTTCAGGTTGGATATCTGGAAGAATTTCTTCACTGAAATGGTTGTCAAGCATTGGAACAAACTGCCCAGATAGGTGGTGGAGTCAGCATTTCCATATAGTCACATTGTTCACAGTGCTGGAGCTTTGTGTCTTTGCTCTTCATTGACTGAAGCAGCCTAGGAAAACTGAAATGGTTGTCAAGCTTTGGAATGAGCTGCCCAGGAAACTGGTGGAGTCACCATTGCTGGAAGTGTTCAAAAAACAACTGGACGCGGCACTTGTGCTGTGGGTCTAGTTGGCATGGTGGTGTTTGGTCAAAGATTGGTCTCAATGATCTCGGAGGTCTTTTCCAACTTAAATGATTCTCTGATTCTGTGAAAATCTAAATCTTCAATCTGATTGCAGTGTCTCCTGTGTTTTCACTTTGCTTTGAGGGATTCAAGCTGAGTATGAAGGTGGATTTCAGTGGTGGATTGCTGGAAAGGGTAATGAATGCAATGTTTAAGACCAGGATATATTTTTGTCCAGGTTCTGAGATTTTCTTAGTTTTGTCTTTTTGAATTATTGATGTATAAGTTCATGTGAAATGCTTGAGTTTTCTTGGGCAATATTCTGAAAAAGCTGAGTCTAAGCCTGAAATGCATTTGCATTTTAAACATTTGGGGTTTTATATGAAAATAAGTATAATCATAACATATGCAGAAGAAAAAAAGGTCTAATACTGAAATTGGACTAGATAAATCCCAGTTAGGCATGTTTCTAAGGGAGAGTGCTTCTATTAATAGTGTTTTAAAGAAACCTATACTGGCATGAAAATAAAATCATCTATCTCAGGTGAGCTCAATGCCTCTATTTTTGTCAGTATATACTTCTTTCACTAGAAGCCTTTCTACAACAGGAAACAGCTGTGCAAAGTCCATGCTGTTCCATGCTGCATCTGATTTTGTTTTGCCTTTCACTTATATCTGTTTTCTATGAGTATTTTCCTTCAAAAGTAGCTTAGTGGTCTAATTAAATCAGATAAGGCTTTGCTTTGGCTAATTGAGGCCTATAAAAATTTGTTCAGTAACAAAGTAAAATGTGGATTTACCAAAGTAAATGTGGATTGACTCCCATCCATCAAAAGCCCTCTTAAAATACAATACATTCCTTGAAATCTTCAAGGAGATTGTTCTGCAAAAGGAAAAAAACCCAAGCAGAATATGCTTAGTCTATGCAGAACTTGGTGCTCATTATGTTCACATGCTTCAGCTGTTTCAGAGAAGATGTGCATGCACTGCATATTTATAACCAAAACTATTAATCTTTTACAGTATATCTTAAACATCAGTATAGTATAACATCAAACTGTGCTTCCAGATTTATTATGTTATTTTATGCACTGGTACTGAAGGGGAAAAAAGAAGGAAGTCATATATCTGGGGAGGTGCATTTATGGTAGGCACATCTGCAGCCTTGATTTGTACAAAGCTGCATAGTTGCATTATCAAAGACACAAACTCCCTGTGGTATTGTGGCACACAGGGTTGCAGACCTCTCCATCATTTTCTGACGCAACTTCTTCATATTCCCAATTCAAAGAACGATGGAAAAATGAAATTTAAATCCTGACTGAATGTATATATTAGAGATTTTTCTTTTCAAAGGGCATCTCCATCTTCCCTTGTACTTTGACATCTGGTGTCTTGTCCGTGCCAAATTTTATATTTTCCATATTAAATTTTTACCACTCAGAAATTTGAAGGGCGTTGTCTCCTTTATGGAGATAATTTTTTGGTTGTCTTTTCAACAATATCTTTTGGGGTCCTAAAAGGAGGACCACTGGAGGAACATATCTTCTTAACCTGAAAATATGGGTAGAATACATCTGTGGAGGCACAGTGCTATTACATCCACAGTTCTACTGCACTTGCTCATCAGAAAGTCTAGCATACTCCCTGCCAGGACATGGCCTTTGCTTGGTGTGATTACCTCTGAAACAGAACAAATATGAAATCAGTAGGTGAGAGGTTAATCTAGAACCATGTAATATACATTGATGTAAATGGTACCTGATTTTACCTTTTAACAACGTATGATATGTATTAGAAAATCGTGTCCTTTTTTTTTTCCTTAAAATCACATTCTACCTAATTATCCAGTAAGAAGTTAGCCTTTCAGGGGAAATAGCTGCTAGCAAGCTAATATTTTATTAGCCTAATTATTTAATATAAATAATGTTTATTATGATTGTTATTGGGGTTTAATTATTGTTACTTATATGTTAATTATTTTAATGATATGTTAATTAAATATTGTTATTTATAATTAATGTCCTGGCATCATTTTAGTGAGGAGGTTTTGGCTGTTCTGTTATTTTGGTGGGGTTTTATTTTGTTCTGTTGATTTCGAAGGATTATTTTTAAATTCCAAGAATTCTGAGGAAATATGGGAAAATATTGTAGGTGAATGGTAGTCTTGCAAGTGATCTGTCTCTGTGGCAAATAAAATCCACCTGAGTATAAGGATTTTCGTTACAGTGGTGTAAATCTAGTTGAAAGGTATCCTATTTCTCATTTCTTTGGAAGTATTAATAGAAGTGTTAATGAACTTCATGTGCATTTCTTTAAATACTGTTTCAGTTGCGTATTAATGTTCTTCTTGCACTACATTAATAAATGAAAGTTACAGTTTAATAATCTATGCTCTTTCTTGTAGAATAAGCCAAGAAATGGTTCATAAAACTCAGAAAATATTAACTGAACTAACCCCCTTAAAAATAGAAGCAGTTTTGAATTACTGATTTGTCCCATTTTACTCCAGTCTGCTATTGAATCTATTACCACCACTCATTGTGCAGGCAACGCTGCACATGTCTGCATGTTGATACAGATTAGAGAATGGAAATAACTGTCAATTTATGTCTTAAGGTTTCCACTACCATGAATTTCTTTCTCTGTTGTTGTTGCCTCCGTTGAACTTTATAGATCTGATGTCATTAATAAAGTGTCTGTGTGTGATCTTTCGGATCTTTAGCGTGAATTTGGAAAGATTTTGAAAAATGAATAATTGTTAAATTATATATAGAAACCTGCTTATGTGTGTGCTGTTGGTTTACATATTTTCTGCCAATGGACACTGTTATCTTTCTAATGGCTAAATTCACTTGTGTTGCAAGTCTGTAAAAATGCATGATTGTAAATGACAAATATTATTATTCTTATTTTAATCTCAGACGCACAAATACAACCTGAATGGCAGAAATCAATTCATACATATTTTCTCTGACATTGTTGGAAAATTATCTTAGGCTGGAATAGCTGTTATTAAATTGCTTCAGTCTAATGCATAAAATCACTTGATTGATTTAACAATTCAGTTACCCATTGCTTGGTTTTATTCTGGTCTTTGAGTATGGCAGTGGTAGGAGCCATTTTCAGTTTTCAACTTTGATTTCTTTTTAGATAAGGGTATCACTGCAAATCATTTATAAGATGTAATTAATAACAAGCCCCCCTAACAGTATTTCCTTCTGTAGTAATGATATGTTCTAATTACTTATAATATAGCAATTCTTGATTATGCGGGGCTTATAGGCAGAAAATAGGCTCCTCAGAAAAAAATGTTCAGCTATAGAGAATTCCCTGCAAAGACTTCAGGGGAATACAGTTTCTTTCTCTACAGTTTGACATTTAGATTGACATATTTTAGCTTTTTTTCTAGATGCGTCACTCAGAAATATCCTGTAAAGTAGCTAGCCTGTAAAGTAGTTGAGCTATTAAAGCCTATTAAAAATTGAATTTGCCAGTACTCCAAAGATATTAATCTCTTCTTATATCAGAATCCATCATGGAAAATAGATGAGAACCTTGGATCTATTTGAAATTTGGCAGTACATTCAGCCTTTACTACCAGTAGATAATAGCTCCATCTCTTTTGGCTGCTTACATTACTTTTTAGAGCATCTTGTTGTTAATTGCTTGAAACTTTGCCAAGCTGTAACAGGTTGGGCTGGAATTTTCCACTTAAAGAAAAGGACAATATGGATTCCTCATTTCCGGTATGCTAAATGAAGCAGAGGCCTGTGGGAAAAACAGTATGCAATCAGATTATTAAACATTCTGCCATAAAGCATGCAGCTAGTGAGAGGAGTTGAGGGGAGCATATAGCTTGGCTTCTGGCTTATTCCATCCTTTCAACACTTCATGACTTTGTTTTCTGCTTATAGGGTATAATGTTATGTCACTTATTTTTGAGTGCTGACATAGTGAGAAAACTTCATGTGATGTTAATATCACTGAATGTGATCATGAGTTTTGAGGGTGTTCATGTTCTTTTGGGGTTTCTTACATGTTTGGATTTTTTTAATTTTAATTTGGTTTTGTTTGGTTGGGTTTTGTTTGTTTTTGTTGTTGTTGTTGTTTTTTGGTTTGGTTTTTTTTTTTTTTCAATTGTTCTTTTAGTTTGGCCCTAAACAGCAGCAGAATTACTTGAGTATTGGGACTGAAATATCATCTGCTTCTGTGTATGTAATCAGATATCCAAGACCAGTGCATGAATACAGAATGCTCTGTAGATCCTTGAGTTAGAAATCCTGGTCTGTTGTATTTGTAGGCTTGCACCTCTTTTTGGAAAAAAACTCTATTTGTTCATAAAAATCATGTTGCCTTCCCTTAGCCTTAGCTCAACGTGACTTCTGACTCTACATCATGCTCATTTTATCTGTGGGCTGTGGCTTGGTCATCTTGCATGCATTGCACCCTAACTCAAGCTCAAAACTTATGTTCTACATTTTGCCTGGGATCCAGATCCTCTGGTGACAAAAATAGCCGAAAAAAAACCCCAAAAAACTAAACTTCACTGGGCCTTGTCCAGTTTTCTCTCATCAAGAAAATCCTTCATAGCCTCTGTAAATACTTGATAGGTATGAGTTCCTTATTTTACTTCTTTGAGCATCTTTTTCTCCAAGTTTTGGGGGTGTGGTTTTTGGCTTCAAGCTTAAATAAAGAACATTGGTCCCTCTCTCTCCCTGATGCCTTCACATGTTATTAATTTACATGTAGTGCATAATTGGGGGCAGTAATTCACCTGGAGGCAGACTTAGCTGACCTTTACATGGGTCAGTTGTAGTCCTCTCTTGATCCTCCAGTAGTAGCACCTGATAAACTGTGACTTCATAATTTTGGGAAGATACTTAGCCATTTATTTGAAATGGATCAGCTGGGGAGATTATGAAATCCTGAATCTCCAGTAGGCATTTTCAGTCTGTCATTGACCTAGGGAAGGGCACATTTATATCTAGAGCCCTTGTGAAAGAGCTGTGTAAATGCAGAGTATTAATCTGAAAGCTGCTCTTCTTCACCATTGCATACATTTGATATTGCTGATTCCAACCTTTGATAGATTTAGTTGTTTGCTTCTTGAAGAAAGAGATTGTCTTTCTGTGTGTGCTAAACTCTTCCTCAGAAATTTTGGTTACAATTGTCTGTATAACAGTATATGGTTTTCTGACATCCCATTCACCTGTTCTTCTTGCCTGCCTCAGCCTCTCACAGTAAAGTATTTCACTTTGAAAAATGTCCAGTTTTGGTCATTTGGTATGTGATTTCCTAAGACTAGTAATTTTAAAATAATAATAAAAAAAAGAATGTGGCAGATGACCTAATATAACTACATTCAGAGATTAGGGTTTTTTAATGTCTTGCTCCTCACACCAATACAGTTTTGGGACTGTTTTCTTAAACTTCCCTAGTTTTTAAAACAAAATAGGTTCTTGATTTATTGTGATTAAATGAAAATATTTTCTGTCTTCTTCTTGCTATTCCACGCTACATTCCATCAAGGTAGACTGATGGAAAAGAAGTAGCTTTTCTGCAGTAGATCGGTAAAATTTACGTTATTTTGAAACTTTTGACTGAAACTTAGCATCTGGAGCGCTCTCTGGCAATTCTGTTCCAGCAAGAGTTTCATCTCAACCATGCTCTTCAGCCCTAATAAAGTCTTAACTCAATCTCCTCATTCAAGCATCTCTAAGGCTTTTTTTTTGCGTGTATGTGTGTCATTGCAAGTTTTCAAATCACTTCATCTTTTTCAAGATTTACACATTTAAAACATAGAAGATTATAAATGAGGTAACAAATTATAGAAGCCTTGAGAAATTTTGAATATTCTCACCAGCATTTGTTTCCCCCTGTAGGAGAAGCCTATATGAGAATGAGCCGGCTACCAGAAGCAGAGCACTGGTATGTGGAGTCACTGCGATCCAAGAGCGACCACATCCCAGCCCATCTCACCTATGGAAAACTGCTGGCTCTGACGGTGAGTTTATCAGCAGCTCCTGGGAACTGGTCCCAGGCCCTTAGAGTAGGTTAGGTAAAGGGACAAGAAGGCTTTGGCCTGAAAATTGCTTATTGCCCTATTTTTCCCACTATTTCAGTCATTCTTTTTAATTAGGGATTTTGACAGCATTGGGGTTTTTTGTGAGACATTGTATCTATTCTTAAAGTGTTGCCAACTCTGTGCCAGAAGAAAACAGTTAAAATAGCATAGGAACGTTATAATGCACAGTAAGGGGTTGATAAAGCCTTATCACAAGTAATAATTTAATTCAGTAAGGTGTTCAGCATTTGACTCAGGGTTGTTGTAGCAGCCTGTGGCTGGGTGCCACCTATGCTTTGTGAATAACATGACTTATGCTTTGAATTTACACTTCTTTAGGAGTATCTCTTTGAGCCTGTGAAAAGAACTACTCAACTACTAAAAGCTTATTCTAAAAAAATCAGAAAAGTTGGGCTTTTCTATTTCTGTAAAATTTGCTTGCCTTTTGAGTGTAGATGTGCTTGTAGGTTCAGCTAAATTAGCCCCATATGATAATTATAGCAGAATGCCAGGCCCTTCTTGGTTTTCACACATTTTGAAAATGAAAATGCATTTCTATTTTATTCACTCAATTCTGTTTTAAAATTGCTTTTCATTTCACATTTTCTCATTGCCATTTTTCTGACCAATATCCTCTTTCATTTGTATCTATTCTACATTTGCTTTCATTGTTCACCCTAGAGGGTTCATATTTGCTTTCTGTGCTCTACTGATAAACCTCTGTATGGCTCTTTAGTCCTTGTGCCTCAGCCTGAGTATCTTCCTCAGGTTTTCATCTAGCAATAAGCTTTTTCTATGACCTTGATTATAAGCTGCCTAGTCTTCAAGCATAAAATGTCCTTTTACACAGGGTAGATATCCAGCGGAAAACAACAGCTCATAATTAATTTCAGCAGATCCATTACTGCTAAAAGTATCTGATTTTGGAAAAGGGGGAGAAATTAGAACAGAAGTTTTCTGTATGAGTAACAGGTGACAACATACTTAGAAAGAATTAAAAAGTTATCAGTGCTATCATGTAATGTCAAATACAGAGTTTGATTAAAAGCTACCTGGATGGGAATTGTTTAACTTGTAATGGAAGTCAAGATGGTGGTTTTATATCCCCACTGCCTGTCAGTTCCAGCTCCTGAAAAGGCATTTTTTTGTTACAATTTCCAGTTACAGTTAAAATTGCTGGAATATTGACAAATACATGCACTCACTGATTACCTTCCTCTGAAATAGAACTACAGGTAAGTTATACCTTGCTTTGCTGGCAGATATCTTTATATCTTGCATCTAAAAATAATAGGAGAAAGTCAGATATTGGTTTCTTCTTAGCAGATCTTTGACACAAAAGTTCTAATTTATTGGAACTGCTGTGGGAAAGTCATGGTTTAGGAATGATATTTCCCAATTTAGTGTTCCCTCTGAAACACTCAAAACCACGTGCACTCACTCATTCTGTCCTCTCCCTCCCCCTTCCCACTGCAGTGGGATGGATAAGAGAATTGGAGACACAAGAGGTAAAGATAAGAACAATTTAATGGAAACAGCAATGGAAATGAACAGTATCAGCAACAATATTAATAACAAATTGTACAAGAGAGGTGAACAATTCACATGGGAATGCTCACCAGGCAGAAACTCCTGACCATATCCAACCTCCAACCACACTGCCAAGCTCCGTGACCTGGAAAGGACCCCTTCCCTATCCCCAGAAAATAACGAGGTAGTATAGGATAACCTGTGGGTTCCAGCCATGCCCCTCCTGGCTACTGCGAAGATTAATCCTGCCCTGGCCAGAATCAGAACGGGAAGAAAAGAGTTTTCTCAATTAAAATCCATTCTTTTTTTTCCTCTTCCACACTCCCCTCCCCCCCCGCCCCAGTACTCTTCTGGTTAATTTTCTGAAAACTGCTGAGTGTGTGAAATATGAGGTCTGCTAGGGAAAGTCTTGCAGTGGTTCTGGGAAACAAAGTCTCACAGTTTTCTTCAAAATAACAGAATCCCCAAATCCCAGAACTGTACAAACACAGCGAGCCACTAATCTTTTAATTCTTTTATTTTGTTCCCTCATTATGAAAGTGCAGGTATAGGATTAAACACTAGTGCCATTATTATTTAGAAGGAAGTGATGAAAAATGTATGTGAATCCTTATAGTAAAATTGAACTCTTTGCTTTTCTCCAGGGATATAAATTCAAGATATGTGTGAGGTAGATTGTGCCTTGAGCATCTGAGATGTGTTTATGGAAGAGTGTGTCTCATTAGCATGGAGGAGAAGAGCTGTGTACACCTTTGAACACTGAATGCTGCACTGTGATAGGCAATAAAATACCTTTCTTTTCTCAACACACACTTGCTTACCTACACTTGCTCTGTACCATAATTGTAGTCTATTCTCATCACGTTTGTTTGTTATCATCTCTTGGCACTTTTTTCTTTTATTACTGTTGCTTCTCATATTCATGGCAATCTGTACAGATAGGGTTGATGTCCATTCTACTGACAGCAGCATAAGCTGAAAAGATGGTGCTGATGTCCTGTTGACTTGTAGGACTTCATAAACATATGGCAAGGCAACGTGTTAATGACAAAGTAATTAGAGATGGCAGAACATTTTTCAGGTGGTTATTTCATTCATGAAAAATAAAGTTCCTTTATATTTGGTCTATTGAAAATTGACATTTATTTCACTTAGTTCTTTCAACTACAAAGTCTGAAAAGACATTCAACAGAAAAATGGATAATCAAGAGATTTGGCAGTAAAATATGGATTTTTGTCTCCATGTTGGTCACTTTTTCTTAATCAGTTTTGCAGTCTACTGTCTGCTCAGTGATTCACATTAAATAAATGTTGTTAGTTTCCGATATACTGAAGTGTCCTAGTATTAGTTTCCATTGCAAATATATGATTGCTGTAACTGACATGCTTCCTGGAAATCTTCATAGACTTCCTTGGGATTCAGATTAGAGCTGCTGCCTTTGGCATAGTTGTTTCAGCCCATTCCCAACTTGAGGTACCACTGTGATTTATACTTCTGTTATATTTTTCTACCTGGGCTCATGATCGTTTTCTCACAGCCTGTAAATTTAGGAGAGAGAAAGGCCCTAATTCAATTAGTTTTTGGATGTTAGAGGAGAGACATTTGATAGGCTTTTCCCCCCACTTCTGTTGTAACCAAATGTTCAAACTTTTTACAAACCTGTTTCTGAATATAGGTGCTGAGATGAAACTGTTGATAACACTTCTCAGTGTCTCTTTTCCAGGAGAGAAATGTGAGATTGTTGATGAAGTGAAGGGTGCACGTAGGTGCTAATATAGATAGAAAGTTTTTCTCTGTCAGTGAATATGGGGGGTAAGGCAGGAGAGGAGGTAAGTTTCAGAGAAGTTCTCAAGTTCCAGCCAAAGGCATTTCTAATGTAAAACCCCCTAGCAGTAAAGTCAGACCTATAAAGTTCACAAATTCAGATATATTTTACTTCCTGACTTTAATTCCAATGAAGTGGCTTAATTTTAACCCCAGCTTTTATGCCTCCTCAAGTCTGTTGCCAATATTAATGCTTACTAAAAGCAGCATGACATAGAATCATAGCATCATTTATATTGGAAAAGATACAAGAAATGCCAGGTGGACTTGTGCATGCTGCTGTATATGCAGGAAAAAACAGACCAACTTAAGAGCTCCAGAGGAATAGCTAATGAATTTACGGTCTTGTTACCTAATATCATAAGTCACAAGAATTTCCTAACTCCTGTATTGGATCATGTTATATGTTCATATCTAAAAGTTACAGCTCACTAAGCTACAATTTTCTTGAAAGTACATTAGGATAGCATAATTTAGTGGTTGAAAAACATGATTAGTAACTCAGCTAGTAGAATAATTGGAAAATAGCCAGTTGTCTGGGGCTTAAGTTTGTGCTTCTTTTATTTTTTTGAAAGAACATGTAGCTGGTTAGAACTGTAGTGCTTTAGCATCATGTGCTTTTCATACCTTTAACTTGTTAAGCTGCTTAAATTACTTATAGAATTTATTTGTCAATGTGACATGTTAGTTGACCTATCCAATCTCCTGCTAGCACAGCAGCTTGGTACCACAGCATCTGAGCCTTGTTGCTTGCTTAGGTGATTTATTTCTATATCACAAAGAAAAGCATAATTTTTTAAAAGGCTTTAAAATTGCAAGGCTCCCAACTTTCAGATAAAATGAGTCTGTCAAAATTGACAATGCCAGGTGATGCCTTGAGTATGTACTGTAATTCATTTTCCATTATACGAGCAGATCTTCTAGAAGAGAAAGCATTGTCTATTCTCCTAAAAAAAATCATTTACAAGTAAGGCTTTTAATTTTTTTTCTTCCTCTCACTTTAGTAGTCCTAAAGAGAAGACTAAGAAACCGTCCCTCCTAATGTCTGACCTCTCTGCCATCAGTCAGTGAATGCTTGTTATAGTAGCATGCTAGTCTGAGAAGCTTTATTTCACTTATAAATAAATGTTTTGAAGTTTTATCTGTTTTGAGTGAACTTGAGCCCACAAACCACCCTGCATAGCTTGCAATAGTGCCTGTAGTTGCTAGAGTACTTAGGGACAGCCTCATACTGTAACTTTTAGCGTGTTGTATCTGGGAATTACAAGCTTCACTATATTTCTCTGGAAAAAATTGCACAGTGTTTTCTTGCATTTTACATGGCACCACACAGTGCTGTTAATCTCCTATTTTTTACTGGCTTGGAAAATCACCCAAAGTGCTGTAAGAAAAATTTACTTTGCCTTGTAAAATTTCTGTGCTGCAGCTCCGAACTATTAAAGTCAATAATAGTCATCCTAGAAGATTCCCTAAAATCTAAAATATTTTATTTTAAAATGTTTTCTTCAAGGGGGTTTGGGAAAAAACAGTCATAGACATGATAGAGACAGGCAGTGTTTTGGATTAAAATAAAAGTAACAGGATTGTGACATTCAAGTATCAACAGTTAAGTTTAATACTTTTCTTAAGTTTCAAAATAATTTCTCCTCAGTGGGTGACCATATTTTTTCCTGCAGTTGTTTGTTGCTTATGTTCGTGACAGACAGAAGGCTAGAGATGTATTCTGCCATTTTTGGTTAGTTGTGAAATTACTCAGAGTGCCACTGTCAAATATCCTACTGTATTCAGTAATTTGTGTAGTTCTTGACTGTCATCTCAAAATAAATATAAATAAACAACAACACAGAAATAAATGGAAGGTAGGAAGAACAGAAAAAAATGGGACAGCAGGGGAAAATGGAAACATAGTGCAATAGACTAATTCAACGTTTACTATTTCTGTAATTACTTGCTACTGGTGTTTCAGCACAGAAAGGAAATTTGCATTTCTGTTGGAAAACTCTGTCATATTGTAATTTTTTAATATCACTGGTTGATTGCTGCTTTTTTTCTCTTTCTAGATTTACACAAATTGGAAGAAAGCAGGAATGAGGGAGAATAGTCATGAAGTCAAAAGACTCATGACTTTTTAAGACATAGCAATTGAAATGTTTTATGTTAAATCTAGGTATGATTTTCTAGAACAGTTTATCTCTTCTTCAGTAATCAATACCTTTAAAATAAACAAAAATATTTTTAGTAATACTTCAGTGAATGATAAATGCCTACATATACAGAAATCTTTAGTTTATGAAAAGGCATTATCTGAACAGGTAAATTTAATTAGGTCAACAAAACTGTTAGGTATTTCATTTTGGGAGACTAAATCCCTTGGCTTTTAGTACTGCTTCTGGGAAAAATTTTTCAATGCAAATTGGATATTTCAATTGAACTCACATCATAGCAATGTATAAATGACATTGAACCCTGGAGAATGCCCTCCCTAAGAAATCGAGTTAAACCAAGCAATAGCCACTGCTGCTTTTCTGTCTTGTATTCAGTTTGACTTTGGAGGCTGATGCAAACACTGTGGTTTTTCTTGCCACTTGAAATCTCTGGAGAGTTAAAACTGATCCAAGCGCAAAGTTTGTATTTAGTTCTGAACTTGCAAAATGCCAGAAGTTGTTTTCATTTTTGTTTCCAGCCTGCAAGCAATTCACTTGTAGGGTGTAGGAGGAATGGGTTTCCCTTGTCAACGTGGAAAATCATGTTTATTGACTTCAGAACTGTGAGCACTACTTTTTTAAGGATTGGTTATCTGGTATATCTGGATCTTTAACACCTCCAGGCTGAATGACTGGATTTCCGAACTACAGAAATTTCAATAGCTGACATCCATTGAGCTTGTATTTCTTCTGAGCTTGGCTGCATGCCATAAGTATTGCATCCATAGATATACTTTTCAGTCCCCTTAGGACATATGCTTGGCTGCATGCCAGTTGTAATAGAATTAATTGTAAAGCAGAGCATTTTCATTTAAATATAATGTATCTATCTAGTTCATAAATTACTCTGGAACAGGTATTTAGGCACATAACCCCTCACTAACCTCCTTTAGGGATCTCATCTTCTGTATTGTGTTTCTAACTTCCTGTAGACAGGAAAGGGGGAGCCCTAAACTTCTCGCTTTACTCAACATAAATTTAAGTGTTTTTATAGAGAACATTGCTGACACAGGATGAACTGCTTTCATGATAGAGTCACAGAATTGTTTCGGTTGGAAGCGACCTTAAAGATCGTCAGCTCCAACCCACCAAGAGAGATCTTTTTGTTTTGTTACATGGTTGAATATAGCTGCTGGTCACCCGTAATTACTCTGTGTGTAGTAATTTTGTCAGTAATCACAGAAAAATGCATTATCTAGGCCAAATTTAGCTTAGAAGAAATTCATAGGACTCAATGAAAACAGTATGTGAAGATAGTGAATTTATATTCTACTGACTGACCAGTGAAATATGAGTAGATATTAATACATTACTTTATCAGAAAATATAAAATGTGGTTTAAGACTGAATGGAAAAGGAATGGACTAACATGGAAATTTACTTAACATTTGATTACATATTCTTGATACAAAATAATCTAAAGCTTAATGACCAAGGTGAACATTTCAGTATGGCTCTAGACAGTGAATAAATCACAAGGTGTAGAATGAAATCTGTTCTTTAAAAGTTTACTTAAGATTGTCCACAATATTTCTTGTTTCCACAGTGATGTAATGACATAAATTTCTTATAGACTTTGAGTTGCCCCCAAAAGAAAGACTAAAAAATAGATATATAATTATTAAAAAAATCCCAAATGAAACAAAACAAAACAAAACAAAAACCCACAAACAAACAGAACAGCCAAAAGAAAAAAAAACAAACTCCAAGGGGAAAAAAATCTTATGCCTAAATTTCTATATTATTTTGGATACTTTATTAGAACAAGAATTTTTTTGTGATAGGAGACACATAAAACAAGAAAACGGATGTCAAATAGCTTTAATATATTACTGATTAATTTGATAGGTAATACTTTACTTGAAGAATATATCACCTTAATAGTCTCTCAATCACACTCCAAGACAGTAAAGTTGTGAGCTGTGCTTTAAATTTCTAAATCTATGTATAAGTAGTGGTGTCACATTCAAAAATACTGAAGTTCCAAAATCAATGGGCACTGCTTAAATCTCAGCTCTCTGGTTATCATGCCTTAAATTATCCCTGTAGATGTAGACTCAAGAACCCAGTTTGTTACTACTCTCTAAATTAACCCTAGCTCATAGAAAAATTATACCGACTTCAGTAGAATCTCAGTGAAGCTAGTAGATGGATTTTTACTCAGCAAAAATCCACATGTGGTTGAAGGAGGACTAATGTGATATATTAAGATGGAAGTTAACCACTTAAGGTGCAAATAGAGGATTAAACTAAAACAAGATGTTACATTTTATTGATCCTACCAAGGCTTATTTCCAAAAGCAATGTACTGGATTACACAAGCAGCATGTGTAGACTCATGTGTGTGTGAGGACCCTGGTCCAGTGAAATGACTGGGAAGGAGAATGTCAGTCATGACCTCAGTGATGAGGTTATGTGGATGTGTTACACTGGACAATAATGAGAATGTTGCCTCACATTTATTATAAAGGTGGTAAATTATATGGATTGGTAGATACAGATTTATTACCTAATTTCCTCCAGAGTAATCTAATTCATGCATCCATACACTGAGATTAATATATTACACCAAAGAGAAATAATATTATGTTCTTGAACATACTAGAGAGACAAAGCTTGAGGCCTGAACTAGTATCAGTATTGTTTCTCACTGTGGTCATCTAAGGATATGAGAGAGGAAAACTTTAAGAAGATAGCATCTTTTACAAGCCTACTGATATTAGTTGGACAAAGAATAGCTCTGCATGACTTTAAACTCCTCCCTCCACAACTATTTGTTTTTCTAGTGAAATATATATTGCTTCTCATTCACTCCTCCTTACAAATCTTGCCTCATATGTGTGTTTCTCTGGGACAGATGCTAACCTTTAGAAGTAATTGCTTCTCTGCCATGTTCAGTTGCTTTTATTTTATGATAATAAGGATGAGACAAAGAGGCAAGATTTATCTCCTTAATGCACAGAAAGTATAGAACCTGAGATAAATTTTGGACCTTTGATGTTGATAATGCAAGTCCTGTATATTTCATTTGCACTAGCATTTCACATACAAATTATGATGCAAGGTATTTACATTGTAATTCAGAGTGAAGATGGAAGAGTTGTAGAAATAGCAGCAAAAGGAAGAGAAAAGGAATTTCTTTAGTTACTAAATACTAGATATTAAAGTTGTTTCTTAACTATTAATATTTAGAGAAGGAAGGGGTGGGGAGCTTGCCTATGCCAGTGACATCATTCTAAGATACAGCTCTCTAGTTCCTGTTTTCTTAGTCCAGCTAAGTAAAAGCTTTTGAAGAATATATTACTAATTTCCTCATTATTGCACCACTTAAATAGTATTTTGCCTGTCCTATCACAACTTTTGTAAGGCGAAAGGAACTGGTTATGAAACAGTTATGCAGGTCTGCAATAACTTAAGGAGACATAGAAAGGAAGTCACAGGTTCAGTTCAGACTTCTTTACTATCCTTGCGTATTCTGTCTGTGACTTTAAAATGTCCTAGAGAGGAAGAAGAAAATATGTAAAATAATGTTTTTTTTATATTTAGTGTCCACAGCTTAATCAACCTTCCATTATGAAATCTTTTCATAATTCAATTAAAAATGTAAATGCTTGCCAAAAAAAAAGATACATTGAACAGACCTGGAAAATGACAGTCAACTGCATCTGCGATGCAAATGCAATCACATAATTACCAGTTTAAGCTCAGAAAAAACCCCTATGTTGAAGAATGAAGTCTCTGTCCTATTGGTGAAACCCTTGTAAACTTTGAAGAATAATTAATATTTATGACATATAAAGTTGGTTCAAATTGCAGAGACCACCTAATTTGTTGAACCACCTTACTGGTTGCCACTGTGTCATCATAGTTTCCACAAGAGGGTTATTCAGAGCTGCTCAGCTGTATTTTTCAGTTTTACTACCATCTCAGGGTCCCTGGACCTCCAGCAGCCTGAAGTAAAACAGCTGCCTCAACATGGATTTGGCACAGTTTACCAGCAAAGTGAGGAAAAAATTTGGGATGAATATCGAAATGGTAGTTTTGTCCTCAGTTTTTTAATATTTTAAGAATAAAATCTTTACTAATATATCAGCTGCCTTTAGCTAGCTCTCTTTCACTTATCATGGTGATCATAACAGCCATTTGTAGGAAAGCCCATTTAAGCAATGTCTGACCATATTAGCAATTGCAATCAACTACAAAGAACTAGACTTAAATAAATCAAGTTTCTGAGTTAATATTTAAACAATTAACTGACTTCCAAAACTGCAAGCAACCAGCCATTCTGATTTGAACTCTGCATGGCTGAGGTATTTCTGAAAGCCAAGACAACTTGTGTGCTAGGTTGTAAGAGCCCTGTGTCACTTAGCTGCGCTTTTTAAGCTTTTTTTTTTCCTTTTAAATTCGTTAGTGTTGCTTGAGGAGAGTAATCATGGGAAATTTGTCTTTTTTTGGGTATGGGAGAGGGGGACTGAAGTTTTCTTTATTAATGGAAAACTGCTGGAAGTTTGTCCTCATTTTATGCTTTAGGTCCAGATCCAGTAAGGGAAATACCAGCCCAGTCTTCCAAATCAGTTATGAAAGTGTCTTCATCATGTTTAAGTTTTTTTTCCTTAGCAGTGAGATTCACATTCATGGTTTTATGATTCCGTGTCGTTAGTCTCTGCATTGAAAAGCCATAAATATGCCAGTACGTCTGTGCAGAGGATCTCCATTAGGGCTTGGACTAGGACCACCCACTCATTTCTCCTGAGCAGGCCAGTAGCTGTCAGATAGCACCTTTTCGTTAGCTACTGACCTGGGCCAGATGTATACTGGTGACCAACAGGTGAAAGGTACTTTATATCCCATTATTGATCCTCAGAGCCATCAAGTCTTTTCATCAAAATTTATGAATAACTTTTTTATCCTTCAAATAAGTCTGCTATCATGCAGTAGTAAACTTACATTTTTTTTTGCTTTGTACAATTGCCAAAGCATGTCATTGTGCATATATGACTGCTCACCCTACTGCTAGAAATCGTGAGGTTTCCAGTGACTCTCAATGCCTGCATTTGTATGGGTCAATATACATGACAGTGAACATGCACACCAAATGCTTCCCTGCCCCAGATCAGTATTTTTCAGCTGTTTAAACAATTATTTGGATTTTCATTAAAGGTTAGAATTTTATTCCCTGATGCCATGTGTTTTATTTAGCACCAAAAACATACAGTGGGAAAGGGACAATGGCAGGGATTGATGTCAAGCTAACTACACAGTGTGTACATTCTGTTGTGGTAGTTAAGGTGCACATTGGATAGTTGGAAAAAAGCTGACAAATGCTAAATTTTAATGGTGAAATAGCCCAATTCTGTCAACTGATTGGATTTTACATCATTTGACACAAAAAATAATGTGTATTAAATCTATTCTGAGGTACTGACATTTGGAAAGTGCCAAAAAGAGTAGAGCAGTCATATATTTTTGCTGATTCCAGTAAATAAAAATTAATTATGTTTGACAAATGTTTGTGGCCTTATAGTCATAGTTCGGTAGGCAGAAGCTATGATTTTGTGACTGTATTCAATGAACTGTCCTTTTATGTTCTAGAAATAGACACAGAGAGCAACCAGCTAAAACCAGTGATGTTAGTCTGTTAAAAAAAAGCAATTATGCAAAATATGTAGATGTTCACTCTGTCAATATCAATGATACGTATGCTTGGTCCTTGTCATTTTGAAGCATCAATGCTAGACTTAGATACGCCATTGTAACTTTTGCCAGACCAAAACTGCCAACCTTGGAGTTAAATATGCAAAATTTAGTGTTTGATTATCACCTCCCCCTGCCAATTATTTTAATTTGAATAATTATTTTATAGTGACCCAAATTTACATTGTGTTTTCAATTGATGACTATTTTCTTCTTCAATTTTTGTTCTCATCTGTAGTTGTATGCTATTTAAAAAAAAAGTGTTTAATCTATAGATGTATCTTTATTGCACTAGTAGAAGAGGAAAAATCATTCTGTACTATGTGTCATATTTCTTTTTTTTTTAGGCTTTTTGTTTGTGGGTTTGTTAGGGTTTTTTTCATTTGGTTGGTTGGCTTTTTTTTAAGGCAGGGATGAACCACTGCAGTATAAGATAATGCACTCTTATCATGTAGTTGCACCATTTGGTTGGCAGGGCCCTTGTGCCATGTGGATTTGGCTTTAAGGAATATGAGTTTGCCAAAGAAAGTTTACTAAATAATAAGGCTAAATTCTTACCTCCAATGAACATTCATTTTGTGAAACTGGAATACTGTTAATCCTGCTTGTATCTATGCCAGGATGACCTCTTAAAATATGGCCTCTATGATGGTTTTGATGGAACCTCGTCTTGATATAGTTCTTGGTGTGCTGCACAACTTCCTTCTCTCTATTTTATTGTCTCTAAGGCCCCTGAGGAAAATACTGAGGATCTGGAGCAACTGTAATCGTGAACAGATCTTGTTATTACTCCTATGTTAACTTGTGGGATAGTGCAGGATGTTTGCCATGTCTGTTTCAAGACCACAAAACTTTAGAAAGCCTATACACTTATATCTGTGAAATAACACTCAAGGCAACTTGAGAAATGCAGACCACAATGCCTTTCTTCCATAGGGGTTAAGCTTAGCTGTTCTTTGTTCTGGAGGCCTTCTATTTTATAAAACCACAGCAACTAATTTCATGGGGATAGGGATGAACAGGTCAGAGGTATCTTACTGAATACATGATGACAATTCGTGTCTGTGTCAGACTAGGCTGTTTTCTTGAAGAATAGAGTAATGACCACTAATGGATCTGCTCTGGCACTTGTATAGAATGATGCAACTTTACTAGTTTGGTGATTTCACTGATAAGGAAACTTGTCTTAGAAGATGTATGTTCTTTTTACCATAATTTCTGTTAGAGTTTTGGTTTGTTTGTGGTTTTTTTTTCTGACCATTTTGTCATTCCATTAACCATTGTCTTTAAAAATGACCATTTCTATTACTGTTATGTTTTATGGTTCACAGAATTGATTTTTGACGAAATTTTACTTCCCACATTAACATCAGAAATATATATTTCTTTATTTTCCACCGTAAAGCCCCAAATATTTTCTATTTATTTAGCTTTGGCTGTGTATATAGTGTTAGTTAGGATATGAGGAAATGGAATGAAACTACATCAGGGAAGGTTCAGAATGGACCTTGGGAAAAGGTTCCTCGCTGAGAAGGTGACTGGTCACTGGACCAGGCTACTCAGGGAAGTGGTTAGAGCACCCAACCTGTCAGAGCTCAAGGAGTATCTGGATGACGCTCTTAGTCAAATGGATGGTTTAGTTTTAGGTAGTGTGGCGAGGAGCAGGGAGTTGGACTCGGTGATCTTTATGGGTCCCTTCCAACATGAGCATTTCTATTATTCTGTGATTTCATAGGAGCAAAACATGCTTTTTCCTCATCCCACACACGCACACACACTTTTTTTTTTTTTTTTTTTTTTAAAGCAGGACTAAAGCTCTGTCCTACCTTCTCCTCTGATTTTAGCTTGGGTAAGTGTAATGCTTGTCCAAAAAAGTAGCATGGAGCTTGGTGTTCACCCAAAACTCTTTACAATATTTTTTACAATACTTTTCTACTGCTTCCTTACTTCTTGGACATTGAGGATGTTGGACACATTTCTTCCTCAGTCTGGAGATCTGCAGCATAAGTAGTTGACCACAAAACTTCCTGTAACACTTAAACATTCATATTTATTTAGGTTAAATCTAGTGATAATAGTAGTTGTTTTTCTCTAGTGCTTGGAATTTGGAAATTTTAATTGTACGTGATTGCTCCATGGTGACACACTGTTAAAATAATTTTCCCCCCCTTTTTTTTAAGGGACGCAAGAGTGAGGCAGAAAAGTACTTCATGAAGGCTATTCAGCTGGATCCTACCAAAGGAAACTGCTACATGCATTATGGTATGTTTCAGATAGCTAGGGTTTCCACACGTATTCCAGGCTTGCTGTTAACCTCTCCAAGTGATTAAAGGTTTGAAAAGTGCTACTGGCAAAATATCTTCTTTAAAGGGAAAGAAACTAATCTACCATGTATAACTTCATTTCAACTTGTTAATCACTATAGAGGGAGAGTGAAGAATTTCATATTTTGCATAGCTTTCCCCCTGTGAGAGGAATTTCAGTATTGCTCCCTCTCTGGGAAAGAACAAAGGTGACTATTGCCATATGTCAAAGTTTCATGGCCTGGAATATTATTGTTAACAGTTTTGGCCTAACTTTGCTGGTTGCCGGTGGGTGGGCAACTAGAAGTTTTACTTTAGTGTGCATGAGTTCTATATTTCAAAGTGTCTTATGGGCCTTATATCTAGCTCCTTCCCAGCACCTTCTTGGCTTGAAATGCCTAAGTATTACAAAAGATTTTGACAAGTTGGCTATATCTTTCCTACTAAACCATGCATGTGCTTATGGCACACAGTGAATTTGAAGGTATCTTTATAACTTTGGATTGTTTTTGCTAGATGTGCAAAAAATATTTCCAGATGTGTTTAGTCCCAAGGAACCAAAATTAATTATCTTTGTGGACTAATTCTTTCTGTATTTTAAAGCTGATAATAGACAAATCTTAAAATGCAAGCAATGTAGTCCCAGTTGGAAAATATGGAAGTAAGTAATAAGATTCATCTTAGTTTAGGAAGAAGGTAGGGAACCACAAGCACACTATATATATCTTTGTATGTTGTTCTAATTTCCTCTTCTGATTCTAACTAGTAAATATAAAATAAATAAAAATGAGTGGCCAAAGGGAAAAAATTAATCTACATAATACTCATATTTTTACTCTATGTGATATCTTTGTCTGAATTGCTCACATGATGTATTTCTGTTTGGTCCTATGCAGTATGAAATTCTGTATGTTAGACTCCCAGAATCAAACTTTGGACATAGAACATGTACTTAAATTAATGTAACCCACTGTTGCATTATTTTGCATTATGAAACATTGCAGTTAGTGACCTTGTCTTCTATTTATGCCTGTGCAGGTAAATCTGATAGGGGTATTTGTGCACATAAGTCACATTATTTCAATTGGATATAAGTATAGTCGATTCCTCAAGACAATGGAGAAAAGTTACTGGTGATTATTTCTTGGAATCCCACTCAAACCCCTTCCAGCCTTTGTTATTAAGAAATCTATCCTTAGTTATTAGGAAATCTTAATTGCATACAAATTCAAGGTAGGTCTCAACAATGCATCTCAGCAAAAGACATTTAGGATTGTGTGTATTTCATTACAGATCTAGACTTGTTTTCTTTTTCTCTCTCATTACTTCATCAACTTGTCTGTCCTTTTCTGCAATGTTCCCTCTGTCTCATTTTCAAGTGCCCTATAAACTAAAAACGCGGTTATTGAAATCATCATTCATGTCTGATACATTGACTGCTTTATTACCAGATCACAATATTAAAATGGTGTATTGTTTCCTAATAAGATTGTTCCCTAAAAACATTAGCAGACTTTTCCTTTGTTGTCTTCTAGGTTCAAAAAGTGGCTTCTGTCCTTGTGCAGAGGTCATTACTGCAACATAAGTGAGGTTTTACTCAGCAGTTCAGGAGTGAAGGAAAAATTTAGTCAGTGGAGTAACAGCATAGTAAAATGTGATGCTGAAAGGCAATAGACACAAGAAGGTTCTCTGTAAAGCTGTTAGCTCTCTATCATGGAGCATTATACACAGAGAGTTCTTCTGAATGCATGTGAAAACTTTTCCCTATATAACTTCTGATCACCTTACCAAATTCAGCGATGTTATTCTATGTTTATATCAAAGTATCTGTGAGAAAGATATGGTCTACTTCTGCTTGGGTTATGTGTCTGTGTAGTACAGCTGATTCAAAAATCCTTGTCACTTTGGGCATGGGACTTCATAAAATTTGAAATAAATTATCCTTTTTTTTATTTTCTTTCCCTTTTCCCTTTCTTTTTTTTTAGCTTTATTTCTCTTTTCCCTTCCACCTATTGCTTGAATTGAAGAGGATTGTGTGTTACCAGGGGCATTCCAAATATTACATGGGAATCCCTAGTGAACACTAAGCTTTATCTCTCCATCTCATTAATTTGTTCCAGGACCTTGTCACAGGTACATTCTACATCCTGTATGCCAGGAGTTTAATTATGGGGAAATACATCTGTATTTTGCATGTAAATCTTAGAGATTCCTTTTTTTCTCAGCATGAAGATGTTGGAACAGAGAATAAAGTAGTTGGCATCAGTCCTAAAAAAACACATACCTCACAAAACAGCCAAATGAAAAGAGTGGTCAGTTGGGACATAGCAGTGTGTTGATGGATTAGCAGAAATAAATGGACTGTAGATTTTCTTCCAAGTGCACAGGATTGCACACACTTATAATTTGTGCTCCCAGGTTGTGCAGATGTTATTTTTGACTTTTAACCTTTTGGACTTTTTTTGACGCTATGAGAAAAACTGTCAATATACTGTATCTTTTAAGAAGCTTACATTTGTATTATAATTTAATTCAAACCTTAAGCCAAAGCTATTTTTGGGTACGATTTGGTGCAGGAGGCAAAATGATCACATGAAAATTTGGAGAGAGGTGAGCAGTTTTGTGTTTGCTCCTTGAATAATACCACCACCGCACATTTCTCAATTTAGCGTTGTAATCAGTTTTGTATAGGTACTTTGCTGACTTTGGATTTCAGTGGATTTAGGCTTGAAGCAGTGTTTCCCAGACTTATTATGCTTGAAGATGTCTGAAGGGAGAACTAGTGGAAAAGGTGAAGAGATATAAATCGCTGTGGACTGCTGATGTGATGCCATGTCATTGGGCATAAGGCAAAGTGGCTTTTACTCTAGTCACCAGAGAGGATTGCAGTCCCCTCTCAGACTGAAATGCAGACAGCTGCTCACCTGACCATGTTTCTTTTCCCCTTCTTTCTTTTCCTCCTCTCATACACCAGTTATCTGAACATCTGAACTTTGTGCAAAACCATTGTCTTACAAATATGTGAGTGTTGATGGGTGATATGATACAAGCTGCTCAGGTACACAGCATGCTACCAGAAGCCCCTCACAGATGAAAGAGAGAAAATTCATATGAATCAGGAAGAAGAAAAAGTGACAGAGGAAGGATTGCAGAAGCACTAATGTAATTTTTTTTCTTTTTTAGTTCTCTTTCAATTAAAATATTATTTTTGGCACAGCATACAAGTTTTTAAACTAAAACTTTGAAGGAAATTATTTTGGATACTAAATTTGAATGCTCTGGTAAAGTTTGAGACTTAATTGGATATTTTAATACACATTTGTTAAAGATGACTTAAAGTGAACAGTTTTGACTAAAACAGGTTGAACCTAGTAAATTATTTATTTTTGAATTCTTTCTTTTTCCTGTGGGAAAGTTTACTTCAAAATGTCTTACCACACCTACTCAAGATATTGGCTCTCATGCATCCCACTTTACTTTGAGGAGCTAACTCAAGTATGCCATTTTGAATCCTGCAAGACCTTGGTAACATCTGTCATTAACAGATTGATAACAGAATTGAAGTGATCTCCATTGACATAGAAGAGATTCATTCTAAGCTACTTGTCTCGATTAAATGTCTGTGATCACATGAGATGAATCCAAGTGTCAATCCGAGAAACCACAAAGAGGTTCCTATGAACTATACAAGGCCAAAGGAACTTTCTTCTAAATATTTTAAGAACATAATGGCATCTAAAGAGTCAATACATCAAAGTTGTTAACAAATGTGCCAAACATAGGAATGTTCAGTCAGGTCAGACCAGTGCCCTTATGGCCTAGAGACTATTTGGTTTTGGATATAGTATTGACCATCCACAAAGGAAGTCTTGGTGTCTGCACTGAGCCTATCTCAGTAGAAGTTGAAGAAAGATTATGTATGTATGAAATTTGTCAGTGCACAGAGATGAGGGGAATTTCAAACAGTGAAATACTTAAGAGCTCATCTGTTTGAAAAGAAACAAAAATAAATTCTTCAGTTAGTAGGATGCAGTGTAATTAAGGAGTTTGAAATTGTTGAAGGCTTTCTGTACCTCCAGAACTGTCTTATTTAACTTGTAATTTATTGTCTAAAAGTAAAAAAAAACAACCCAACCAACCAAGCAAACAAGCACACAAAAACCCTACCAAACCCCCACAACTAAAGCATGCTTCATTTTATTTGTTTGCTAAAAATACATTTTGCCACTGTACCTCTTAAAGTGCATGCAATGGCCTCTCTCCAACGTAATGAAAGTGCAGTGGGGAAAAAAAGAGAGAAGGAAAGAAGCAGTGAGGTTTCAAGATAAATGTCTGTACAGAGGTCCCTTCTCCCTTACTTTTGTAATGGATTAATTGGAATAGGGAAGTCGGGAACCCAATGGGATGCTCAAATTAACTCTGTTTTATTAATCACTGTTGAGACCTCCTTTTAAAATAGTTTCCTTTGAATAATACATTATTTCTAATAACTTTAAATTGTTTAACAAATCCTTTTTTGTTATAAAAATAGATTATTCTTATTAGATTAATTATGCATTCACTTAATTAGGCAGTTCACATTGATCATCTGCCTTTTTCAGTGCATTCCCAGTTACAAATATAAAACAAAATGAAAAAGAGGCTTTCAGATTATGTAAAACTGAAGTGTATTAGCTACACTCTCATTGAAGAAAGATTAACATGTTCCCAAATATACTTTTTTTACATTGTCTTTCACTTTTGAATTTGTGATAATTTAGGAGTTACTTTTATAGGTTTTCTTATATTATCTGTTTCTTTTTAAACAAGTTTAGCTTGTTAACCGCTGTATTTGTTTTTCAATTCCATCCTATGTCTTTCTGATCACTGTTTCTGGAGAGGGCTTTTAGCCCTTTTTGATGCCTAAATTTTCATCTAAGCCTATGAGCACTCTGTACCTATCTTATTTCCAAAGATAACTGCCCAACCACTCCTATGTCACAGCCTGAAAATTAATTGGAACTACTGTGGTTTAAGTTTCAAAATAAATTGTATTGAAATACGATAGTAGTGAATTTTCAAGCACCATTTTTTTCGCTTTTTAAGTCATACACTTAGATATCTTAGTGAGTGTGAGAATTTTCATATATTTACATGTGAATTCAGTTTTCTTTTTAGGTGTTTCCTCTTAGACTGAGATATAATAAAGTGAAGTGCTGGGTCCTGGACTTCAGTCAAAACAACCCCCTACAGCACTACAGGCTGGGGGAAGAGTGCCTGAAAGAGGCCCGGTGGAAAAGGATGTGGGGGAGTTGGTCATCAGGCATCTGAACGTGAGCCAGCAGTGTGCCCAGGTGGCCAAGAAGGCCAATGGCATCCTGGCCTGTATCAAGAATAGCATGGCCAGCAGGACCAGGAAAGTGATTGTCCCCCTGTACTCGGCACTGGTGAGGCCACACCTCGAGTGCTATGTCCAGTTCTGGGCCCCTCACTACAGGGAAGCATGGAGGTGCTGGAGCATGTTGACAGAAAAGTAACGGAGCTGGTGAATGGTCTAGAGAGTAAGTCATGTGAGGAGCAGCTGAGTGAGCTGGGCTTTTTAGCCTGGAGAAGAGGTAGCTCAGGAGAGACCTTATGGCTTTCTACAGCTGCCTGAAAGGGGTTCGTAGCCAGGTGGGGATTGGCCTCTTCTCCCAGGCAACTAGCAACAGAACAAGAGGAAGAATTTCTTCACTGAAATGGTTGTCAAGCATTGGAACAGGCTGCCCAAATAGGTGGTGGAATCAACATTTCCACATAGTCACATTATTCACAGTGCTGGAGCTTTGTGTCTTTGCTGTTCATTCACTGAGCAGCCCAGGAAAGCTTTATTTTTCTTCTACATTTTTAAGGAAAAGATCTTATGAAGAAAAAGACTAGTGTACTTAAGAAAAATAAAATATCAGTGTTGTATTTGTAAGAAAGAGAAACATCAACCATGACCTACTAATGAAATTTTACTAATTTCTTCAGGAGAGTTTTATGTTGATGGAAGAAATGTCAGCCTAGTCCATAGGAAGGCCATTTTTTATCCTTGTCAATGAAATGAATAAAAATTCACAATCCATAATTCCAGTGAATGAATTGTCCCATTCCTGACTGACAGGTTAGCTAAGTGCAATATATGCCAAATAATTAATACAAGAGTGCATGGATCTGTTTCCCTGGGAACACCAGATCCTACATGGTGATTATGTATTGAGAAAATAAATTCCTTGATGAGATGGAGTCAAAGCCATCCAGATATAGTATGTCCATCACTAAGTCACTTTGCCAGCCTTCCCAATACACAGTCTTGAACCTTTCTGCGAAGGAAGGGGGTTTTTCCATTTTATATCTTTTGGAAATCCTAACATTGATATACAATGATTTTGTAGGGAAACTATAAAACAAGTTTATGATACTCAAATGATACATGTTCATAGAACATATGTGGTCTTTGGAGAAATGGTCACTCTGTCTTGAGCATACAGTGTCATCAAATTAGGGTCCTGAGTTTGGCCTATGGCTTATAGCTCCTCCTACAATATCAGTGAATGCAGTTCCAGGAAGACAGGATTCCTAGACCCAAAATGGGAAGGAGATGTAACTGTCTTGCAGAAAGACTTGATTAAGCTTCTGACCTTTCTGTTTCCAGAACTCTCTGTAATAACTTTGATTTTAGAAAATCTTTAGCTAGAACTAACAGGTATTTCTTACTTCCAAACTGAAACTGGAAAATATACCAGAAGCTGAGCTATTCAGAAGAATCCACCAACCTGAAGTCCTTTTTGTTGCTCTCTAGGCTGTTGCGATCACAAAACATTAAAAGAAGATTATTACAGACCACTATAATAACTATTTGTTCCAAACTTCCTTTAGTACCAGTCACTGAGGTGGAATGCAATGGAGTATTTCCAAGCAACCTAGGTCACCAACCTTAAATGCTGTGGAATTTCCATTTAGTCTGCCTCTTCCCTTGAGTTTATCCTTAAATCTAATCATTCTGACATTTCAAATACGTGGTTGACTCTGCTTCCTCAGCATAATATACTAGACTGCTCAAGAGATATGGTATAGATATTGCAGATCAGAGACAGATCTAAAAATGTGGCTTTGTGCTTCTTCCATGTTGCCAGAATGTAGGGTTTCTGCAGGAACTGAAAAAGCATGTGACACAAACAACCCTGGAGACTTCTTTGCTAATGATCGTATGTTTTGATCTATGAGTACTATCTCATGAGGATTTTTTTAGAGATAGCATGAGACTGTTACAGAAGTGCAACTGGATAGTTTTTTCCCATCCAGATTTCACATTTCCAAACTTATACATCACCAGGTGTTTGGGAAATGACAGTATCTGTAAATCATGAGGTCCCTGTAGTTTGTATTTTCATCATTAATCTTTTGTTTTAATGAGAGCTTCCAGTGATCCAGATGTGATCACAAGTTAAGTCATCAAGTCCCAAAGGTTTGCAAGTTAATTTTTTCTCTCTTTATCTCTGATCATGCTCTGGATGACATCCAGTGGTACATTTAGCACAACTGCAACAGATAACTTTTTCAGACAAAGTAAAAGGCTAATAAAGTTTTTTCCAAGCCAGTGCATATACTGATATTGCAGCACCCACTGGCTTGCATAGTGTTTCTGTATATTTTATTTGCATGGAATAATTTTCTCCATGGGAACCAATTGAAAGGATAAAGTCTCCAGAATTCTTTCCAGCAAGAAACCAAGAGAACAGCTTTAGATTAAGATGGAATGGCATATAAGGAGCAGCAAAAAAATGAAATGCTACTACCATTTAGGTGATTGTGATGTAAGTTGTCTTTGTTTCTCCTGTCACAACCAGCACATTCAGCAAGAAATCGTCTTAACAGGCCTGGAAAGCTGATCTTTAAACATTCCTTTGCTCTGGGAACTTCTGGTTCACAGCCAATGAATCTGTTTTGAAAGTCTTAAAGGAAACAGTTACATTAGGTCATGTCTGTTGACTTTGCATCTTGCAACCTTGATTCATCACCTTAAAAGCTTTGGAAATCAACTTGCAGACAAGGTCTCTCCTCATTTCTTCCACAGAATGCTATTTCAGTTTTCTATACAGAAAGCTCTGTTTGCATCTGCTCTTTTGCTCTGCATTGTCTCAGCAGAGTTGAAGTTCAGCAGACTTCAGTGGTGGATCTGCTCATATCACTAAGAATATAGTCCTCAAGACATGATCTTGCATCCTTACTGTGCTTCAAAGACAAAATACAGTGCATTGGTTCAGCCAGAACCCTATCCCTCTTCTGGTTTCTGCTGAAACTTGAAATGTTTTGAAAGCACCAGCATATATTCAGCTTCAAATCCTCAGTGTTGAATATGCTGAAAGAACTTCTAGTGAAGTTTATTTTTTTTACAGTTGAGTCTAGATAGAGCACTCTTCATGTTGTGGAAGTAGAAAACTTTTTAAGAGGATAAGAAGCAGAAGACTTGGTGACAAATGTATATTAAAAGAAGCAAATTCCTATTATGGTACTATTGGAAGTTTTCACATTCTTATTCAGAAGATAGTTTACTTGGCTTTGCTTGGATTACTAAAGATATCAGCATACTAGTCTAAGTCATTGAAATATGAGTAAGTGCAGAACCAACAGCATTCTGAGAACATTCAAGATGGTTCTTTTCAAAAGCAACAGCAACAAAAAGAGCTATTTCAGAAATCTTCTCTGTTCTGGGACAAAGTACCTTTGAATATTTGCCAGTGAGTAAAAAAGAGAACATTTCAACTGAAGAAAGATTGGTGCAAATTGCACTGTTATCTACTAAATAAGCAAATTGCACTTCTATCTAATAAAATAAAAGCTCATAGTGCCTACAAGGAATAGTTAAGCCCATTCTAGAGGAACACACTAATGCCTTTGTGCTCTGAACATAAGAGATTACTACACATAGACATATCCCAACCAATTAATACCTCTCTTATTACAATAAAGCAGCAGAACTACCAGTTCAGATGTATGGCTTTTAAATTGTTCATGGTGCTTCTTAACAAAGTGCTTTACAAATGTTCATGATCATTTTAGAGAGACAATTATACAGGATAGAGAGCTGTATGCTTTCATTTCTGTGGATAAATATTTGTTTAAAAAATTGATAAAAGATGAAAATAAGTTGTTCTTTTTAGTGCCAGAAACTGGAATTTTTTTGTTGTTGTTTACATACATACTTTTATCTTATTTTTCAGTAGATTGCATATATTACCTCTCAAATTTTTGGTCAAGTAGGGAGTCAAAAAACACTGTTGATGATTTGCAGGAAAAAATAAGTTTGAACAAGGCTGTAGGTACAGAATTCAGCAGCTTTAATGCTATTTCTGATTCCTAGATACTTTAGGGAAAAAATAACTAAGAGGATTGTGAAGTGTTGAATCAGTTCTCTGCTGTCAAAGGTCTTTAAAAACTCCTGACTGCACATTTACACTCAACTCAGTGCTGTCTAGCAAGAAAGGTGGAAAATTCTATTTTAAAAAGTAATGTTCCAGGCAAAGTGTTGCTGAAGGTCACGTCGTAAGGTGGACTATGGATTTCCTATTTCCAGTTTAGAAGAATAGTAAAGAAAAATATACTTTCCTTGGAGAAGGAAAATGTGGGATTCAGAGCTTGTAGAAGGCTGTTTTCTCAAAAGCTGGTTCTGATTCCAAAAAACAATCAGGCTACCATAATTTATGTTGTTGGCAACAGTTAGAATCATGACACCTGCAATAAGAAAGGTGGTGTTGGGCAGTGTCTCTGTGGTGGGTCCATATCAGCGATTAGTAACGGAGGAAGAGGAAAAAGAAGAAGCTTCTAGCAAAAAAAAGGATGAGAGGGGGCGGATCAAAGAGCCAGTCCTTCAACAGAGGAAGTCAGATAAATCAAACAGGAAACCGAGGTTACTCAGTCCCTGAACTCATCAGAACTCCGGGACTTGTGGAAAGATTTCAGCCACCAGCCTGGTGAGTGGATTCCTACTGGGCTGCTTCGATGCTGGGATAATGAGGCTACAGAAAAATCTGTAGTGTGTTGACCCTGGCCAGATACCAGGTACCCACTAAAGCCACTCTCTCACCCTCCCTCTGCAACTGGACAGAGGAGGGAGAAAAAAAAACAGCTAAGAATTCATGAGTAGAGATAAGAGCTGGGAGAGGTCAGTGACTGATTACCTTCACGGGCAAAACAAGACTCAAAGTGGGGATAGTACTTATATTTATTACTAACAGGATAAGAGCCAGAGTGAGAAATAAAACAGTCTTAAAAATACCTTCCCCCCCCCCCCTCCTTCCTTCTATGTTCTCCCTCTTCCCCCCCAGCAGTGCAGGAGGACAGGGAATGGGGGTTACAGTCAGTTGTTGTTTCTGCCACTGCTCAGGGAGAGGAGTCCTTCCCCTGCTCCCATGAGGTCCCTCCCACGGGAGACAGTCCTTGATGGACCTCTCCAGTGTGAGTCCATCCCTCGGGCAGCAGTTCTTCCCAAACTGCTGTCCGGTGGGTCACTCCTCCATGGGGAGCAGTCCTTCATGAATGAGCTGTGCCGACATGGGTCCCCCACAGGGGCCACAAATCCTACCAGGGAAAAACCTGCTCCAGCATGGGCTTCCCTCTTTACAGGCTGCAGGTCCCTGGCAGGACCCTGCTCCACCCTGCCTCCCATGGGGTCACAACCTCCTTCATGCATCCACCTGCTCCAGTATGGGCTCCTCCATGGGCTCTAGGTGGGTCTCTGCACCCCAATGGTCCTCCATGGGCTGCAGGGGCACAGCTGCTCCACCATGGTCTTCACCATGGGCTGCAGGGCCTCAGTTCTGGCACTTGGAGCACCTCCTGCCCCTCCTTCTGCACAGACCTTCGTGTCTATGTTGTTATTCCCATGTTCTCACTCCACTCTTCCCTGGCTGGAATTTATTCTGTGCAACAATTTTTTGTTCTTAAATATGTTGTCACAGAGGCATTACTATTACTCCTAATTGGCTCTGCCTTGGCCAGCGGTAGGAAGTCCATCCTGGAGCCAGCTGGCATTGGCTCCATGGGACAGGGGAAGCTTCTAGCAACTTCTAACAGCAACCACCCCTGTAGCCCCCCTGCTACCAAAACCCAGCCACAGAAACCCACTACAGTCTCATAGAACGTGAGGTTTGCCAGCTGCCTGTCATAGGAGAAAATCCTACATGTAAATTTAGACCCACACAAGTGGTTCCTGGATCTTGGGGCTTGTGGATCATAACTTCTGATCCACCTTCAACACCTTGGCATTGTTACACCCTGCTAGTGCCCTTCTCTTGGGAAAACATATGGTTTTGACAGGAAAAGTTCAGAAGTCTACTTTTTATTGAAGAAAGTGCAGCAGTAAAGTGCCAATCCACTTCATTCTTGTATGAATTTAGTATATAATATTAAAAGGAATGGCAGCTAATGTTTTCAAAATGATATCTCTCTACTTAGGTGCTTTAAATTAAATTGAGATGTGTGAATAAAATTAGTATGCCTTTCAGGAGAACTTGGCAAATCAATTCTCAGCTGAAAGTTTCCACCTTGGATAGCATTAACTTTCTTTATAGCAACCTGGATGATGCCATGTTTTGGATTTGTGACTAAAATAGCCTTTGTTGATAACACACCAGTGTTTTGGCTGTTGCTGAATAGTGCTTGAGCAGTGTCAAGGATTTCTCTTTTGATTAGTCTGCCCTAACACAGAGTAGACTGTGAATGGGCAGGTGGTTGGGAGGGGACGCAGCTTGGACAGCTGACCTGAGCTGGCCAAGGGGATAGATATAACAGACCATATAACATCATGTTCAGCAATAAAAACTGGAGTAGAGAAAGAAGAAGGATTTTGGCTTCTGAGGTGGCCCTTTGTTGGAGACTGGCTAAGCATCAGTCTGCATGTGAGAAGTGGCAAGTGATTTTTCTCACTTTGCTGTTTGGTTGATTTTTTTGTTGTTTTTTTTCTTTCACATATTAAACTGTCTTTATCTTGAAGCACAAATTTTCTTGCTTTTGTTCTTCCTGTTTCTTCCCATCACCCTGCTGGAGTGGGTGGGGATGAGCAGATGTGTGAGTGCTTGGATGCTGACAGGGGCCAACCCACCACACACCTGTATGCTCAGGTATTTACTTTTCCACTAGATTGAGAAGGTGGCAGTCAATTATATTTATAGCCCATCCAAACAGGGAAACGCTTGATCAGCAACCGCTGATGAAATCACCTCTACTCAGGCAATGATTAAGGCAGTTAAGGGTTGTTCGCCTCATGAAATCATGGAATATCCTGCATTGAAAGGGACCCACAAGGATCAGTGAGTCCAACTCTTGACCCTGCACAGGGCAGGCCCAAGAATCACGCCATGTGCCAGAGAGCGTTGTCCAAATGCTTCTTGAACACGTAAGGTAACATCACTGCTGAGCTTCAGTGTTACAGAAAACTGGAAGTATGTTTCTAAAGATCTTTCTCTAAAACCCACTGAATAATTTTTTTATTGACAGTAATGAGAGGTTTATTCTCCTTATATAATTAATTTGCTTAATGAGCAGTTGACATTATTTTTAAATTGTAAGGTGCAAAAAATTTTTCCTAAATTAAGTATATATTTATTTGAGAATTCTCCTGAATGTTCACTGTCTTGAAATATAAAAGCTTATGTCCTCCTTTTCCCCTCTGGCTGGATCTATTAATAGTACGTCCAGTTACCAGTGTTTCATTCTGCTAATCCAGGGCTTTCATTAACAAAAGAACCTTAATGTTAACAATTTATGGTTGGTTTGCTTTAACATGGACCTAAAGATTAGGGATACTGCTTTACTTCACTTTTTGGAAGAGAATTGGAATACTGGTTGGTCAAGCTTGTTTCAAATAGGAATTCAGCCCAAATCAAGAGATATGAACTGCCTGTTGTAGTTGGTAGCTTTACTTGGAGAATTTTCAGATTCAAATCTGAATTTGTCGTGCTACATATAAGGCATACACTGATGTTGTACCCAAACGGGAGGGGGGGGAAGAAAAAAAAAAAGGAAGCAAATTTACTGCTTTTGTAAGCATTTGTTATCCCTTCCTAAAAGAGTTCCACTAATGGTTCAACCCATGATTTCTAATTCTGAAGACAAATTAATTTCCTGTGGTCTAAACTGTTCTCAGAAGGTTTTCTTTTATGTTTTTCCTCTCTTTTTATTTATTTATTTACTTATTGTTCGGTGTGAGAGAATTTTTTTTGTAAATCATCTGTTTCTGGGCGCAATAAGCACAAAGCCTTATACTGCATCAAAATATAGCACGTATTAGAGTGTGGATGTAACTAAAACAAGCAAACCTTATACTGTGAATGCAGGAAGGCACCAGAATGTTTTTACAAGAGTTTTACAGATATGAATAGAGTCATGCCTTCCTGCATCACCGGATTCACTAGGCTTGTATAGACTTCGCTAGCTCTGGCTAACTGGATTTCTGGATTTTTTGCATAAGCACATAGCAAGCATGTGAGCAACAGGGAATGCATGAGGAAAGGAGGGAAGAAAAAAAGAGAAAATCCCTCACTATGAGAGGAAATCATTTGCTCATGGGATATTATTTCTGAAGAGGCTGGTGGTCAGTGATGGCATGGCAGACAATTTTTGGTTGAGTGATCTAACTTTACAAAATAAATTTAAAAGGGAAGGATGGCATGATGGAATCTATAATCACCATCCTTGAGGATAGCTTTTCCAAACATAAAGTTATGTAGACACAGAGTCTAGATGGCTGAAATCTTTTAAAAAGTTGTTCCAAAAATAGTGCATTTTACGAATTAGGAATGAAAAAATCATTTAAAACAGCAGAAAATAAGGTTGCTTAAGTATCTTCCAAATTTCTTTTTCATCTTCATCAAAGGAAAACTCATTTTTGTAGAGTTCTACTATGTCTTATATGTTCTGTTTTGAAACCGCTGTACTTCAGTTAAAGTTTAGTTAGTCTTAAATTATTCATCCTTTTCAGTTGAAACTTGGTTTAATGATTATGATAACATCATTTGTAAAAATTCGGTCACTTCATTTTAGCCATCTTCTATTTATTTTTTTTATGGCAAAGGCAAGTGTCATGTAGGAAACTTGTAAAGAGCTTCCTATTGGGTTAGTGCAATACATGATAAAATACCAGTTTGTCAAGGTATACATATATAATAATTTTAATGCTGATATAATTTATAATTCTAAAGCTGAAGAAATATGTTCTCATGGATATATATAAAAATGTATCTTTTAATATGATTTTGAGATATGCTTTTAAAATGGGAGTGTATTTGATTCGTATATGTTATTTACTTCAATTTGTCTTGAGGAAATGAAGATCAATGTAGAGGCAGAAGGGCAAGTTCTCAAATGGCAGGCTTCTTGGGGGTTGGAAGTACTATTTCTTGATGGCTGAGTTTTACTCTATTATTCTCACTTTTCCTAAATATGTTCCACAAATATTGTTATTACCTGTCATATTTATTGCATTTTTTCTACATTGACTATATTTTGAGGATGCTGAAATACAGAGCAAATCAACAAATAATATTGAATGTGATTCAACTGTTTGTTGGTTGATTTTTTAGTTTGTTGGTGGTTTTTTGTGATTCCTTTTCCTAACTATACTCTCTGTAGTATATTACATCAGTTATTATCTGTGGGCTCACTGTCATGCACTCCATTGCAGGTCAGTTCCTCCTTGAAGAATCCCGCCTGATAGAAGCAGCTGAAATGGCAAAAAAGGCAGCTGAACTCGATAATATGGAATTTGATGTTGTTTTCAATGCAGCCCATATGCTCAGGTTAGTGCTTTTACATCTGTCTTACCGGATTTTCCTCTCTTATTTTGGAGGGAAAAAGTATTTATAGCCTTCGCTTATGCAGGATTCTTTTTAAAGCCCAGCAACTCTTTTGAATAATTCAATATTGCTAATAAGATACAAAGAACTGGAATGAAACTGTTGCAGGATTTAGCACTTTCCATTTCTAATTTTCTGTGTATTATCTCATAATTTGTTACCTTCAAAAATTCTGTAGTTTACAAGTACGTAATCCATTTTGCTTGCATAGAAGAATAAGTGTTTCTTTTGTGAAGAACCTTCTGCAGGATTTCCTTTCTCCTGATTTTTAAAAATTTAGTGTGAAAAGATGAGACCATATTTCTGTTCTAGGTGTAAATAGAGAATATTGAAAATTTCTGTTAGTAGGGAACACTACGATAATTAGAAATCTAAATATTCCCAGGCTAATAATGACTTTGAGACTCATAGGAGCACTTAGTGGTATTCTCAGAATCTGTGATTTAAAATGTAGTCTTATATTTAATTCTGTTCTATCTGAATAGAATTAAATTTTAGACTTTTTTTTAGCTTTTCAAACTGACAGACCAGGTTATTCAGTAACATTAAGCTGCTATCTGTGAGTTTAACATTATCATTAAACTCACATTACTGTAATAGGTATCCTCCATGCTTATTTCTAGGATAACTATCCAATTATTGTCTATTGTCTGCTTAACAGCTATAAGGATGCTTGATTTCATTTAGATGATATCTAAGCATAGAAAATGCATGAAAAAGGAAATAAAAAAATATACTTCATTAGCGCAAAACAGTTCTTGAAATAATTTCTCTGATGAAGATATCTCACTAGGCTGTTTATACTTTCAACATTTTAAATATGAAATGAAAGGAAAATTGTATAAAAGAGAAGGACAAGGGTATAAAACAGATGGTAGAATCGGCTTCAGGCAAGTGACCCAAGTTTCAGAATTACAGTTTCTATACCATGATTTTGAAATATGCCCCAAAACACTTTTTGAAAAATAACTCTTACTGCTTGTAGATTAGAAAGGAAACCAAGAAAAATGGTTCACTGGTAAACAATAGTTTGACCTGACTCAGGTGTACGAGCTGTTTTAAGGATCCTTGCCTTCCCCCAATTATTTTGTGAATGATATCTCTTGAGACAGAGTTCAGTAATTTGAAACATTTAAATCAATATTACAAATTCACAGACAGAAGCATAGCTAGCAGCTGAATTCAGAGGGGTATAGAGTGTGTCAGAGTCCTGATTTCAGTGATTGTGTTGTGGAAGATAAATTTAAGTGGTGTGATTGTGTGTATTTTAAAATATGATGATGTAGATCAATACTATTTTGGAAATAGGTTTAATAAATCTCTCACTTTCTCTGTGAGCACTGAGTGAAGCATCCGAAGTCTTGAAGGCATGTTTGTTTACATCTGGATATGAGTATATTTTTCCACTTTTCAAGTAACAGCAATGCTGCTGTACTACGTGGCTGCTGTACATCAGCCATGGTTAACCTAGTTGATCTGATTGGGAGTATACTGTTTTTGGGACGCCTTGACCAGCATTGAGCTCAGTGATTCTAAGATGCATTCTCTATTTTTACTGTAAGCAAAAAGCCAAAACCTCTAGAAACAAAGAAAACTCGCCAAACAAAAACCCTTAAAAAAGGGGCCTGTTTTAGTTTAGCTAGAATCCACTGTACTGCTTTGGGATACCCAGTTGGTCTAATTTTTCACTTACATGCTCAATTCTCTAAGTGGAAGATTGTAATTGTCTTCCTAATATGCTCTGGGAGTCTAAAATAGTCTGGAGGATTTAGCAAGAGCAGGGTGGCAAAGTTAAATTCAGCTCTGCTAAGCATTTGCTTAAAACCCCCATGTGTTAGCATCTGACTGATTTTTGCTGAAAGGTTATGATTCTGTTTTCTGTCCTTGTTCACTGCTCTACTTAGCAATTGATTTAAATATATTACTTCTGTAAGACTTGTTGTACAAGGGCAATGTGTATTCATTCATTGGAACAGAGCAGCTACAAATCTATTGTGAGTCTTCAGGACTTCAGAAGCAGCTGATTTTCAGGATCTTTAGAACAACGGAGAGCTGAGGTGATTCCAAGAGGAAAACAGATACCAAGACACAAAAGAGGAAGGAAAGAAGGGAATAAACCAACTGGTATAGAGTGACACAGCTAGGAACTGTGAATGCTGAACGCAGTCATAAATAAAAGGCTGAAATAGTTTCATGTAGATGACCAACTGCTCTTTAGGTACCCTAGAGAGCTACAAAAACTGACCAGTGAGTAAGAATTTTGAATGAACTGCACAGCTATGAAGTAGAAAACATATTATAGAAGTTCATAGAGCATGAAAATGAATTGACTCTGGTGAGCGAGATGGGATGTGTTGTGGACTAAGAGACAGAAATTGATACTAATGTGGATGATGCAAGGTTTCCAAAATTACTGCAAGATAATAACAGCAGCTTAGATTTTTGTATAGATTCTAATTTTTTTTTCAGACCAAATATTCTACCCAGTGATGTATTTTTTAATTAGGAAGGAATTATCTTTCTCTCCTCTCTTACTACTGTTTCCACTATTAGCCTAAGGAATGTCACAAGACATGAGAAACATGAAGACATTTTTTCAGGATCACATACAACTTCTTTCAAATTTGGTTTACATCTGTTTTGGATGGAAACTAATCACAATATTCTTTCAAAGCTCAATTTGTTTTTCTACTCTAGTTCTAAAATATTTTCCTTTTTTTTTTTTAATCCCCTTACTCTCTGAGAAAAAACAAATTAAAATGCAACTTCTATAAAAATTTACAACTTTTGAAAATTTTGAACTAGAATACTGCAAGGTAATCTTCTTTTTCTTAAATTTGCAACACAATTGTTAACTGGGTCCAAATGCAGTAGTTGTATTTATAGATAGCCTGTTCTCAGTTTATAAGTCACAAGAACTTCTCCTCCTCGTGTCAGGTATTCCAACATTACTTACTTCCTTTTTTTGTGACTGATCTGAAGTAAAAAAATTAACAACTGAGTTAGTTCTGTTTGCATTATTGAGAGACCTCCCTGCTCCTAATAGCACATAGTTTTGGGGTTTTTTTTTCCCCTAAATGACTTCTGTAGCATCCTGATAATGCAATGCAAGATGAATCAAGTCATCTGTAAGAGGTGGGAGATGTGGGATGACTGTAATCCATTTCTTTGCAACAGTCTGGTAACTTTTAACTTGCATAATACTTGCCTGTAGAATTTATTATCTCAACAAATTTGTTTTCCAGACAGCTTTCTTCAAGGTCATGCAGCTCTTTGGGTGGTACTTAAAACAGAATCTGGTCATGTGTTTTACTTTTGTACTATTTCCAATGCTCTTACGTATAGGAATTTGAAGCCCTTCAGAAAAGCTAGATACATTTTAATGAAATGCAATGAAACACGTGTTTGTAATGCTGTACCTTCAGGGACTAAGTCATGCATTAAAAAGTTTAACTTTTTAAGTTTTGTACTAAGTGAGCTACCATGAGCTAGATTTCCTGTGGTCTAGGAGAGGATTATTTTTAGAATGAGGGATGGCAGTGGGATGACACTGATGTACTAATTAGAAACAGGAAAAGAGTTTCACATTGTCTTCACATGAAAACAAACTTAGGAAGAAGACCTATTTTTATAGGAATAATTAGTTTTTTCATGCTTCTGTAAGTGGGCTATTCTGGGAAACTCTCATATTACATGAAGTTATAGCATGTTTGTTGACTATTTGAAAAACAAGTCTAAATTGGAGCAATATTACATGACATGGTCTTTGTTTCTCAGTGAATTTCTGTAAGAGTATTTTGGCTCTGCAGAATACACTGATTGAACATGTTATTCAAACTGCTGACACAGTCTCATAGGCACAACTTCACTCTCTGTTATTGTCTCAACAGTTTATATTCTTTCTTTAATTGCTGTCTATGTGCTTAATTATATATATGTATGTATGGCAAAGCATATAGTCTGCATAAAATTTTTAAACTAAAAATGTGTATGAACAGTTAGAGGTATAAAGCCTGATTATGATTTTGTTGTGACACAAAAAAACCCATTAAGAATGTCAAGTATCAACATTCAGTATTTAAAAATAGGAATCTCTGAAGAAAACTTCTTTGTAGCTAGGCTGACATCCATGATTTCACTGAAAAAATAGTCAACAGTCTGAAGCCTTGTACCAAGCAACAGGCAGGTTAAAACTAATGCTTTCCCACTCACATGTTTGTGTATGTAAACCAGTCAGCACTGGTGGTGTTTTTCTCTTACAGCAATATTTTTTCCAGTGATCAACATAAAGATTCAAAATGAATGTAAACTGGGTGTCAGTATAATCTAAGTGATGTGCTATCAAGCACATTTATGACGTGTCAGCATCAATCAGCTGGAACTGAATACAGAGAATTGGTTGGTCTGGAGGCTCAGGTTAAAAGATACGAGAGAACAAAAAGAGAAAATGTTTTTGTCCCTTAAAACAAGATTGAATGCTAGTGCTAATAGGGGAAGTCAGATGTGTTTTCAAGGTCAGTCCTCATGAAAAGATTTAGGATAGAGGTTGAAATATATGTCATAACTATGAAAAGGACTCTGTCTTCTGAACTTCTCTTTGCTCCCTTTCCTTCCTTTCTGTTTTATTATCAACATTTTATCTAATATTTTACTCTAATGTGAATTATGTTACCTTTAGTAGTGTCCTTCCCTTATTTGACATTTATCCAGAGCTCTTTACTGCTCAGTGGCATAGGGTTGGTTACTGCAATTTCCTACCTCTGTGCCTTTAATTTTTCTCAAGGGAAAGCTTTTTCAGGGCTTAACATAATGAATTTCTAGCTTTTGCAGTGAAAATGGGATCCAGAATTCTGAAGCATCTTAAGTAAGGGAACTGATGTTGAATGCCCCAGAAATGGAACTGGCATTTTCCTGACCAGATTACTGTGTTGTGCATGCATTTCTATAAACTGTTTTTAATGGAAAACTATACATTCAAACTGACTTCAACTTAGCAATTAATGATGCATGTTTCAAGGTGTACACATGGGAGGAAAGCAAGCCATGTATTTCCACTGGGCTAAAAGGGATTTTAATGTGTTCTACATTCACATGCCAACAACACTTTTTGGAGGTGAAGTGTACCATTTGTATTTGCCTCCTGGGTAAAAAACCTTGTTTATTGTACATTATTTCACCACTTTCAGAAGTGCTTTGTGTCCTGACAGTTCCATGCAAGCAGAGAAAAAAAAAAAAAAGCTGTGTAACATGTTTCATTTTATAGCACCTTGTTGTAAATCCTGAAATTCATAAGTATGAGAATATTTTTTTCTAGTCATTTCAAGTGCTACTGATGCCCAGCAGGAGCAATTCAGAAGCAGGTTGAATTAATATTTTTAGACATTCAATCATTTCTAACCACTGCAACCACTGAGTAAATGATACATGTGAAAAGTAATTTAAAGCAGTTAACAGGTATAAACCAGGTTCTACTTAGCAATTGTTACTCAGGAAGTGATTTCAGCTTGCACAGGAATTATGTGAGAAATTTCAAAGGGATTATCCTTCCCCCCTTCTCCTCCCAAGACCAATAGCTGTCAAAATGTATTGACCAGGATTAATTGACTATCATGCATTAAGTGGCTAATGTTTAAAATCTGGGTGGATAGGAACATAAAATTAGAGCACAGTTTGATTACTGAATAACAAAGCATGTAAAGGCTCATGTAATGAACAAAGTAAAATCTCCAGGAACAAGTGCTCAGTTGATTGATATTCTTTGAATTAGTAACTGTTCTCAAAAGCAGAAGAAAAAGGATAAAAAATCAGATGGCCAACCCTACTCAGTGTTATTCCGTTGTCTAATTTTTCGATTTCGTATCGCAGAAATGCACCTGTGTTATGTAACCACATAACAAACACAAATATGCTGAAGATCTGTCCGAACTCTCCTATGAAAGGACCTATTCCTTCATAGGAAAAAAGGAAATAATTTTAGCAGAAGATATGTAGCCTCCCTGAAAGTCATGCTTGGTTGTTCTTACAGATTTACCATCTTTCTCATGACATGTATGTGATAAACTGATACTCATTGGACCGGTAGACAAAATGAATAGTTGGAGGGAAATTAAGAAGGTGGAGACAAAAGGAGAAGAGAGAAGTTTGAGAGACGAGATAAAAAGGGCCTGTTGAGACAAAAACATGTTGGAATTTCTTTGGCAACAAATTACATTTTCATTTGAAGATATTAAACTAAAAACTCAGGAGAAGAAATAAAAAGTAAACTGCTAGGACCAGGTAGATGCTGTCTGTATTAGTAAGGAGAAGAAACACAGTTGAGCTGATAGTGCTTCAGGTACCCAGAAACTCATCTTATTCTCCTGGAGCAGGAGACCTAAGTTTGAATTCCCCTCTCAGAATGATGTGAGTAAATGTTGAAATTGGAACTCTTTTCTGAATGAATTCCTTCAACCATGGAAACCTAGTTTTCAGAAATCATTGTATTATCTGACTTTTTTTCCTTTTTTTACTGGAATGATAGTGGTTTTGGGGAGGTACAATGTGAGAAATTGCATTATTGCATAATTTACAGTTTCTGAATTTAAAGTATGTCTGATTACAAAAAATGAGCCAGATTTTCCTCTGGTGAAGACATATGTCTCTGTTTTTGTCTGAGATGAGTGTTCAGCTTTCTGTATTTCTTTGTAATGTGTACTAATATTGTTTCAGAACTAAAAAAGAAAATGAGGTAGGCAAAGAGGATTTGTGCTAATGGACATTCTGAACTATAAGAAAACTTTTAGGTTTACATATTTTGTGCATTTTTTAGGGTAATTTCCTTAAACAGAAAGGTAGTTGCAGTGTTTTGGTTTTAGCTGTGTTTCTTTAGGTATGAGTTTTTCTTAACCCAAGGACAATGAGATGTAACTGTTGTTTTTTTCTGTCCTGATAGACAAGCCAGTCTTAATGAAGAAGCCGAGAAGTATTATGAAATGGCAGCAGGATTAAGACCTAATGTAAGTACCTTCCTAATGATATCCATTACTTAAGTTGATGAATGTGCTATGGTACTGAACCCTTTTTGTTGAGCAGAACTTCTTGCTGGAGCATTTGATCTCTTGTCATGTATTATATATGTTCTTTTAATGGTTAATTATTGCGTCGTCAGATGAAGCTGTTCATTTGTCAAACCAATCACTATGCTTTCAAGTTGCCTCAGTGAAGTGGTCTAGCAATAAGTGGCTAACAACCATGGAAAAGACTTCTAGATTTAGATTTATTTATCTACATTTAAATGTGTTAAGTTTGGAAAGCGTTTCCAGTTCCATCTATTTTCACTAGTAAAAGAGAATGAAGGGCTACTCTGTGATCCACTGTTTTAAGCATTTTAAATAATACATTTATGCCTTTTCCTCTGTCATGAACTTAAAGATAATTTTGCCTCAGAGGTATTTATCTCCAAGGTAGTTGTATATTGGCAAAGAAATACTTGTTTTTTGAAGCAGAAGTATGTAGGAATAAGTGACAGATGCTTTTTAAAAAGGGAAGCTAATTTCCAGTGTTATTGCATCTGGAGCTAAAGAAATAAAAAATTTTTTACTTACCATTTTTTACTCAGTGTTATATTTCTTTTCAATTACCTGCACATTTTGGGGGGACAAAAGTCATGAATATAAATAAGGCAGAATTTATTTTAAGTACAGAACACTTTGCCTATGCAATAAATCAAATCTAGGAAAATTCCTGTCACAGAAGTCTATAGTATCAAATTTGAGGATACATGTTAGCAAATTCAGTTAAAAGAAAAAAAAAAGGAAAAATCTACAGACTTAAAACAAAAGCGTTTTCAGACCTAAGAATCAAAAGCTACCCCAGCTAAGACTCAAAACAAGCTAACAAAAAATAATCAAAAAACCCCCCAAATAACTTATTCATACAAAATGACAGACTTTTACACTGTCTCTTAAAAGCTGTCAAAAAACTTAGTATTATATTAGTTCATTCCTTGTGAAATAACAGTATAGACTTTGTGATTCTTTATGCTTTCAGATGTTTTTTGGGTTTTTTGAGAGGATACCTTAATGTTGAAAGGATTCCCTCAGTTGTGTGCAAACTGGTACAAGTCGTCTTCTGTGGTTCATTGTATGCTTAAAATGTTTCTCAGAAACTCCAAAATAAGTTTGTCGTGTAAACCATATATGAATATGATTATATGTGTGAGGTTTCTCAGAGAGCCTCAGAAGTAACTGACAGCTAGGTTAGGTGTTTATAATTATTGATGACAAGTTTTACATGCTAAGACCAAAGTATTCTTTTTGAAGAAAACAGTTCATTGTAGCAACTTTCTTCTAACTTTGTTAGGATGAGCAAAGATCTAATAAGTACTGGTGTTCAGCTTTCTTTAAGAGATAATTTCACTTTTATATTCAAGATCATAGTTTAACTTTCTAGCTAAGCATAGTATGCATATGGTTTAAAGCCTTCAGAAAATATTTTACTGATGAAGAGTGGGAAGATTGTGTCAGTTTTCACTGCCAGCATAAACTTTCTGATGACTTTACAAGGGCATTTCTCAGAAATGTAAACAAAACCAGAAGTAGTCATACATCTCTCTCTTATTAACTCTCAAATTTACCATAATAGTTTCAGATCAGGAGAAGAAGAAGCCACTTGAGGAGTATTACTTGGTAGTAAGCAGTATAATGTATACATGGTAAGAAAGAAGCTCCCAGTCTTTCCAAAATAATATAGAATGCAAATTACTTATGTAACCTCTACTTCATGGCTGCATCTGTACTGATAAATTAAATGTGCCCAGGGCTGTTTTCTAGTGTTGATTGAACCAGCTGCTTAGATTGTGTCCGGGTACTGTCTGAGAGACTGCAGTGTCCCAGTCCAGAGCTGTGTGGGAGCTGTCCTCACAGCTTGAAAAAGCCCACAGTTTAATTTGTCCTTTTGGATATAGCCTGTGTATCCTATCAGTGTCTCATAATTATGAAGGATCAGCAAACTTATGTGAGTCAAGATGCTAAAGAAATATCCTTAAGCAAAATGTAGTGCTGAAGGATTTAATTTTATTTTTTGTATCCGTCACTAATGATCCAGAAACATTTCGTTACAGAAAATTCAAAATAGTAGATGTATTCATGTGATGTAATATGCAGATGCATACCATTCCATGTATGTATACACATATCTATATGTATATTTTTGTGCCCTGTTTAATGTTAGCTGCTAGGAGTCCTGTTCCCAAATTCCCTCTTGGTGAGAAATCTCATTCTGTGCAATGGATCAGCCTTGTTACTAGTATAATTAAGTGCTCAAAGCGGCTGTTTGACAAGAATCTTCCCTCTTCTAGCAATTGAGACAGTATCTTTTGATATTAGTGAATTATGGATCAGCATTCCAAGTAAACTGGATCTCGGCTTTTTTTTTCGGTATGACTTTTTTTCCCTTTGGTTCCCCAATCACTTCTTCAAGTCCCAGGTTGAAGATTCATTTCTTTGTTATCAACTTCCTTTCACTGTGCCAAGACAACTAAATTACTGGTTATTCTTTAGAATTAGACCTGTATCTGGCTCCTGAGAGATTTCCAACTAGCGCAGTTTGAAAGAAAACTCAGATTTCCACTCTCTTGCATCCATTTCTTTACAAATATAACATATTGTATAATTTCTCTAATATCACTGCTATAAAATACAGTCTTTAGCAGGACTGTACTATAAAATGATTCTTTTACTGATTGTTAGTGAATTTTTATGCTCATTGAGCTTTCATGACAGAGTTTTGTTCGCAGCATTCTCTCTGTTTTTCTTTTGCATCTCTTTCTCTGGTTTCTCAATCATTCCTGTTGCTTTTGGGATGAAGCAACACTGCATACACAATACTTACTCTCCTGCTCCCTACTATATAAGTCCTTCAGATCCAGAAGCTGCTCTGCTGAGCTTTTCTACACCCCTGTTCAGTTTAAATGGCCATCTGAGTTCTGACTTTCAGAGATACTTACTTGGCTATTTCAGTGGTTTTTCCAAACATCAGTCTCCACTCCTACATTTGTCTCTTAGACAAGCCCTTTTATTTTAATATCTCAGAACTGGGGAACAACAGTGAGCAACCAATATATCTATGTGTCTCAGTCACTTTCTCATTCCATTTAATCCATTTTTATAAAGGTTGTGACTGAGGAGGCTAAAAACATCACCAGAAACACAGTATTCAGTTACAGAAAATATAACTTTTCTGAAACATGCAAGTTATTATTTTTAAGAAAGCAAACATAAAAAGATTTTATTTTTGGAATATTGGAGGTGATTCATTCATCATTGAACTAATTCTGAGAGGTCTGAAAATACAACTTATTTTTTCCATGACAAGCTTTATTACAGTGACTAAAGTATTTGCAAGAAAAAATATACTGAGTAAAGGAACAACTGAACACAGCGGAGGTGTGTTAAAATGTGTATCCACATCTTGAATGCCATCTTTGCTTTTGGATACACATTCTTTCTGCATAGTGCAAAGGAGTTAAAACACTTTGGTACAATAGCAGCACCAGCTGAAGAGGAGCTTGGATGCACATTAAAAAAAAGTCTGGCTGTATTATAATGTTCATGATTGGTCTTATTTGCAGTAGATGTGTATTTATCCTCTGTGAAAGTAGTTTCCAGGCAAATTTCAGTAAGAACATTATTTTCTGTAAAATACACTGCTGCTGTGGAGATGAGAATGATTTGTCTTAGACTTTACTGAAGAAGCAAGCATTCTCAAGGTTATGTCTAATAATTTCCAAATAGGCTTCACAGAGTTGACTTGCCCTGGACAGCCAAGGAGAGAGAGAGAGAGAGGAATCCAGGAAGCAGTTCAGAAAATGAATCTACTTTTATTTGCTATGAATAATTTCTTATGAGATTCTCTTTTCTTCCTTCAACTCTGTAGGTGACCTACAGAGATTAGCCTCCCTAGCCCCTTGATCTTTATGAATGCTTTCCAAAAAATGTGGTTTTGCAGTGTGTCTTGTACTGTGATCAAAACAAAATCATTTTAGAGCATTTTCAGTGAGAAACACATATGTGTTTGTTCTAGCAATGTTGGCTTGAGTGTATGTTAATCACACTAGTCTAATTTTAACAAATTCAGTTGCATGAAGAAATGAAAGTGTAAGTTTCTTAGGTATATATACAATAATTATTCTGAGTGAGGGTATTGCTGAAGAAAATCTGTATTCAGAGATGATTTCTAGGTGCCCTACATATTGTAATGTTCACAAACCAGGAAATTGTTTTAACAAGTTGTTAGGCACTCTAAAATGTGAGCTTTAAGCTTGCTTTGTTGTGGAAAAATCAGTCATCCAGAAACTCTCTTTAAATTGGCATTCTTTTCAAGAATGTGATATGTTGACTTAAACTTCAGCTTTTATTCAACTTTTAAGACATCATTTGTGTAATAGAGCTGCATTTCTAACTTTTTAAGTCTGAACCTGAAGCAACCAGTCTTAAAAAAGCTGCTCTAGAACCCCCACATGTGGCCAATGGCTTTTGAGAAGAAAGAGCACTTTGAAGTGTGACCTCAAGAGTATTAAATGAAAGAGAGCTCACCAGAGCCTTAAGACTTTGAGCCACCACCTTGAGATGATTGGCTTAGAAGCATTCCTCAAGGAGGTGCCGTGACCTGCAAGTCACTACCATCCCAACCACATATTAGTGCTGTTTGCAATCTGGAGCTCATGACAGCTTTAAGCCCCATGTCATCGGCACATTGTCAGAAACAGCTGTTTCCACTCTACCACTTCAAAAGGGCTTGATTAAATGTCTTACTGTAACAACACACATAAAGACACACAGAATGAGGGCGAAAGGAGAAAGGTACCTATAAGCAAAATAAACACAATTTCCACTAGATGGTTTAATCATGATGTGGGGGACTAAACCATTTCTTGACTTGAAAGGTTTATGTAATCAGTTACCACAATATCATATTAAAAAGCAGTTTCTACAAGTGCTTTTATTTTTTCCCCTAATGCTGGAGTACAGATTTCAAGGGCTCCAGGCTTGCAATAAGCTCTACCTCAAGCTGTCTAACTGGTGAAAGAAGAATGCTAGTGATTTCCACATAATTGACTGTAATTCTATAGCCACCTTAGAGATAACATGCTTTCAGTGACTTCTTATGGAAAGTGTTCATAATATATGAGGTTTATTCATGGCAGGACTTCTAAAAATGAATATACTTCCAATAGTTCATAGATCTTTAAAAAATAAAGTAAATGTTGCATTTTGTCTTGAAACATCTGTATTTAAGATCTGCTTTTATTATATGTTTTTCCTTAGATGTTTCTGTGCCAAATTTTCCTATTTGATTTTCTTGTGAACATTCAATAATTGTAGATTTACCATGCTTGGAATAATTGTGAGGGAAAGAGCTTTAATGTATTTTGCCAGCTTTAAGGGCATGTCCTCTTATTCCCAGGGAGAATTTTCATAAATTTTTTAAGGGCTTCAGCTATGTTAATTCTCCTGCTGTTGGCAGTAGTGAATGGGTTAACAGTGATTCCTACATTGTCTGCAGCTGATCCTTGATTGACAAAAAACTGGCACTGTTCAACACTACACCAGATCCAATGTCATCCTCACACTGCTCCAGAGATACAGTAATGAATGTATTACTCCTGCAGCCCTTCCAAGCAGCTCTACCTGGTCCCTGTTTTGCAAGTGCAACTAAAGTGCCTTGCCATCATACTCCTGGTTTCTGGAACGTAGTACAAAAAAAACTGACATAGTTCTCTGTAGAAATAGTACTTATATGGTTTTTACACCATGTGTTATTGCTAATAAAGCATGACAATTTCCAGTTGAGAGTCCTTGTTTCAAAATGTTCTTCTGTCTGTGTACTTGTTTATTCAAAATAATGTACACATGGCAGTATTTTATGTTTATCTTCTGGTGCCATGGAATGACCACAGAGCTGTATTTTTAGGTAGTTAGCATCTACCAAATTCACCTTCAGTTGTCTGCCTTTACATAAAATAGGAAAGTGGGCTTTGTGGGGCAGAAGAAGCTTCTGCTGACTGCCTGTCTGCCTGCCCTTCGAGATGCTCCCAGCTTCTCCTGCCCTGTGTCCGGGCTGCACAGCTTCCTTCTATCAGCGTGGCTGCTAAGCCTTGCATTGTTAAAGGCTTCCTCTCAAGTGTGCCAAGCTTTCTGCCTCAATAATATGAATGGCTGTGGATTCCTTCCAGCCCAGCAGCACATTGGCCCCCTGAAAAGGCCTTCTTTCTTTTCTCTTGGTGAAGGTGTGAGGAATAAGAAGATTTCCCAGTATCCAGTTCTTCCTCTCTTCCTGCTAAAGACTGAATGAATTGTTATAGGACATGCAGGGACTAAAAAAGGATACTGTGGCTTTTTAGGGACTAAAAAGGATACTGTGGCTTCCTAATGAGGAGATAGGCATGACTGATGTGAAATATATTTGCAGATGGCATGCTTTTAATAGTCTGACTTCAGGCAAATACAGCGGTGGGAGGCTTAGGCATGGATCGACTCTGCTGAGGAGATAATGCAACACCCTTATTGAAAAGAGGAGATCACTCTCTGATCTCAAAAGAATAAGAGACCACTTTCTTGGTTACTCTAATTTGGTTAGACTGTACCTGTTGAAACGCCATAAAAAACCGACTCAGAGATTTGATATCAGAATAGCTGTGATATTTTTCAGCCTGCATAGCAGAAGGGTGATGTTGCCTAAAGGTTGTACAAAATGGAGAAATTTGAGAAAATTAATATTAACTGAATGTGACTTTTCCTTCATTTCAGATAGAAGGAATCTTCAGGGTATACACAGAAATAGCAAGACTTCTCTATGTAAAGAGTTTATCCATGCACAAACTCTCTCTGCCCCTTCTGAGCTGGGAAGCTTTTTTAAATCTAATTTGGGCCCAAGTTCAATTTTGTTTTGTTGTTGTTTTGTTCCTCCCCTTTCAGATCCTTCTTCTCTGGGGCTAAGTCCAAGACATATACATTATTTCTGTCCAACTATTTCGGAAAAACAGTATTTATTCTTTTGAACAAAAAATTATCTTTCTATATTTGCAATTGTATCTGTTCATGGCCCTCCTAAATTTTTGAAGACACATTTGGGGTTTTTGTTTTGCACAGTCATCAGCTTCAAGACAGGCTTGTGTACAGGCTGTTGTTCTGAATCTTAAAGTATTCCTACTGCAGCAGAGATTAGTGCCTTCCACCTTAAAAAAAACCAGCAGACAAAACAAATAAAAACTCCTATACACTGTTTTTCATCCCTGTGATCTCCATCATGGGACAAAGAAAGAACACAGGCTATTGGAATGGGGATATTCACCTGTAATACTGAAGCACATTATCACGATGAGTTGTATCATTTGAAAACCAATTTACTCAGCTGTGGAAAACACTGATTTCCTTTATGAGATACGTGCAAATATTTATAGCCTTATCCCAGAAAACTCTACATGTGTTTTGTCCTGCATTGTAGCAGCTCTGTAAAAGCAAAGATTGAATGTGATTTTTGGCAATTATGGAATACTTAAATCTAGTTCTCAGTACTGTGATCCATCTTTGTGTAAGATGCGGAGGAGAAAGCTGGAACTCATGTCCTTACAGTTCTCACCTTCATTTATGTGAGAATTAGGTTATGGGTTCATTTGTAGTCGCCTGATTGTACAAGCAGTTAAACATGCAAATATCTGAGATCGATTGGCTCGCTCAGTGAAGTTTGTGAGTTTTGGGAATTGATTTAAAATGCCTTTAAGTTACTGTTTATTTCCTATCTAGAATAATTTGTTGTACATTGATATTCTATTCAATACAGAACTATTTTGTCCGTGCAAGTTCTGAATGATTGAAATGAAAATACATTTGAGTTTCTTCTGCTTACATAGATATTGCATTGCAGTAGCACCACTGACTTGTTTAGAGTTGCTTCTGTTTCTCCTGCATGTGAGAGGTAAATTGGATTTTCTAGGTTCTGATTTCAAGTGAAATTATGTAAGCAGCTATGAGCTCTTCTTAGCTTAAAGTTTTCCAAACAGTAAGCTGCATACCCGGAAACACTTGGCAAAGTAAACCAGAAACTCATTGTCATGGTCATTTGGAGTCCTTTCCATTTCATTTTTAGCTATGAAAATATTTACAAATTTCCCATAAATATTAGTCCTCCTGCAGTCTAATTATTGACATAATGTATTTTCCAAGTCATTCAGCTTTAAGAACTGTGAACAAATGTTGGGAATTGGCAACTTCATACTAATTCCTTTTTTTAAATTTAATTAACCTTTAGAACTTCATTAAATAATCAATTACTCCTACCTAAAACTGTTGAAACAGTAATTCTGTGCTACACACGTAATTTGAGAGAAAGAAACTCTGATAACTCATGTGCTATTCACGTAGCACATAGGTCATATCAGGTTTTCGGTATGTCTGATGACAATCCCTTGTGCTGCTTGGACCTACTAATAAAGTCTTCACAAAAAAAAATACCCCAGGGTATTCTGGTTTATGCACTCATTTTCCATGGTAGGCTCTGTTGCCCACAGTGTTCAAAATGTTTATGTGACTAAATCTCCAAAAAGAAAAATATCATGTTTTCACAAAAATCTTACATGTTTATTATTAGTTTAGTGATGGTTCCTAAGAAGTTAATCGTGCAAGTATTAATGTATAGATTCACATCTACCTATGTTCTTCCAATATCAATACCACTAAATGATTGTAATTGTCCCTGGACACCTCATAAATTCTCCAAAGAGAAAGCATTCTCATACCAAATAATAGTTGAGCTACTTCATTGTCAAGACCTGGATTCAGAAATTTTGTGTGACTGCACCTCAGTTAGCTTGAACAGAAATCTTAGTGTCCTCACTTTTTTTTAATTTCATATGTATTTGTGTTACACAAATCTGAAGTCTTTGTCCAGTATATAGGTGTGATCAGTCCACCATCAAAACTTTTTGAGTTAAAAAGGATGTGAGGTCAGCTAGGCCTGTCTCTTGGATTCATTTCATCTATCATTTTAATGTCTTTCATCCACAGCTGAGTAGACAGATTTTTTTTCCTGTGCTTACTTATCCAGTATGAAAAATACTGCACAACAGTTGTGTTTGTACTTAACTGTGATGTTCATTTACTGAATAATTAAAAAAATAGTTTTGTGAAACTAATTGATAGAAAGTCACAGCCTAGAATTTTACTACTGAGTTAAATAAAACAAATCATTTTGCTTTGAGATGATGGGATGCAGTAGTTTCTAAAGATGCAGTCTCTTTGCTGAAATTGTGGAAGTGATGTACCATCAATAGATTTATGCATTTGATTGTGATTCACAGCCTGATAGTAATATGACAGGGGGTACTATACTGCCTGCATCAGTTCCTGGAGAGAGCAAGATTGCCTTTGCCTTGTAAATGTAGCCCTTGGTGTCAATCAAAAGTAAAGTGCCATGAAATAGAGAACTCACAGCAGTAGATTAGAATTTCAGAAATTAAACCATCTGTTTGAACGCAATTAAGAGAGAATCTAGCAAGGTTTTTCCTAATAGAGTGTTCTAGTACTGATTCTGGAAACAATGCGATGGATTTATCATGCAATTAGAACTGATAAGAAAGTGGGTTTTATGTTCATTAAATAAACCCAGCAACTGTACATCCTCATTAGGATGTTTTGCAATAAATAACTTCCTAATTTTCTTCCTGGTCTATAGTTCTGATGTATTTCTCCTTCTAGGAATGATTTTTAGTTTTGCATTGACGTCCTATTTTTTTTCCCCCACAAGTTCTGGAGACCTTATGTTTCATTTACCCAAGATGGTTTTGATGCAACTGTTATTCTTGCCCACCTTCCCACACCTCTGGGTTGAATGTGATTTTTTTGTGACCATACGGAAGAGAAATACCCATCAGTAAGGCTTGTTTTGGTCTGAGATCTGCATGAGACGGACTGTACTTTTGCAGACTGCTAGGAAGGGGATGGGTGTCTGGATGAAGTAATATTCTTGGAATTTGTCTTTAAAAGTAACTTCAGTACCAGTTTGAACATATTTTTCCCTCGGAAGATTACAGTTTAGAGTCAGATGTCTGCTACTGAGAAGATTTACTGGGGAGGGGATGGATAGCTTTTTATGTCCCCCAAACAGTCCCGTCTTGAGGCATTCTGAACCACTGTGTATTGGTTAGCTCTTCGTATTGCATTCACATGGTTCTATTTCCTACAGTTAGTTTTACTGGAATGCAAATGTGCATTCCAGTGTACCTACCCTTTTGAAATGTCTTCCATATAATGAACAGCTCTATTACTAAGCTGAGGCAGTTTTACTAATTCTTCAGGTGTTTCAGTAAAGATTGACTTCCTTAACAGTAACTAACTTTAATCTGACATTATGGTTTGTAGCAGTGCCAGTTGCCTTAGCATCTGGCTGCCTCAAACTCACTGCAAACAATTACAGCATGAAAGAAAATAGAAACCTTTTCCAATATAACAAAAAGAGTAAAACCTAAAATCCACAATAAAACCCCCAAATTAAATTCCATAGGAAGATTTGCTATATGTCTCCTAGATTCTTCAGGGTGAATGATTAATATATTTGTGGTGGAGTATTTGGTGGAGCTTTATTGTAACTCAATAGTTCTACTTAATCTCTTCACATTCTAACTGCATTTAAATACACTTAAAATTATCAGCCTTATTTTTTATCATTTTTGAAAGATCAATACATGATCCTTGATTAACTCTGCTTGAAAAATTCTATTCTGATAGCTACATTGATGGAGTTTTTTGCTGATCAGTTCACAAATTGGATGTTTTACCCATAACAGAGGAAGAAAATACTCTCTGAACAGAGATTATGAAAATTACATAAGAGGCAAACCTTATGGTTTGTGGGGAAAAATAAGCTTTAACAAAAAGATCAGTGGTAGGACCAACAGTTAATTTCTGTAGGATGCCATGATGTTCATACAGAATGAGTGGTATGTGTAGTGAAAATTAAGGCAAAATAATCTGAACCATCAACTACAAAATTACATAGGAATTCTACTGGCCTTGAATTATAGTTTGCTCCAGCCATACAGGGCTTTTTCTGAGGCAGTTTGGAGCAAGCATCTGGTTTCACCAAGTAACGTCTGACATTGAATTTTAGAGAAAGGAATTGAATTTTGATTTCTTGGTGCTAGTCCTGCAAATATTAATTGTCCTCTTATGCCTCCAGAAATAATTAATTTAACCCTATAAAAAAGGAAAATATTTTTCAAAGTGTTCCTTCATGTCTCCGTTTCTTAAAACATTATTTTGAAGAATACAGAAAGCTTCTGTTTGATAAACAGCATTTGTCAGCGTATTCTGCATCAAGTGGAATCTTTCAGAGTAGGATGTGTAGATCTACCACTGAACATGTCTTGCTATTATTGATACTAATTACTGTAAACACGTGTCACTGTTCAGATGTGGTAAGTAAGGCTGCCATAGCAACAAACACTTTTGTTTTTTAGAAGTCAGAATCTTGTAAAAGCCTAGTGAGCAATTAGTGCCCAATGGTCTTACTATTAGCGATCAAAAGATTAGCAAGATTATTATTCTTTGTGCTAAGAGCAAGTATGCCAAGTTGCATAATGGTTTACACAATGTGCCTGAAAGCAATGCCTTACAACTACAAATACCTAAATAGTTCATGAAAGCTTATAGTAATACTGATACTGACTACACTTGTCAGCCAAAGGTGTAAAACTTTGTTGGATATTTAATATTCATCTGAATATTTGAGTCAAAATACTGGAACCCTTGTGATTTTGAGATTCTCCTAATAGAACACTACTAAATTTTCAAGGCTAGAAATCAGCACTACTTCTTTCTGAAATTTCAGTTGTTGGCTGTTCTACTGCAAATTAGAAACTCTAATGCAATATGCTTGTTACCAGCATAATGGAAAAACTGTACAACCTTTTCTGTGTTTCTGGGCAAAAATAGATGGATGATGCATTCATTCTCAGCAGACATTTTTATTTACCAATGACATTTTATTTGATTGGAAAAAAAATAACATTTTTTAGTGTTAGTAGTGTGAGTGTAATTGTGGTTATAAACTCATGGTCTGTAAATTAGAGTTTTCTCTGAAGATTAGCCAGTTTTGATTGTGTTAATATGGACATCTATTCTAATCAGCACTGCATGTGTGCTTCTGGGTAATGTAGATTATACTGATTTTTCTTTTAACACTTTACATTTCTTTTAAGTAAAACTGGGGTTTATCTTTAGTCAGTAGCATAAAGCCCTTTGTTTTTCTGGTTTCCAAGGTTTAAAAAGAAAATGCATGCAAAAATACATTTACTCACAGATTGATTTTCATTTTTAAAAATTCTTACTTCTTTCTTAATAGGACAAAGTTCTGTTACTGAAAGATTTTGAGCAATTTCTATTTGTCAGTATGACAGTACAGATGACATTTCTATTCAAGTTTCTCACTTGCTTGAAGTACAGACCTCCTAGTTAGCATGTAGCATACTTGTGTTAGATAAGATAAATAAATTGTTAAATGTTTTATAATGTAATTGTAGCTATATATTAAAATCATCAAATTGCAGACATTAGAGGACAGTTGGATTTCTATAAACAAAAATTAAGTCATTCAATGATTTTCTTTTTTTTAATGAAATCCTAAAGTGCTAGGAAAACTGGATAAGATTATCCTGTCCTATACCACTGACAACATTTGAGCTGGAAAGCAAAGAAGCTTAATTAGAAACACTTTGAGGTCTGGAAACTGTTGATTTTTTTTTCAGTGTAACTGTAATACAAAATACTTATAACGTATGTTCCTCTTTAGTTTTTTTTATGGTAATACAAGTGTATTATCTAAAAATGTCCATCACAGTTTCCATATAAACTGAGAGTGATTACTAGGAGACTTTTTAAGCATAAATCAAAGCAATTGGGGCATGACCATGGGGGGAAAAAGTCTAGATACACAGAAATTACAAATGTTAGTACATTTTTGTGGGATGTTTTCAGCTGTTATGAACTGAAGCCTTTAACAGTTATAACATATGCTTTTGTTAACTTGCTGATATGTAGACCAGTATACTGTGAACTTACATAAAAACCAATGGTGTATAGCTTTTCAGCAGCAAAATGTAACATATATCCATATATGCTTGTTTGGTTTTGGATAACTATGTTTTTAAAATACTGAGCAGTTTTCTGAAGGTTAAGATGAATAAGATTTTGAGGAAAAAATCTCCATTGTCTGGAGAGCATTGATAGTAAAATGTCCACTATTGATGTGATAATTTGAGAAGCAAAGTAGACTGCTTGATGCATCCTTCCTATGCCAAGTCTACAACTCTTCCCTGACACACAGCTGTGGATTTTTTTAATGATGCCGATGTCTCAACCTACAAGTAAACTGAATAATTTCATGGTGTATCTGTGGATGAAAACTCCCACATCTGTCACCCATAAATAGGAAAAAAAAGGTGAAAAACTTTTCCTTCACATTTTAATTTCTGATTTTAAATATACATATCATGTAGTTTGCAGTTTTAGATAGGATAGTCTCCACTGTTTGCAAACACACATGATTAGATGCATACAAAGAATTTCCATGTATATCCTCTTTTCACCAGGCAGGTTAAAATGTCACCTGCTTTAGATGTCCAGATGAGAGTATTCAAATGTAAAAGAATAAAAAATTTTTAAAAAAAGTATATGACCTAATGTTTCTGTGGTATCATCAGATGCTGTGTTAAGACTCATTCTGGTTTTCCACCTTATTGAATTATTATCCTAACATGAGACTATTATTTAAACAGTATTCAACAGAAACTGTTTTATTCCTATCTAATTTTTTTCTGATGTGTTTTTTTTTCCTAAAGGGTGTTCATAATTTGCTGGTTTGGTGAACAATAAATGAGGTCTCTTTCTGTTTAATGACATATTAGTAAAGAATAGGTAAGGTTGTTCTCTACCAGTGTTAACAACACAGCACTCTTAAAGAATCCAATGATCCACTCCCCTACAGAGCCTAGGCTTGTCGTTATTTATATTTTTATAGCTATTTATGTTACTCATTCTTAAAGTAATTAGGTAGGAACGCAGGCTCCCTTTGCAGCAGAGATGTTTAGGTCCATTTCTGACTAATGAAACAGTGAAAACTGTGCTCTTCACAACGTTTGTTCAAATTAGTACTTTCAGGGTAAATGCATTTCCTCTCTTCACTGTTTAAACTGAAAGCTTGTCAACACAAAAACATACTTAGCAAAATTGTTCATTAGCAGACTTGCAATTTAAGTAATGTACTTAATTGTTGTAGAGGAAAAGTTGCAGAGCATTTTTCTATTTTAAGAGTTTGCAAAGGTACTGATTTTTTTGTTTATTTGTTTTCTGGCAGAACCAAATGTTTTGCTGTCTGGGCTGATGACACAGGAAATCCCTCTCAACTCTGAATTTTAGGGGTTTTTATTCCGTCTGATCCATGCTACTTTGCTGTACATCCTGTCATCTTGATCCAGAATGTTTTTTGCACCAAGTTATCTGTTCCTAGACAGTATACTCTTGTCGTCTTAGCCAGCTTACTGGAGATCAGTGTCTTAGGTGTGATCCATGTGCTGTTTGGAACAAAATACCAGACATAGCATATGCAAACTGCAGTTCTTAAGAAGCCTTATAGCATAGAGAACCAAGTAGAAACATGAGTCTCTCTCCATAACTAGTGCTTGGTTTATCTGGCAACACAAATTGCTCATATAAAAAGGTCTGCTTCCATGTGTCACTGATGCATTTACAGTGTTGTCAATGTATTAATTGGAGAGTAAGATCCAGTTGGCAGCAATCATCTCGCTGCATGTCCCTCCCCTGCTGGAGTGTGCTACCTTCTCTGCCCACACCACGCTTTAAAGTAATATGTTTACATCTTGGGGCAACTATTAGGTCATGTTTTTTCTCAGAAGTTGTGAAGTCTGTCAAAAGCAAGGGCCACCCCTGAAATTATTCTGTTTTTCGCAGTTACCTTTACTGATAAAATGGAGCTGTAGACATTTGGATTGTTTCAGAAAATACTGTGCTGTGCTACAGCAGTAATACCAGTAATAAATATTCAAGGGAAAATTCTTGCTGTCACTGTAGGATGATAAAAAAGGCCTAACAGCTCATTATCCGATGGTCACTGATCAGATGAAGCAGTCCACCACTCTTTTCTCTCATACCTAGTGAGCCATTCTACAAGTAATACTCAGCTGTTTGACTACTTGGTCATTGTACCACCTACATGTCTTCAGTTATCAAAGAGAAATATCTGAATTCTTCACCCCTATGTAACTAGAAGGGCTGTGATGAATATGCACTTGTGAATGATATTTTATGTCCATCTTTAAATATGGACTTTACTCAATAGGAACCCTTAAAAATTAAGTGTCCTTAATGGCACTGTTTTAAAACAAAGCACAACCTTTGTGTTTCTGATGGGTTGGCCACACATATTGCGGTATTTATTAAACAGTCCTGGGGTTGTTTTGAAACATCTACAATATCACACATAGCAATAATTCATTAAGAGCAAGATGGATTTTGGCAACATCTTTTCAGTGGCCTTTTGAAATGGATAAGTGACAAGCAGCTTGCACAGGTGATTCTACTGAAGTAAAAATTGCCATAATTTCCTTGTAAGTGCCCCAGCAGCAGCAGCAGAATGCACTCACTTTCATCTCAGAATCTGCTACCCTGACCTCTATAGTATTGACCAGAGAAGGTCACCTGTAAGCAGAGCTTTGAGGAAAACAATTTCAGACTTCCTTGCTTGTGTTTGAACTGTTTGTTCATACTGGTCTGCCATATAGACAAGTTTGTGCTAGATTAAGGGTTTGTATATTTGTTTCTCTCTCCATAACTTCTTAGGTCATGTAGGAGTTAAATTTTATTCTTGTGTTAGGGACTGTTCTTCTGATATGGCATTTGCTATATGTGTAGACAGAGATTCCAAACAAGGAAGCAGTTCATCTTCTTGTCATTAAGATTCATTCCATTTGTGGGTCCAATACTCTACGTGGTTACATTAGTGTAATCCCGAAATACTACCCAGAATTAATTTGAATTATTTGAAATTCCATAGTTCTCTGATTTTAGAGAGGACTTTATGTTAAGATTTTTGCATGCCCCAGTGCTCTCCTTTTATTTTTGTACTATAGGGAAAGTTTGAAAAATTGTCATCAACGTAAACCAAAAATACCTCAGGCAACTAAATGCATGCCTTACATTATTTCATTATTCATTAACTATTCTGTTAGTCCTCTCCTCCCCACAACCACTTCTCCCCACTGCCCCCAAAAAACCACTAAGGAAACAAGCACACCACGATAAAAATGCTAATAAAGGGAATAATTCCAAATAGACCATAAAAGACAGCATTTATAATCTCGATAGAAATGCCAGTCAGCTTTTTTTGATGTAAAGCATCTGTCTCCAAAAGGAAATGAAGGCAGGCCTGTTTCTCCTTTCAAGTTTCTGAAGTAGTAGGTGGTGTCATTTGTTATACAGTGCTTCAAGTCCCATGTTATTGCACTGGTAGCTGTCGACTGCCTTTGTTAACATACCGAAAAGTTTTATCAGCTGTCTTTAATAAAAGACAATCTATGTGAAGAAAAACTATAGCAAATGTCTCTTGCTCTCTTATCCTCTGACCAACCTTTATAGCTGTCAGAGAGCAATGGCAGTGATGTATAATGTTGCAGACATGCAAAGTTCATGTGACTATTACTATAAGCCATAGATATTGGATTGACTGATACCCTAGAAAGTTAGGGAGCAGTCTTTCCAAAATGCTGTGCATTTCCTCATTTGAAATGTAAAGGAGCTGGAATGAACTTTCAGGACTACCTAAAATGAGTTATCAGTTCACATTTTCCATGGATACATTAGTTTAAAGCATTAATGGCATAGAATTTGTTAGGCCTCCAGGAAATTAGGGATGATATGTAGAAGTTGGAAAATTTCAGTTAAAAGTCATGGAGTTTGTCCTTTTTATTTGTTTTTGTTGCTTGCTCTTGTGAAATGATATATCGAAGAGATGGTGGTAGAAGAGTTTCTTAGGTAGTTGTATGATCTTATATATATGATGTTCTTTAGAGTACTGGATTAGTCCCATACACACACCATATTTTCAGGAGGGTATGGAGGAGATGGAAAGGAATTCTGGGAGCCGTATGAGACATCTGTGTTACTTACCACAGAACAGGTTTTGTGGATGCTGTAGAATTGGCCCTGAGCACATTTAAACATGTGTCTTATTTATGTGAGTTTTTCTAGGTTTAAGGTTTTTTAATCTTTATCCACTGTAAACTTTGTCTCAGTGCAAACACACACACATATTTCAAGTGAGAAGTCAGCTCTGTGTCAATAACTGTGCTCTTGAAGAAAGCAGTTTGATTCATGAACTCTTACTAGATAAATAAATAGCGTGAACAGAGGGAATGGATGTTCCTACTCATGATGTGAGAAAATTCTCTCAATCAATCTGAAGTCTAAAAATAAATAAAATATGTGGATATTGGGACAGCCATCCATATACAGTGGAGCTGATTTCCAATCCTTCTTCACTTTATAACATCAATTAGCACCCAGAACATTGGTGATTAAGGAGTGCATTATTCCATCATAAACTAGTATGCCAGACTGGCACTGCAAAGGTGAAGCTGTGAAAATGTGGCTGCTGACATGTGTTGCCTGTAGGAAAGATTACATTTCAGGGGCATGGTTTTCCTTCTCTGTACAGAATATTATGGAAGAGAAAATCTTGGAGAGTATTTGACTGGCAAAATAAATAAAACCCAGCTGTTTTTTTGTTTGTTTGTTGATTCTCAGTAGAAGGGGAGGTGGAAAAAGTCTGTCGGGGTAAAGTAAGAAAAATTAAACCTAAAAATAACATCTTCTGATTCCACTGCATTTACATTGTGATGTTTTACAATAGAGAGAGCTGAACTAATTTTGTTTTGCCTAATTTTGAAACTCTGGAAGCCACTTGTTCTGAGAATTTGGTATGTCACAAATTCTTCCTGAGATTTTGTGATTCATATATTGACAGGTGAAAAGAAGCAAGAAGAAAGCTGAAAAAATATGGAATATTTATAGGATATAAAGCTGTAGAATTATCTGAATAACATTTCCACCACAAAATTTAGGTTTTGGACACAAGAATTATGGGGGGTTTGTTGAAGTTTGATTCAAAAGGATAAGAGTAATGAATTTAACTTACTAATGGAGAGGTTTGGAACACAGGTAAGTCTTCCTCATCATAATGATTTCCTATTACCACATCAGTTTGGGAGACCATCTGTAATACATATGCTATTGGCCATATACCTACTGTATTTTCATAGAATCATGGAATCGTTTGGGTTGGAAGGGATGTTGAAGATCATCTAGTTCCAAACCCTCTGCCATAGGCAGGAACGCCTTCCAGTACACTGGGTTGCTCAAAACACCATCCAACCTGGCCTGGAACGCTTCCAGAGACTGGGCATCTGCAACTTCTCCAGGCCCCTGTTCCAGGATGTAACCGTTCTCCTGAAGTTATTGTCACTGAGGGTGACTGTCACTGAGGGTAAAGCATACAAGCACCCCCCTCCTCACAGTAATCTGAAGCTGATTTGCCATGTGGCTTCACATTTTGAGTATTGTATTTTGATCAGAGCACTGCTGAGTGGTGTCTGGAAACACTTGTCCTCTGAGGCAAAACAATGTGACTTCAAAAGTGAGTGTTTCTGAAGCTCATTGGAACTTACAGTGACCTGAGAGGGAGAACCATAGTGAACTTTGTGTATCATTTTTCCCACTTTTTCTTTGAAAGGCAAGGTACTGGTTTGGCAAATGCCTTTACTGTGCTCTCACTAGCATGTGAATACCTTTGGTACTTGGCAAAAGGTAGGTTAGACTGTTTGTAGCTTCATAAATGTGCTTTTCTGCCCTTTTAGTATTTGTTAACTCCAATGACCAGCCATATTTATATCATGAAGAACCTATTATTTCATAGTGGAACAATCTAGAGATGAAAAAATAAAAACGAAGCATTTTTTCTTAGCTGAATATGGAAAAATTGTTAGTAACATAAGAAGCTTTTAAATGGATTTGTTATGAAATTTTAACATCTTTCTTATTAAAATAGCATGTGTTTCCACCATTGTTAATTTTATTCAGTCATTCATTAAGAAATAATTGCCACAGCCTGAATCTAAATTAATATCCTAGAACCTCTGAATATCCTTAGAATCTGAGAACAGGTTGTATTTTCTACTAGTTATAATTAAGACAAAGAGAAGAAAGAGATAAGTTCCAATGTGTTAATTATTTCCAACAATTATAAATTCTTTATTGGCAATGAGTTTGATTAAAATTAAATTCCTATCTTTAATCCAGTCTTGGATTACTTTAATTTTCTCTTGGAACCTGTGCTATGCCAACATAACCATATGTAAAGCTTATTGAGTTCTATGTTTTCTAACATTAAAGTGGGAAGTATATGTTTGTAGACACCAGAGCTTGACCTGTTCAAAGCACAAAGTGTACAGCAGCTGTTCAGAAACTTTTTCTTGTTATCTCTATTTGCTTAAATTACTAAATTGCTTCCATGGAAAGTCTGAAAACATAAGGGAATAACTTCTTTAAGTACGATAAGATTGTCTAAAAAGAAAAATTGAAAATACTTCTAATATTCTTCCTTCCTTTCTTTTTTTTTATTGTGCCAGTATCCAGCTGCCCTAATGAATCTTGGAGCCATTCTCCATCTGAATGGTAAATTGAAAGAGGCTGAAGCAAACTACCTCCTTGCTCTTCAACTTAAACCTGATGATGTCATCACCCAGTCCAACCTGCGCAAATTGTGGAATATCATGGAGAAACAAGGTTTGAAGACATCCAAAACATGATAATGAAAACTCTGAATTTTTCTTCCTTAAACTTATTAAATCCACAAACTAGAACTTCCACACAGTTGTTCAGTCAGAGAACTCACTGGACTTGACTGCAAAGATCAGAGGTCTTACTGCTAAGGAGAAACTATTCTACCAGATAAATAGAGTAAGAGATACTTTGAGGTATTCGTGAAGGACTTGTTACCTCACAAAAATATTTGGAGCCATGGCACTTGAGAGGAGGTGTTTTGGCATATTTGTTAAATCATTGCAAATCCCATATTGCTTACTTTTGGGTGGGTACCTGAAATGTGTACTGTCATAGAAATACTAAGGGAAAATCTCACAGTATACACTAAGCCATATGGGAGTTAAAGTGGTAATAGTGGGTTAAAGTATTTTGCTGATACTGTAACTCATTAAAATGTATACTAAATCCAACATGTTTGCAGTTTGTCTTAATGCTGCTGTATCTCACTTTTGAACCATTTGCTTTCCAATTTCTCAGCTCATATGGCCAATTTTTTCAAACCTGTCAACATGATTAGATGACAGCATTCAAAGTTGTTTACTGAAACATGCCTATTATTTCAACATGTTAACTTTTAATGCAGGTTTCTTGAGACATACAGTCAAATTGCTGTCAGGTAGACAGAATGACTAAGGAACTGCCCATATTCTACATCAGATATAGTATGTAGGCTGGTAAAAAAAAGTTCATAGGTGTGATTTAGCAATAGAAGCAAGAACGATGTTTGCCCTGATACCAAATCAATGTGGTCAGACTGTCATCTTAGGAAAAAAAAATTGGTATTATAGAATAATGTATCTGACTCTCTTTACTTTGCCGTTAGATAAGTCCAACTTTAAACTGGACTCTGGATACAATATGTTTGCAATAACTAGTACAAGTGAGATTTGAAAGTATTACTGCTTGGATATGCTACAAATGAGACTTTATGAGCAACTCTGAGAAAAGGGAATGTTATCCATTGGTGAGGCTCACAACTGAAGGGACTAGATTAGATTATGCTTAAAATAGTGTAGATCAAGAGAAATTTGTAATGGTGGTTGCCAGTTACTTTTCACAGTGGTGGTGTTTTAAAGAGTATTACCTATTCAGATTCTAACCAAATATTAGCGTTCTGTTTGTATTCTTACATGTGCTAGCAGCAGAGCTGTCAAATATCTAAATACGCTTTTGGTGAGGTTCAATTTATTTCTGTTTCAGAATGATTTGTACTCATTACTGTTTTAGTCTTCAGATTTTCAATGTAAAGATAATTTATTTCAAATTGAGTGTATGAAGCTTTAGTCAGTTTTTTTTCCAGACCATTTATTAACTGCTTTCTTTCTTTGGAATAAGTATTATTGCTTGTAAGAAAATTTACTATTTCATTTAGTGGCCCTTTGAATCTGCTTCAGTATTCCTTTCATAATGATAGATAAAGTGGTAGAGCACCTTGAACTGAAGCTTCTTCAGGATCTTCTGTTGAAAACTATTACTGAGAAAGTGTTTGGGGTTTTTACTTTATGTATTCCTTTTTAACTGTTGAGCACCATTCCAACAAAAATGTAGAGACTCTTTGCTGTATTTATTTATTTATTACTTGACTGCAGCAATGTTACCTGCCATTAACACAATAGTCTGTAAGTGTTGCTATTTCTTTTGTTTGGTTTTACTTTCATTTGTTTTGTGGTACCTAATGGGAAAGGGAACACTTGAGTTATACTCTACCTTCTTGGTCGTTCTCCCCTGTATTGAAATAGATTGGGGAATAGCTGTTTCAAAGTCAGTATAGTAAAAAAAATATAGTAATGTGTGTTTCTTTTTCTTTCCTATTGCTCACTGAAATACCATAAGTTGCTAAGTTTACAACTGGCCTGCCAGAAGGGCCAGAGGGGCAAGATTGTCTGGTTTTGTGGAGTGTGTCAAGTTTTTCTCAAATAATATTGTTGCTGGAAAAGCAAAAATGAAGGATCAAAAGTTGAATTTCTACTTTATAATTGAAACCAGTGTTAGAATACAATGGTAGCTTGAACTTATTCTCCTGCTTTACTGGCTTTCTGGGAAAAAGTATAGAAATAGATAGTCACTATAACTGAACTTGGTATAGAACATGGTATCCTGGAGCTTTATTTTCTCAACAGTCATCAAACTTCAATGCCTTCTCGGTCTTAACCATTCACCATGTTATTTGTCTCCTTCAACTTGTACTTATTCTTGTTTAGTAATTTTTATTCATTGCACAAAAAGGGGGAAAAGGGGAGCACTCCTGTGATACGGTGTCATGCTTGCATTGATAACTGGTTTTGTTTGTTTCTATAACAAAAAAAAGAAAAGAAAAAGAAAGAAAAAAGGACTACCATAAATTTACCAAGAATGTCCCTGAATACATTTTTTTAATATAGGTCTGGGCTTGATAACTTTCTTCTTTTGGGATAAATTTAAAACATGTTTAAAATATGTCTCTCTGCTCAGGGATTTATGGTGGATTATTGCAGACAGTGCTAAAAAAATATAAAAGAGCACAAGATCAGTTTTCTAAATTAAAATTTTATTTTTTGAAAAACTGTTATTTGTATAAATTATCAGATTTGTAGGCTTTCCTTTTTGTAGAAATAATTGTTTATGTGCCAGATAAAAAAATTTCAATTTTGTTTCAATAATAAAGCATTGATAATTAATACACTGTGTATTCTTTTGTATTACTGTAACACTTTGGGTTTTTTAATTGTTCTAATTTAATGAGTAGTGTTGATTGTTTTATGTATGGGAGAATTATGTAGCATAAGTAGAATACAACCTATCACAGCTGGCTTTCTTCTATACTCCATTGCAATTATAACTCAGTGGATATTTTCAAAAAGGTTCTCTGGAAGCGTCTTTTAGTATTTATACTCACTAAATCTGGCCAAAGGGATCTGGTAGCTATCATATTTGATTATTGTTTCTAAACTTTATAGGAATAAAAGCTGATGAATAAGATATATTTACAAATTGTTTTTGTATTAACATACAAACACGATGTCAGTAAAATTGCTTCTGAAATGTCTAATTGGTTACAAAGGCTGGAAAGAAGACTTTGCCTATGTACAAGGTCTTTTTCATGTCTGCGGTCACCTTTTTCCTCATGCTGCAATGTCATATGGCAGGTTTCAAATCTTCTGCCTTCCTGCACAGAAGATACTACGAAACTACATGGTTCTTTGGCCTTGTGGGTTTCTCCTAATTTTCTATGGACAGAGCCTTCTTAGCTCAGTGCAACACTAATATTCTTATACCTTTCTAGTTCTGTTGCATTCAGGTCCTCTGCATTGATAGATTTGCTCTATGGTTGAAAAACGTTGATGGGCATGAGCAGAGCACTAGAGAGGCTTTGGGTCACCACTTGCAAGTTCACTTGTCATGCCTTATCAAAGATCATGCCTCCTCTTCAGTGGTTCCTGGCCTAAGTAGGTTTTGGTGAAATGGCGTATGATGAATACAGAGTATGCAAAGAATCACCTGAACTGTGTCACTCCTTTCTTGTGGAAATAGATTCTAAGCATGGGCTTGAGCTTCTCCTCTTTCATCCTAGCCAGGAACCCTTCTCTAGGAGATCCTGGTCTGTCTGCCTTGGGCTATGCTTCCAATGTTTCTGTTCTTCCAAGAGTCACACTTTCGGGCAACAAATACTTGCTATATCTCCATTTCTGAAAGAGTCACATGACAGCTCTGTGGTGGTTTTTAGTCCTGCTTTCACAGGCCCGTCTGAACTTGCTCTCAGTAGCTGGTATGGATGGCTGTATTACTTCTGGGATTTCACCTAGTATAAAGGTAAGGTACTAAATTATTCTAAGTATACCAGCTCATTTGGATCTGGCTTGGGACTCTGTTGTAGGCATTTGCATAGTGGTTTTGCCTGACAGAGAGGAATGCAGGTGGCATGAGAGAGACACTGCCTCCTGTTCACATCTGATAACAGTTACTGGCAGCTGAATTACAGTGTCTATTTTTATGCATACTTAAGGGTTGCAAATGGGAGCTTTCAGAGAGAGAATCTGGAGATTTAGAAATAAATTGCAAGAAATCTAAGAAGAATCTTGTTTATCACTTACCTTATAGAAACTTCTATTTGTAGTCCTTTTAAAAAAAATAGAGACCCAAATCAGATATTATGTAGGTTCCCTTAGTTAGACTGACCTTGCAATTTGAAAAGCCCCTTCCTTGCTTCACATGGATACTGAACATTTAATCTCTGAGATTCTGTAGTGTGACATTGGAAGAATGTGTCTAAAGAAATAGAATACATCTGATGTTATGAGAGAGTAGAGAGCTTGGTGTCAGGAAGCACAGGCAGGAATTTTTGGGGAAATATGTAAAAATTTTACTTTATTCCAAGAATGAATAAGGAACCCCAGCATTAAGTTATTCTAGGATAAACTACAGGACAGGGCATACATCAGTAAATTTAAAAAACAAAACAAAACCTCAAAGCTATACAGACTTGTAAAAAGTTGTAAGTTCTTCTAGTGTAATAACAAATCAAAACCAAACATTACCAACAGGAAAAGCTGGCCTCAGAATATAGTATTATAAAGGTCAGGACATAAAAATATATTCCCCATTGTGCTGTTTTTGGCTGGCATAGAGTTAATTTTCTTAGCAGTAGCTAGAATGTTGCTTTGTTTCAGATTTGTGAAACAATCTTCGTTTCAGATTTGTTATCATCCCCAGTTGATAACACAGGGATGTTCCTGTTACTGCTGAGCAATGCTTACAAAGCATCAAAATCTTTTCTGCCCTTCACATCGCCCCACCAGCGAGGAGGCTGGAGATGCACAAGGAGTTATGAGGGGACACAGCCAGGACAGCTGACCCCAGCTGACCAAAGGGATACTCTGAACCACATGGCTTCATGCTCAGCAGTAAAACTAGGGGGGAGGTTGGCAGGGGGAAGCTGCTGCTTGGGAACTGTCTGGGCATTGGTTGGTTAGTGGTGAGCCATTGTTTTTCATTTGTGTCACTTGTTTTTCTTGAGTTTTATTTCTCTCATATTTTTGGTATTTTCATTATTATTGGTAGTATTAGTATTATTATTAAATTTATTAAATTATTAAATTTATCTAAATTTTACTTATTAAATTTTGCTTGAATTTTCTTACTTTTACCTTTCCACTCGGGTTATGCCACTTGACTGGAAAACTTATACAGTTGCATTTTTATTCACATTTCAAGTTGATGTTTCTCCCTTTCCCATTAATTCTTTATCTTATTTACCCTTTTGTTGTGCACTGGCTCTTTAGTGGTGCCACAGTTCTAGAGCTGAACAGATCTAAAGGTAAAGTATGAGGAAGCATTTCAGAAGGGCAGAAACATCACAGCAAACCTAGAAAGGTTTAAGATAAAATAGATTAATTCATTCATTCTTGCTGTATACTCAAATTATTTTGAATATAGTTTCAGTGACAAAGTGTAATTACATTTACTTACTGAAATTACTGAGCTTACAGATATGTCTGTGTAAGGCTCTAAGATTAAATTGTTTATACTTACTAATTTCTCTCAGTTTGTGTGCATTGAAGCACAGATTTATATTTTAAAGAAACCTTAAGATTTCCTTTTGAAGAAATGGGTGTGGAAGCCATGTTGTGAGAACAGTTGTGGAGTTTTTTCATTTGATAGAACTTGTGCGTAAGACTGTCTTTCCTTACATCACTGGTCCCTTAGCTGCTGACATTCTATTTCTGCATGGATTTTTTTTTCCTCTCTCTTGCAGAGTTTGAATGGTTTAAGTTGCAGGTTCTGTTTTGAGCTAAGGAGAAATGGAGCTTGGCTTTGATGGCTAAACTTGATCTCAGTTTTGATTTAAGAAATTATTTAACCCAGGTGAACAGATTTTTCAACCCAACTTGCTGCAACAAGTAATCCTGGAAAGCAGAGATTATTTGAGAGTCTTTGTTGGTTCTTCTCTAGATTTTTTTTTCCTGTCAGCCAAGCATTTTTGTCCCTTTCTGAAGAAATATATTTTATTTTGTCTCTAATTTTCTTGAAAACAGATGTTCCTGCATGCCCAGTATTTTTATTACAAAGAGAAATTAATTTTTCATAGAATTGATTTATTTATTGTCATGTTTGTTGCAACCACAACCATGAGGTTCTCTACAGTACATAAGTGTATAATATAGTGTATTGTTCCTTGTATTAAATCAATTCCTTCTTCTGGTTTCTATCCAATATGCAAAGTAAATCATTACCAAAACTATTCACTTTTGTGCACCCACAGTTGCTGGAATATAGCAATGTTTTTTCTATTGTGATAGAGAAGGTTTTTATATGACAACATGAAGATGTAAGATTCTGGGATAGGATTATTTTTTTCCAACCACCATCATTTTATAGCTTTTTTTGTCCTTTTCTTCTCCTTAGTGGAATGCTTTAACAATTGATTTAAAAAAAAAGATATACCATTAATAACAGCAGAGCTCTATGAATGGCACTTATGCCTTAAAATGCATAGATAGAGCATAGTGGCTCTGTCATTAAAATCTATTATTTCAATTACTGTTTCTCCCTCCAAAGTGCTGTTTCAGTGGCAATTAATCTTTTAGCTATATAACTGTAAATTTGTTTGTGTTTCTTGACTTTATTTTAGTGGAATATGTCCCCTGATTGTTCTCATTAGCTGAAAGAGTCTTTAGGATATTCTTGCACAAAATAATTGTTTCCCCCTTCTCTTCTCCTCTCTTAGTTTTATAAATTATTTAGAGATGAGAAAAGCAACTACTTTCCCTGAAGCCAAAGGCAGAGAAGAATTTTGAGTGAGCTTCTGCATTAGTTTTGTGCTTTACAGCCGAAGACTTTAAAAAGAAATAAAATTTGGTTTGCTTTGTTTTTTTCCAGAAAAAATATTAACTGTGGACCATTTAGGTCTACACTAAGTCTCTCATTAATATAAGTTTTAAGGCTTAATGAAAAGATTCAGGAATTGAAAATCTTGTCCACTTCTCCAACTGTGTCAGCTTACCTAATAAGAGAGCACCTCTCTGGATGTATTGGGGTATGGCTGCCTGTCTCTGTTCAATCTAGGTGGTACAGATGGGTCAAAATTTTCCACCTGAAATGTTACGACTAAAACCCCACCAAGCAGTTTCTTGCTTTTACAAAAATTAGAAGTTTAAAAACCCATATAAAACTAATTAAAGAAAAAAATAAACGAAAAATAATAATTTTTTTTTTAAATTGTATAAACTATTCTGTTACCTGCAAGTGCTGTTTGCAAGCTTATCTCATGAGCTTATGATTGACTTACAATTAGCTTCAACATTCTGAATTGATGCCCAGTTGACAGATTTTGCACTTCATTATGCCAGAGACAAGCTTTGTACACATGTGTACACATGTATGTCCCACTGGCACATCTCAGCTTGATACTCTTGTCAGTTCTGCAGATACTTATCCGATTTATTCTGAGTAAGTTATTTGCTGTAAGCAAATTGTTTATTCTGACTGATGTGAAGACTTCCTCTTTGACATACGAAGAAATCAAAAAGCCATGTGAAATGAGATGTGTGCTGGTTAGGATTTTTGTGGACTCTCAGTAGTGATATATAAATGTCGAGTAGAGGTGACCATATAAAAGTAGATTCTTGTTTAACTCTATGAAGATCATGATTTTGAAAAGAGATGGAATCCTAGTGTCTGCAAATAGGATTGTTAATACTTAGATTTATGAACAGATTAGTTTACTCAAATAGTTGTTTTTTTGGCAATATTTGTTAAAGTTCTATCATGTTTGCTGTTTGCTTACCTTGTTTTTAAATCATCATTTCAGTTATGGTGCACTTTTTAATCTACTATTTATAAATTAAAGTATATTTGAAATAGTTTTTCAAATTTAATTGAGAAATTACTAATAAAAGATGTCATCAAACAGATCATCTTTTTAAAATTTATTTTATTCTGAGGGAAGTCTAGGAGTAAGAACAAGGAATGAGAAATAATGTGATTGTATTTAGTTATTTTTTTAGCTTCTTTCCCATATAAATAAATAATTGGCTGTAAAAAAGCCCCAGAGTTCCACAAAAAACTGATACATGCACCTGGACCCAGGTAACTCCAAGTGAAGCTATGGAAACATATCTCGCATCTCCCTGGAATAGCCACAAAATTATGAAGCAGGATCTTCACACTAAGCTTATGCCAGCTGCAGGTTGTCAGGACATTTAGCATAATTTTGCTAAACCTGAAACCAGGTGAGCCTGTCTGAGTTGAACATCAAGTCTGTTGATGAAAGTAATGCACAAACAAAATGATGGTGGTACCTTTAATATAATTCACTAAGTCTCAAAAGTGGCTACTAGCAAGAATTGCATCGGAAAATTTTCTTTTTTCTGCATCTTTTGAACTGTTACAGCCTGGCATACAAAGCAGGAAGACAACTTTCTAATGGCTGCTCATCTTGTTGCATGTTTGTGAAAAGTTGATCTTTCATATGCAAGGCATGCTTGGAAAGATTACACAGGGACTATGAAAGCATGATTTTTTCTTTAAATACCTTTAGAAAGTTGACAAGTGTTAATTGACCATAGGGAGAAGCTGAGCTGGGAGAAGCAGGCTGGACCTTGATAGTTCCCCAGTGAATGGTCAGTGAGAGAGGAGGGAGAAGCAAATGCAACCATGCATGGATTTCATTCACCTTATTAAAAAAGTATAATATGAAAAAGACCACCTGTACTGATTATGTGAATTTCTTTCTTTGTAGAAATGGAATCCCAGACCTCATTAAGCCTGAGGGACACAAAATAGAAAACTATAGCAAAACTAGACCAAAGCATCCTGAAAGCATTTATAATCAGTGTACAAATTTAGAAGGCCTCTTTTGTTTTTAAATCAAATATTATTACCTTGCAAAGCTATGCAGTAGATTAGACACCTAACTGAACCTGATGTCCTCATTTGCTAGAGGATTCAAAAACATGTTTTCCATTGTTTTATTTTACCTTCAAAATTAAAAAGTAGCCATGACAACTCACTAACAGCTAAACAAATAGCAGGGTAGGAAATCTCTACTTCAGTCCAAACCCTAAGGGTAAAACCAAAAAAGTGTTTCTGAAAGGAAGTCTGTGAAGATTGGTGTGAGAACAGAAGTCATTTTAATTCGAGTTCTGGTGAGAAATTGTTCTAATGAGGAAAATTGTCATGATGGAGACGTGTAATATTGAAACTGAATTAAACAAAAACTGAAGGAAAGAAGGCATTCATTGGCAAAACAAGGGGAAGAGTAGCCTTTTAATAAAGTATATGTTTTTTTTTCTTTTCTTTCTGTGTTTTTTAACATGATTCCTAGGAACAAGTCTTACTGCTTCAGGGGAAAAAAAGGAAGACAATATGGGAAGATGCATTTGCAAGTGATGGCTTTGTCCATTTTTATTTCTTATTGTAAAAGTACCAACTGATGTTTGGGCTCTCAAATGTGTTGAATGGGACTACATGACATTTTTTTGCAAATCCCAAATTGTCACACTCATCTGACTGTTCCCTGCTTAGAATCTCGGGAATTGACAAGACAAAGAGATCATCTCTCGAACTTCCCTAACCCTAGTCTTCCTATAACCTCACTCTTACCATTGGCTCTTGTCCCTACTTGCCTTGCAATATTTGTTGCCGACAATACTGTCTTGAGAGCAGTGATTTGTTCCTTCCAGTTGGCTGTAAAGTGCTCTAATGGGACTGTATAAATAAAAGTAATTAGTTTTTCTGCCTCATTCAAGGGACTATAAGTAAGAACAACAGGGTACACAAGTCTAACTTTTATATAAATTACTTCTTTGGAGGGCTAATAGATTTTTAAAACCTCTGATTTTGCCTCTTAAATGACAAGAAAGGACAGTAATACTTAAAACATAAAATTGCCTCAAACATTTCAGATTAGAGAGACTTGGAAAGCTGTAGAAATGATAGATTGATTTATTCTGAATAAGCAGCATCATGTGGTGTTGGATTTCTACTTTTAATTCAACATTGGAAATGATATACGCATATTCCATACCTCTTAAGAGGAATTGTACAGGTTCCAACCATCTGCTAAATTAAACATTGATGATTACTATGAACATGTGAAGAAGATCTTGTACAAGGGGGACAATAACTCTGTGCATACATTTAGGCCCTAGGAACCTTCTTGAATCACAAGGGTGGATACCCAGTTAAAAGAACTGAAGGATGTGCTTTTTCAATGGAGTGTCACTCACTGCAAAGTTCAATGGCAATGATTTACTCTGATCCTTCTATATCAGATACAGTATATTCTGTGTCTAAAATACTAAAATGCTGAAAAAGGTCCAGATAGTTATGTCTTTTAAATATATGCTTTAATATGTTGGTACTTTTCTGGCAGTAATTTCCCCTGCCAGACATTTCTGTCTTGGTGATAGTTTGAAAACCAGGGGAAGGCAGTAAATCTCTTAAAGAGAGAAGTTTTGATTACTAACAAAATCTAAAGAGAACAAGACATAGCAGTATATGTGACAAAACTGAAAAAAAATGTTGCCTTACAGTTTCTGCTGCTTTTCAGACAAGATGCCACTGTTTTTCATCTACTTGGCTTGTAAGGAAGAAATTCTGTCCCAGTTGAAGTTAATAATGGTTTTGTCATTGACTTGAGTGGCTAAAATTTCACAGAAAACTGCTTGGGATAAGGACTTGTTAACATTTATATGCTGGTTCCTCTGATTATTTTTCTGATCTTCTATTACACTAAAAATTATTCTAGCACATACTCTGTTCAGGAACAGAGACCTGGAGGGGTCTTTACACAAGGAACGCCTCAAGTACACTGTGTTTTTCTGTTAGAGCCTACTGCCTCACTCGGGCAACGTGAAGCTGTGTTATTAAGAGCATCAAGACAGAAGCTGCTTTAAAGCACCAGTGCTGGGGCAGAGCAAGGGCTGCACTCAGAAACAGTGAGTTGTTGTTTTAGCATACAAGGTCACATTAGCAAATTAAAACAAGGATGCTTTGCAAAAGTAATTTTTTTCTTCTATGTTTGGGAAAACACAATTTGTTGGAACATATATTCCCTTCAAATGCCTTGGAGAGCTTCTGTTGTTAAAGCAGCTAGAGTAACCAACTGAGAATTAATTCATGTTTCAGTTTGTCAAGTGCATATTTATATTTATTTCGGTACCGTACTGAATGAGTGGTAAAGCCTGATAAGAAGATGATCCCTCTGTCATGCCTATGGATAACCCCTTCTTCCCCAATCTGCAAAAAACATTATTTTTTTGGTAATTTTCAGACTTCTCTTATGAAGGATTTCAAATGCACTTCACAGTCCACTGAGCAATGTTGTTTGAAAATTGATTAAAAACTGTAATTATTGTAGCAGGAACATAATCATGATTGATAGGATGGAGCCAAGTAATCAAGGAGAAGGGGAGGAATCTCAGCCTAAAATTTACTTTGCTCTAGCAAAATATAATTGAACAAAAAGCTGTGTTTTCTGAGAGTTAGATGGGGGTTTTTTACTGGTGTTTATAACACACAAAAAAAAGAGAGAAAAACACAAATACAGCAGCCCTAATAAATCCCAAGCCTCTTGAAAATTATGTGGGTTTCTGTTACCTGAAGTTATTATTAAAAAGGACAGATTCTAGTTGGAATAAACCAAAGAATCTAGTTCTAAATATGCTATCTCACGTGGATGATGGTAGAATGTACACTTAATCCTTATTTTTCTTTTGTAAAGTCCAGTTGTAATAACTCCTATATGTTAAAAATTGTTTTCTCTCATCACAGACTGGATGATCAACTTTTTCCTCTAAAATGCTGATGCTTATGTGGCTTGCATGTTTTTAACTTTTAATTAAAAAATTTGTACCTCACTTTATTTACCAAAGAAAATCCACAAAAAACTTCACTAATGGACGTCTTTTTCTGTCCTAATTCCATTTTCTAGAGTGATTGGATTCTCGTTAGTTCAGCTCTTCCTTCAGGGACACAGCTGTGATTTGTTGCATGCTCACCTGATTTTTCTAGAAGCATCATGTCCTTCCCTGATTTTTCTAACAGCCTCACCTCCCATCTCTTTAATAGGTTCAGGTTTGTTTGCTAAGCACTTTCTGCCACAATGCTAGTAGTTCAGTTGGCATATTCCAGTTTTACAGGCTAAGGCAAAGCCTTAATTTGTCAACTCAGCTGAAAGATTTAGTTGAGAAGTGACTGAAGCAGGAAGCTTGCTTTGTAAAAAATCATGGATCATGCTGCTTGTTAGGTAAGGTTTCTTTATAAATATAAAATGCAACATTTTAATCTTACCTAATCTTCAGTTTTAATATTCCTTATACATTGATGAAGTCTACTTTTCAAAGAACTGTTGGAAGGGTTAATCATTGTTTTGTATGTAGATTACCTCTCATCTTCTCAAGCACTTAACTGATACAGCTGGATCCTAGGCTGACCTAGAATTGTGAGAGGGTTAACAAAGCAAATTGATGAGTTCATTTTGTCCAAGTTGCTTCTGTAATTACACCAGATGATGTGTTTCATGCTTACAGTACATGAATGGGGACAATTATTCTACCTGAGAAGCCAGAATGATTGGATCTATTGATAGGCCCTTCATGGTCCTTAATGTAATCGATCACAGTACTCGCTCCAGAATATGTAATCTCTAATCCTTTAAAAAACATAATGTTTAGGAGTGAAACAATAAAAGTTGGTTGTTTAGTTTTGGTTTTTTGCATAAAGAACATAACTAGGAAAACCTTTAATATGAACTTCCCCATTTCAGATGAGCTTAGTGAAACCCAGTGAGATCAAATAGAACATAAATAGTCTGGTAGGGAAAGCCAGGAGCATAGCAGGACACTGACTGAAATACACAGATCGTTTGAAACTGGTCAAAGAAGAGCTTGTGGTTCCTAATGCAATACATCAGTAGGAATGGAAATAGGATACATCAAGGACGGAGAATGTCACATGAGAATGTATTACAGAAACATAAGAAAAACAACCTTTCTACCATATCTGTTTTTCAGACAAGTGTTGTAATAAGGATTAGATGTGAAACTTTTTGAAAGCTAGCTGTCTATTACACGATAAATTAACCCCACATCTGTTGTATCCTATTTTAATATCCAAATATGACACTTTCATATATAGAAAAATCATAGGACCCCACTACAGGCTCAGGTGTAGAATCAAACCCTAAACCCCCAGGTTTTTCTTGTTATTTATCATGTCATTTGTTCCTCATAAAAGATAATAATTTTGAAGAGCAATAGTTAATTTTTTGTTAAAGCAAGCTTAAGAAGGAAAGCATACTAAGGAATGAGTATTAGTAAATAGGCTATGGTTTTATTTCCAAGCAAGCCATAAAAAAAAACCTCACAAACTTAGCAGCATCTGTTGTTCACTACAGATGAATCAGTGATGACAAACATATGCCAAGCTATTTGAATAGCTACAAGCTCTGTGTTTGATTCTGTACTTGCTAATCCTTGTTTCATAATGCTTGCATAGAGATGAAAAAGGAAATTACTAGTTTTAATTGCCATTTTACAGTGGGTTAGAGACACTAATTTTACTAGTCACTGCATCTTGCAACATTTAGGTTGCAAGAGAGATTCCTGTTTTTCTTGTGTTTGGACTCAGGATAGTTTTGACTGAAGCTGGACATTCAGAGCTGGAATGCTTACTATCTTTGGTGCTAGCTAAATGCATTCTGGAGGTGGAGCTTTACAACAAAGTCAAGTCTGTCAAAATTAACCTTAAGGGAAAGTACTCGCTTCATGGTGAGAGCAGATCTGTTTTTACCCACAGGTCTATTGCTCTTGTGTGATTTAATGGTACCTGACTTCAACTCTCTATAAAAAACCACAATGGCGTACAGTTTAGAGGACTAACACTGCATTTAATTATATTTTAAACTTGTTTGTACTTAGAACTTTCCACATAATTAATCTTAAGAGAAATTTATGAATGTTAATTCTGAACAGAGAATGGATTTTTTTTTCTACTTACAGGGTTGTATCTCAGTGATAGCTCTAGTACTGATGTTTAACAGCCTCGCTTCTGTCTCTGGCTTGGAGGACACCAAGCAGGTCATTTTCAATAAGCAGGAGAGCTGAGATGAAGCACTGCTGTCCCCAGGACAAAGTGTGCAAAATCCCGGTGTTTTCTAATACAGATAGGGTCTGTTTTCAAAAGAGTTAAATATTCTATATCTTTCCTAATCCTAGTTGTCCAGTATTGTCTAGTTGGGTTGTGGCACATGTGAGATACCGATGCTTCATTTTTTAATGTTTAATTTAGCCTTTAACATTACTGAGAAATTTTTCCAGGCTTTCTGCTTAGTGTATTATTAAACTGTTCTTGCTCCCTTGATAGATTTTTTTTTCCCAAGTGTTCTTGACTTTGACAGAATTATTCAATTGGTTGAGAGGCATCCATTTCTAAGATGTTACATTTTGAAAATATTCTCAATTTAAAATTGCTCAATAAATATGTTTCTTTAAGAAGTTTATGGTCTATTACTTTAAAATACCAAGATTACAAATCATTATGCTGTTCCATTTCATTATAGTTAATTGATTTCAAACATTTAAGAACATGATTTACTCCTACTACTACTTCAGAAGCCTGTAACAGAAGAGTCTAAATCATTATTTTGACAGAGTAGATTTTTTTCTTTGTGGGTAACCTGTTTTTGAGCTTCCACATTTAACAGTTTGATTACATCTTTCATTGTTGCTACCTTGTTTTTAAAGTGACAGACAAAGTTGAAAGAATTGCATTTCCCCAGAACAAGTGAGCTTACCTAAACAAAGACTGTCAAATGCTGACAGGAATACAAAGCAAGGGAAAGAGAAAAGGGGAAAAAATACCTGATGCACAAGTGCATGAAAGAAACAAGAAAAGTACTCCACAAATTGCAGAAACCAATATAGTTTACTTACAGTCAGGTAGAAAAACAGCTTTATCAACTGCCATAGCTTTCTTGTATCATTAATGGTTTTGCATAAGCAAACATATTTACCTATTCAAGTGGATGTTTCCTTGCACACTTTTGGATCACATATTACTGTGATCAATATGATGAGGAATAGCAAACAGCGCTTAAGGAAGAACAGTATAAACTAACTGATTTTGGAAAGAATTGACTTCTCTTTTAGTGAGATGAGGCTTACACAATGTCTGTCTGTCTATCTCACTCCTACCACCTTATGATCTTTCTTGGCCAAATTCTACCAAGAGCAATGTACATTTAGTTGTCCTGTTAGTAGCCAGAAAATAGGCAGCTGGATACAGGAAAAAAGACTCTGCTATTGTGCTTTCCCCCATCCTCCCCCTCCCTCAGTCCTTCTGGAAGAGAAATGCTGAAAGCAAATCCAGATCGGAAAGTGAGAACCTCAGTGTTGGAAAACAGGAGCTTACACCTTTTCAGACATCAGGGGATCTGACTGTTAGACACAACCCAGAGGAAACCAGGCCTCATTAGTTCTGCAGCCCACGGGCCTGTTTTTGTAAAGTACAGTGGTTCAGTTGTGCTAGCAATTTTTTTTTTTTGAGTTTAAATCTGGTTGCATAGTTTTGGGGTATATGACATAAAGTATTTTGGACCCCATTTCCAACAGTGAAGGGAAATTTCACTCAGTTAAATTGTTGTGCCTTTTATATTTTTAAAACTACAGTTCCCTGTACGACAAGCTGGCAGTCTGCTCATGCAGGGTGTGTTCCATAGATTTCAATGTCACATTAAAAGGTCTGATGTAAAGAAAGATTTAAAACACCACTCACCATTTTATTAATACTGGTATATTTCCTAAAACCTTTTCCTGAGGCTATCAGAATATTTTAATATCTCATCACTCCTGCAACATACAGAAGGGTCATAAAGTGATAGTTTTCCCATAGCAGAAATGCCTTTGAAGCAAAACAAAGCAGTATTTAACACTTCAGAGCAACTGAAGCTCAAAGGTGTTTGCAACAGTCAATGAGAAACAGTACTAAACCCAACAACATCTGCCAGAGGAATGTTGGCCAGGAAGATGCAATTATGTGTCTAAAAATTTTGAAAGATAATGAGGTTAGTCCCCTACTCTTGTACCAAAGATCCACAAAGCTTTTAGAAACCACAGCTCAGAAAACACTCTGTCTTAATTTTTCTTTGAAAGAGAGAATCCCTGTGAAGTTTCCTGCTTCATAGTGTTATGTCCAAGGCTGTGTGCAGTAGTTGCTTGCTCAGTGTTACCCACTTCCTCTTGCAATATGGGATTCCTGGAGATCAAGGGAGGTCATGAGATCAGTGTAAAATGCTATAACAAAATTCTTCCAATAAATTAAACCGTATTTTGAGACTAACATCAAGGAACAAATTGTCAAAAGCAGTGAACTAGGAACTGGCCACCCAGTAATAGAGTATTTTGACATTCTATCTTTCATCTTAATGTATCCAGAATTATTTAGAATCATAACAAGCAGGGATCTCCTTATTTTATGCAACTGCTTGGGAGGTGCAAATGTATAGACGCAATGGGAGCATGCACTCTTGCTATTTAATATTATGTTTATTACATATAGCTTTAAGCATTGGCAATACTACTGTGTTATGTGTGATTTTATTTTTTTAATATAACTTCGTTTACAATTGTATCTGAATATGTTCTGGAAGTTCATAAACTGCAGGCTGAAAAACTGACCTGTAGTTCGTTTTTATTTTCTTCCTAAGAGATAAGAGAGTACGAATATATGTGAATGACTTAAATTTATAATTAAAGTTTGCTTTATAGTTTTTGTTCTAATAAGTTTTTTAATGTTATAATTAATGCAGATGTCCTATTGTTTGCTAGTGCTGGACATCTTTGGCACAAAAAGATGTAAAATAGCATCTTATACTCAGGGTGGAAGCCAGTGAGGGCCTTAGTTCATATGGAAATCTGTTAAATAATTTCAGCCAGTGTAAAAAAGGTATCTCATGGTTGTGTAAGATTTATCCTGACTTTGAAGTGCTCTGTTGTGCCAGAAGAGCAAAACTGTATATCATGATTTTTATTAAGGGGTTTACATAAACATTTTGTATGCTAGACATAGATATCTGAAAACTTATGAATATTGGCTGCTCTGACCTGAAACTTGACATTTTCCACTGAAGAAAGCCAAGGTTAACTTAGATATGCTTTTGCTACTCTGTAGTTCTTAGAAGATGATGCATGTTCAGCATTAGTAAACATTTCCATAAGGGGTGGTGATACCACCAACAGAAGGACAAAGGAACATTATGTTGCTGTTCAGACGTGGTGTGATAGCAGCATGTGGCAATCAGTCTTTTTGATAGCATAAAGATCATTGACTTTTTCTGCAGTTTGGGAGCTGGAAAAAATGCACTGCTTTTGTTAGATATCTTGTCTCATCATGGGTCTGATTTGTGATACACTCAGTTCTGACTACTGCTTCCAGATCAAACCTGGGCTGTGGTAGTCTGTGCATACAGTGAGTTAAAAATTGAAGTTAATTCCATTTGTAAGTGAAATTCAGTAAGATGAGACATGCTTTAGTAAAGCTAATATTGAGCCTTTATCAGTCGCTGGTAATTTCTTACTTGTGTGTGCTGTGTAATCCAATGAGCGTTCAGCTTATGGTCTGATTACTTAGTGGAGTCTTTTCAGCAAGAAAAGAGATGGAAGCCCTGCTGACCACCAGCACTTAGTTTTGGGGCCTTAGGAGAGCATACATAAATACTTTTAATGGCTTTAGTGTGTTTTCATTAGGGAGCATCAAAACCAGCCTAAGCAGGATGAGCCAGAGAAAGCAGCCGAGGCTTTGTCTGCGCAGACGGGTGCAGACTGTCACACGTTTGATCTGCTTGCACACTGAGCTGTCTGAATGGAAGCCAGATCTGGCCTGGAAGCCATAAAGACATGTTAATGCTTTGCCACGCTGGAGCTCATAAGCCTTACCAATGCTGGGGCTACTTTTGTTTCAATAACCTCTCTATAACTGTTTTTTTTTTTAAAGTTGCTCCTGTGGTTTGTTCCAACTACTAAATAAAATATTCCATTTTAACAGGACCACAAATCACATTCTCAAAGAAAGCAAGCATGAAATGTTTTAAATGCTGCTGGACCTGCAAGCTGATTTGTAGTTATTATTTGAAAATTTTTATCTGTTTCTGACTCTACTGGTGAAAAAAAAAAATTAACACAAGACCCAGGTCTGATAAAAGCATACAAAAGTGAGATAAACCTAGCAACTATGACAGTTGTTCTAGTAAACAGCTAGTGATCATAGATAGTTTTCTGTTTGAAGTATCTGAACGGATTTTAGCATTATGTGACATAGCTGCAGGCTCTAATTTAGTGCTCTAGATTAATAGCAGGCATAACTTGGAGCAGCCACCCATTTTCCAAAAATTCTATACCCTGCCACAGTGATTCCTCAGTGTTCCCCTGTGCCCAGGGTAGAGATGGCAGGGAGGGAAGACACTGAGCATAGAAGCTTGAGGTTTCTTTATAAGGAGGCAATGTTAAGTTTCATTTAAAAAAAAAAAAAAAAAAAAGAAGACAGAAAAGAAAACAAAAGAAAAAACTGACATAAAAAGACAGGGAGGATGACAGAGTGTGTGTTATGAAAACAGTGAGGAAAAAATATGTGAACTAAAAGAATAAAATGATATTGTCATAACACCCACAGGCCTCCCTTCTGGAAAGGACAGGGAGTAATTTTCAGGAGCTAAACTCAGTGTTCTGCAAACTCAGTCTCAAACTATCATTAATAATCTTGAGAAATGAGTCTGGAAGATAGAAATTAAGCTGGCAGTATTTCAGAGGCATAGTCAGCGTCGCCTGTCATCCCATGGAGAGACATACTCTGTTAGGGCCTGCTAATGTTGCACTCCTGTCAGAGTAACATAAAACATTACATGTTAAACAAGTGGCAGACAAGACAGTGTGGAGGCAAATTGTTCAGCAGATGGCACAGCCTACTTTACTTACCATCTGAAGTTAGAAAATAGAGCAAATGCCATTTTTTGCATTCACTCGTTCTTTCCAAATACTTGTCTGGGTACTGCTCAACAGCTTCCTTTGTTGGGGCTATTGAGACAAGAGGAACTTCACAGTATGATTGTGAGATATGTCAAGTAGAACACTAATTGTGTACATACAATTTGAGCTGAAATTTCAGGAGAATTGGGTATAAGTTTCTGAGTGAATGCTTTGAGAGTATTATATCTCCAGATATCTGCTTTGAGCTGTGAATTTCCTGTAGCTTACCATGTTTCCTTTCTTCTTAAAGCCTCACAATTTTTAGACACACTAGACTTACACCCCTCCTATATTCCTAATTCTTGAAGGAGAAAAATTTTCTTTGGGAGCAACGAAAATAACAGTCAAGCAGCAGGATAACTTTTTCTCTCTTAGAATTCAATTTCCATCCCTCTGCAGTATATTACGGTGTGATCATTGATTTTGGTGGTGTTGGACTGTGCTCTTACAAACCAATTAACTGACCTATTAGGAAAAAAGAAAGAGTCATAAGCCATCAGTTTGGGACAAACTGAACAGAGTAACAATTTCAATCTAGACAGGTCTTCATATTGAGCACCCTCTAGATACTCCTGGTTCAGTTCCCTGGTTAGATTGGCTTTCTTCCTCTAGCCCAAGAAAGGGACAGTGAAAAATAGGCTATTGCTATGTAAAGTGACAGACAAGGGAAAACATCATCATTTGTTAACTTAGCAAGAGTGTGTGCTCTTCACACACAGACGAGATACAGTCTCTTCTCTGAGGAGTTTACAGGCTAACTAGAAGAGACAGCAGGGTTCAGATAGCTGTTGGTCATCAGAAGAAATCTCAGTCAATGATTTGAGAAGACTTAGAAAGGAATAGTGGAACCAGTAGCAAATTCTAATCCTGTAAAGTAGGAGAAAAAAAGGAAAATCTCACTTTCACATGTAGAGATGATTTTTTTTAGAAAACTTTGTTATATGCATACTAAAATCATGATTAAACAGGCACAGGCATAAAACTCACTACTGTAATAAGCTTCACTTCAGTGTTTTGTTGAAGAACAAGGTAATATTGACTTTTTAACTGAAACTTTAAATAGTTGACCACAAAATAAAATTATTTCTTGCCACACATGGAAATACAGCTGTTGAGGGATAATCATGTCTTCCCTTCTTTTATGTCCAAGATATAGGAGTTCCCTTTTCCTGTGATATAGTGAATATTTTATGATTTAGCTTGCATTTCTAGCTCATTACCTACAGCGTCTTTTGAAAAAAATAAAATTATGAGAAACCAATGAGAATTGTTACTTAAATTAATATAATTTCTATAACTTTGACAATTGATTTGGCAGATGGATTCTGTTTGCCAGTCTGATCTCTTGCATACTCCAGCTGGCAGGTCCAGTGTATTTCAGGTGTAAGTTTGTGCTTGTTACTTAAAATATGTACTAACTTGGTATAAAAATCTGAGCCTATTTTCTTAGCATCAGTGGGCAGTTTATGGAGTTGAAAAATTCTCATCCTTTTGTTATTTTACTGTGATTATATGAGTGTGTGTATGTGTGTGAGAAAAGGACACAATTGTGAAAATTCTTTTATGGTAAAAATGGCCTTGGTTTTGGACACACCTTGCAAAAATATTTTCTTCAAACTTGGGAAGCTTCTTCAGTATCATTTGTGGCTTATAAAGCACAGGTATGAAATAATGCTTTTAACATTTTCAGGAATGTAATATACCATTAAAGTCATAGGTTGATTTTCAGTGGCTACATAACACTTCTAATGCACAATAAATCTGCTTAACAATGCTGTCATGTGTTTCAGGTATTCTCAGCAGTCCACAAACTCTTCGAGTATTTCATGTGCAGAAGTTCAATTTGAAACATGATGATTTCTCTATTTTATTTCCTCGTGATAATCATCAGAAATGTATCCGAATGCAGATTTATTTCATAGATTTTTTTTAAGTTACTGGGCCAAATATTGCTCTCATCTTAACAAATTATTTAATATAGACATTTATATTGAAGCCAAGGAATCACTTAAAGATGGGAGCTTTCAATGTGTAAATATTAAAAATTCTGCATCAATGTAAACAAAATCTCCTTTTCCTTTTACTGCCAAGAAAATTCATGCACCAATTTGACAAATCTGTTTTAATGAAAAGTTGTAAGACAAGTACTTTCTATCTATGGCTGCTGAGAGAGCAGTGATTTCTGTCTATCCTCTTTACTAGTCTTGACATTCAATTCCAACTCATTATAAAACTTTACTTGTCCCTCCACATGTCTGTTAATAATCAACTGCTGTTTCATTGTTAATATGTTTCTGGATAACATGAAATATATGAAAAGAAAGACAAATGGCAGTTGTAATTATTTTAGAGTTTACAGGAAACAGCCTGAAATTGTTATAGCTATTTTTACATGGGAAAATTTTGGAGAAGGATATTCACAAAGGGTGATATAAAACTCACTACTCTTTTGCTACAATTTAATTGGGCAAGATAGACCTGACGTAGCTCTTCTAAATGGCCATCCACCTTTTTGAATTGAATATACAGGGAGAGATTAGCCTTATTAGCATAATGTTGGCCCTTATGAACAACCCTCATACAGATTAATAGGAATGAAAGAGAAATAAAGTACTAATATATGTGTAAGCCTCTTCAGAAAAGGTTTTAAATAGATGCTGGTTTCCAAACTATTACAAAATCTTTACATCCAGCAAGACCAATTCAATGGCAGACATTCAGTTTCCCAAAATGAGGTAATAGAGAATGTAAAGCGGCTGATATTGATCTCCAGGGTTTTGAAGTCATTCTGTGTGGTTTTCCATTAATTAAGCAGGTCAATCAAAATAATCACGTGAAGTTCAATTTCACTTCAGCTCCAATTTCATTAATACATTCTGTCCTTTCCAAAATCTACGACTACTTTTGTGACTACTGGACAGTAACTATTTGGATATTATCACACTGAATACTGAGACTAATGAATCTATATAGCAGACCTTGGAAATGGAGAGATCAAAATATGACTATTCTCAGGAATTTACCAACGAGTTTAACACAAGAAAGCCCCCACATGGCTAGTGTGGAGCCACTACTTATGTGAAAACTCTTGATAAATGGCAGAAACAGAGTGAAAAGGTGCACAATCCATTGAAAATATGAGAATATACCTATAAATAAAACAAAGTCCAAATGCTCAGACAGATGATGATGACGAAGAAGGCAAATACTGTTAATAACTGTTTTCAGAAAAGGGATCAAGGAAAGCAATACAAAGGAAAGATTAATTGCTTTGTCTCAAGATTATCTGGAATCACTTGTTGATAGAATCACAAAGGGTGTTTCAAAGCTGTGGTTTAATTAAGAGATAATCCAGAATTATCACATTTAATTATTTAGTAAAGGTCACTATGTCTTCAATCTTTTTAAGAAATGTAAACACAGTCAAGTGGTCTGTTAGAATAGGAGAAAAAGAACGTGTTACTGCAATGGGTAAAACAACACTGGGCAATGAATGTGTGAACAGGCTGATGTTCTCCATTAGATAGACTATTTACAAATTAAGTTATCTTCTTGAAGAGACAAAAGTACAAGTAATTAAACTGGATGATTCTGGATTACTTTATGTAATCCAGTGTTAAAGAATGGTCATTATTGCAGAATCAGTCTGATCTTCAATAATCCCTAGACTAGGCAATTAGTCATCTTACCTCAGGTGTGATTGATGGCTAGTGTTAATTAGGGCTCATTTTCAGTACTACTTCTTTCCCTTCTCCCCTTTTGTCCCTGGAGTTAATTTAAAGATATTCAAATTAAGTAGTCAAAATAACTTGTAAACAAATTATGATGAGATTTCTACTTTTATTTTTTACAAAAATATTGGCTTTCAGCATCTCTTGGAAAGTCCCAAAAAAGTTCTAAGGTTTATTTACATGTTCTTTTTTGATGTTTCTCAATATCACAACGTATTTTTCTACTGAATATTAAAAAGCAACATTAATCATCCAACTGTAAGAAGAAGAGATTTAGCTGGTATATACAGGCTCCATTGACTTCAACAGAGCTGTGATAATTTTTAACATAAGAAGATCACGCAGTAAATAGCCTATTAAATCTAATTTAAATTTATAGTTAATTGCACATGGCAAATGATTTATATCACTATTTTTTCTAAGAATTTCTTGACATGATATCATGACTATTTGGCAAAAGACCTGAGATCTGTTGTTGGAAATTTGGCTTCATGTTAACCATAGCCAGTGAATGTCTAAATAGAGTAAGTGGTAGTAGCAAATTCCATTTGTTACTTAATATGTGTTAAATATAAAATATTTGTTGAATTATTATTATTTTAAACCTAGATAATAATTAAGTACAATTTATAAAAAAGGCTTTTAAATTTCTCCTTGATTTAAATTCAGTTGAATGAACTTCACCTTGAAACCATTCAATATTGTAAGCCTGATTCCTCAGAAAGCCAAGGTCAGTAATAAGTAGAAGCAAGAATTGCTTTCACTCCTATTTGCTGAAGTTGTATTGCAACATATTCTGGATATTTGCACAATTTTTCATTCTAACTGGGTGCCAATTTTCATTTTTCATGAGAATTGTGATCTTAAATAGACATAAAATTGGGACAGAAACATTAATTGTCTAAAAGTAGGCCTCTGGTACTAGGATCTAAAATATAGTTATGAGAAGAAAATTGCTATTTGCAAAGCAAGAAACAACAGCCAGATTGTTTCTTCTTCACTTGCTGTGCACAGTGTGTGTTGGCACCATATCGCAGTAGCTCAGAAATCTCAAACTGTCAGGAAAAACAAACCATGACCCACAGACAGAATAGAAGGTTGAAGAAAAAGCACAAAAAGGAAACCAGAAATTCATCTCCATTTATCAACAGCATGCTATATTTGACAACAGTGTGGTGGAGTCTACTTCTCATTCATGAGTCATGCATTCCCAGTTACTCCTTTTGATGCTGCTCTTCTCTCTTCTATCAGCTTACAGTACTAAATTTGATTTAACAGGCAGTGAAACAAAAAGGAGGCACATCATTCACACTGATGCTCCTTAATTGCATTCTATTCTCTTTGTTTTAAAGATTCTCTTTCATATTAGGAACTGAGAAGGTATTCTGATTATTGAACAAGCATTGTTTCATATTTGAGTGTCTTTTCTGAGTATTTTAGGACAGTTTGGTTATAATGTAATGCAGTAACTAAAACGTTTGCATCTTAGCATTATTCCATCATTTTATAAAGCCAGGATGATTTTTCTCTTCTGTGGCTTTTTACAAGGAAAATTCACAAGGAATTTTTTGCTCTGGATAAACTTCTTTTTGTTTTTCTTTGCTCTTTATATCTATGTATGATCTTGAATATTTGCAGCTATACATAGATCTTGCACAGGCCAAACTGTCTAGAATTAAAACTGACTGATCAACAAAATAGATAGAGTCTAGTTCTTCAGCATGTCATCCAAAGCACTCACCATGGCCACTGGGAGGCTGCCAAATACCTGAAGTGTTGTGCAAGGAAATGCAGAGAACAACCTGCATCTGGTGCTTTGTGAATGAGCATCCATTCCATGGTGCTATGGGGAAATTCTTTCCTATTCTCATTGTTGAGCCACAGACTGAATTTTGGTCTTGTGCCCTTTCTAACAAGGAACTGTGTGGTGCTCATGCTATTTGGGTAAAGGAAGATGAAAATACAAAGCTGGTGCCAAGCCCTTAAAATTGACTTCTTTCTTGGGAAACAACTGTGTGAGCAGGGGAAATACTGGGCACCACTCAACTGCAGGCTCTTAAAAAAGATGGAGTATGGATCTGTAGGAGCGAGTCCAGAGGAGGGCTACAAAGACGACCAGAGGGCTGGAGCACTCTCCTATGAAGTCAGGCTGAGAGATCTGGGTTTTTTCAGTCTGGAGAAGAGAATCGTCTGGGGAGACCTTATAGCACCTTCCAGTACCTAGAGGGCACCTACAAGAAAGCTGGAGAGGGACTATTTACAAGGGTAAATAGTTGTAGATAGGTAGTGACAGGATAAGGGGTAGTGGCTTTAAACTGAAAGAGGGTAGGTTTAGATTAGACATTGGGAAGAAATTCTTTACTGTGAGGGTGGTGAGGCACAGGAACGGGTTGCCCAGAGAAGCTGTGGATGCCTAATCTCTGAATATGTTCAAGGCCAAGTTGGATGCGGCTTTGAGCAACCTGGTCTAGTGGAAAGTGTCCCTACCTCTGACAAGGGAGTGTAACTAAATTATTTTTAAGGTCCCTTCAGACACAAAACGTTCCATAGTTCTATGATTCTGTGAACATTAGATCCAAAATGAAGTTGCTAAAGAAGATTTGTTTTGGGGGTTTGGTGTTTGGTGTTTTTTCTTTGGTTTTTTGTTTATTTGTTTGTTTGATTGGTTGGGTTTTGGGTTTTGGTTTGGTTTGGTTTTTGTTTGTTTTTTTGAGCAGGAGCCTGGACCCTCACTTAAATGTGACCCTTTTTTTCCTAACAGTAATTTGAATGTTTTGAGTTAGCAACGTGGATGATAGAATACCCTGGCAAAGATAGCAAAGTAACTTTTCCTGTTGTATATTCAAGATACAGAGCCTGTCAACAGCTCTAATACTTCTTTTTCCTGGTGGGGTTTCCTCCTCACCCCCGGCATGGGTTGTAACATCCAGACTGCTCTTCTGCACCTCCTCAGTGGTGCCAGGCTCGATGCCAGCAGTTAGCCACCATGCTCAGCAGCAGGGAATCGAGCCTTAGAGAATCAGAGGACTTTAAAGTTCTGACGAGGATGGACCCTGCCATCTCCTATCTCTGCTGAAAATTATCCCTAAAATGTGTTTAAAGACAAGTACGAATTTCTTTGCTGTAGGCCCAGACAAAGCCACTGTTTTCCAGAGTGCAGACAGAGGTTTTAAACAAGTAAACAACAGAAACACGTGTATAAACTGAAGACTTAAACAACAGTGATCGTATTTTTGTCTACTAAACTGTTTCTTTGGTCTGTTCTTTTGGCCAGGCACCATAGTCCCACAAATGATTAGTAAATCCATGTGTTACATGTGGTTTCTATATGCAATCTCTTTTGTAATTATAACACTCTCTATATGAATTCATTGGCCGTTGTTGACTGCAAAAGCTGAGGGAAAAAACAAACAGAGAAAAACAAATATTACCATATAACTTAAATTTTTAGCCCAGCTTATTCTTGTATACATAATTATGTTTTCCATCCACCGTCTCTATGATCCCTTAGCACTTAATTTAAACCTTTTTTTTGTAATGGGATGAAAATAATTTTCTTTCCCATCACCTCCAGCTGTCTCCTTTTCTTTTCCTTTCTCTCCCTATCTTGCTCTCAAGACTGCCACCCACTTAACCACTTGTTAATTTCTTTTATTTATAGATTTGGAGTTATGGGCTGGTAAGCAACCATGTTGTCACCTTGGTGTCCCTGAGCCCCAGTAGTGAGAGCTCCAGGAGCAGAGGATGCTCTTATGGCCCTTACAATTGATCAGCAATAAACTGCTCATCCTTGCAGACCAAAAATCCCACAATCCAGTTGCCTGTCTCATTAAGTCTTGAATCACTGACAGTTGTGGCATCATTTAAATGACTTATTTTCTGGCCCGTCATTAAAGCAAAACAATTTCTGTGTTTTCTGAATTATTGTTTCACAGTATACATACATGATTGATGAGAGCAAATGAAAGTAATGGCACTGAAGGTTTTCAGAAAGCTTCTAAATGAACCACTCGATCATTTTGATATGGATTGAGATCTGAAAAACAACAAATGGGCAACAAAGACCATCAAGAGTACGAAATTACTTCTGCACAAGGAACAAAAAAGTTAGCAGTCATCAGTCTGGGAAAAACATGTTTGATGGAGGGGAGGGGAAATAATACAGATTTACAGATTTCTTAGTGGCATTCAGGGACTCAACTGATATTGCAGTCTCTTTGCCACAAAATGAAATAAAACTGATGACAACAGTTTCAAAACAAGAGGACTTTCACCAAGTATAATTTGGAACCCTAAAGTTTGTTTGGTGCTCAAGAAAGGCCTGAATAAGTTCAAAGGAAAAAAAATATTGAGAGTAACAGTGTACACAGTAATCCCATCTAGATCACTATGTCCCTGACTTGAAAATGATTGGAGCTTGTGATTGGTATAGGTAAGATTTATTTTCATTTGCTCTTATAATTATCCCTAGATAATCATATATGGTTACTGCTGAGAACAAGGTGCCAGCCTAGAGGGGATTTAAACTGGTACACTATTGTTTCTTACTTTCTTTTGTCTTTTTATTTAAAGGGGTAAATATGAGAGAATACACAGTTATAGAACACAGAAAAATGAAACATTATTTCACTATAAATTAATTTTAAAAAAGACAGTCTTCCCTTAATAACTCCCAAATGTTTGATATGTTTTTAAGAATTTAAAAATAATTAAAAGAATTAAAGTTTGAAATTATGAAAACAGTCCATCAAAGAAAATATAACTACTCTGCCTTCTTGTAAATTCCCATATTCAGGAGGCCAGACATTTTACAGTTCATGGTAATGAGATTAAATAAGAAATAATTGTCAGGACCAACTGGAGTTTGAATAATGGCGATGCTGAAGTAGAAAAAAGCACCTGTCTGGTACAAAAAAAAAAATTCTGGCCCATGGAATGCCAACATTGCTAGAATTAAATAGATAAGAGAGCTTTCATGATTGGTTTTTTTTAATATATAACAGCTTATTCTTTCCTCTTTTGTTGCTGAAATATATCTGAATTTCCTCCTGTTGTTTTTGTCATCTCTCTGCGGGACTGTGATAGAGTGCCACAACAGTCTCCCTCTTATCCTGATGAACTAGATACACAATTTACATAGAAAATATAATGGTTTCTTTTTTGTATGTGATTTTAATCTACTGCTTTTTGATTGTGTAATAAACAATACTGCAAGGTTGGTGTTCGTCCTGCTCCCCCCCACCGACCCGTATAACTATATCGCTATAATTTTCTTCCTGTAAATTATTTATATGTAGTTCTCATAATAACTTTTAATTCTGTAGAATAATTACCAAAAATTTGAAAAATGCAACTGTCATAAATGCAATTAAACCACAGATGAATTTCAAATATATTTTTAGTATTCCTTTTAATGAAAGTAAAATGAGTGAAACGGATAATGTAATTGCTGAATGAGACAACCCTTTCCAAATAATCTTTGGTCTAAAACTTTAAAATAATTAGCTTAAATTACATAAATTCAATTCTACTCAGTGCCTAATATAATTTTATTTCACATTTAGGAATTAATACATTTTGTATCAAGTGTGACTAAACACAATATAAATAATATAAATATACATATAAACTTGTAGTTTCAGCTCTGCTTTCACCAGAAGTGTTACATATTACTCATTAGTGAATGATGAAAATGGTGCTGTCAGGTTGGATGGCTGAGGTTTTCACAGGATGGAGGTAACACAGAACAGGCAGTTAGTGAGCTGATCTTGTAGGCTCCTACAGCTTCTGAAGGGATGTTCACTGAATGAGTAATCATTCAGTGAACAGGCATTTTAAGGAAGAAGGCCAGTTGAGATTAATCCCAAATGGGCCCTTTGTACTTAGTTCCACATCTGTAACTCAACTGCAGGCCAAAAAAGCATTGCATAAATCCAGTTATTTTTTGAGGTGTACGATGTGATGAAACAATTCAGACACTTAGGAAGTATTAATTCTTGCAGTTTAAAAGAAAGCCCAATTACCTTCCTGCTCTTGTCAGAATGCTGTGAGGAATGAGAGGTTCTAGCAGGGAATAAGGTGTTTTTAAGATGCTGTGTTGTTAATTGCTAAAGTGAATGTGAATTAGTCTGCCATTCTGTGATTACAGTTTTGTCTCCACAAGGTAATTGTTAGGGAAAATGTAAGCATTTGTATGTGTAGCTGAGCAGCAAAAATGTGTAAACGTAATTGATCCTTACAATTATTGCAAGTGCAGGATTGTGCCGATAAAACTAGAGTCCATCGAAAACGCCTGGTTCAGCAAAAAATTTATTATATAAAATAAAAGAAAAAACCCCTAATGTGTCTCAGAGGTTACTGTAGAAGACAACATTTCAGGGTTCCCAGAAGGTAGTTTAGTGGAATAATGGTAGATTTTCAATGTCAGCCCCTACATGGTACAGTTGAAGATGGGCCAAGTTTAAGGAAATTTAAAAGCTACAGCCTTGTCATATTTAAGATGTGTTTCTTTCAATAGGAAAACAGAGTTAGCCACATTTTTTTCTTCAAATAGCAAGGCTCTTTTTATATCATCAACAGTCTTACATGATACTTCCTTACAAAAACTATAAATCCAACAGCTATTGTGTTTACCCATATACAGGTACTCTGCCAGACTTGTGATTAAGTAGATAATGGTCAAAGGAATACACATTAAGAATTTATTCTTAATCTGATATACAATACTTGTAAAAAACAGGCAAAAAAAACCCCTGAAAAAATCATAAAGAACAATGTTTCATTTAGTCTATTTAAAAATTAATTGTTTTGGGGTTTGCTTCAGAATCAATTGCTGCTTCAAAATGGTATTTCAAGAGTAAATGACCCTATATTGTTTTTAAATTAATAGTGAAAAGGAAAAGCTAGCAAACTTCCAGACCCAAATGAGTTACTTCTTGGGTAAAATAAAGAATCTTGCTAAATCCAAATGAATATGTTGCTTGTTTACAGCCCTGAGGCTTCCCCACTGGGCACTGAGGCAGATGTTCTCAGACCAGGGCTGCTGTCAGTGGAGGGTTCTGACACCATGAGTGGCCACTGGTCCCACAATACAGCTTGAGACAGCACTTAGGACTGAGAAACAGCCAACAATGGATGTTGAATGATGTCACATTTGTAAGAAAAACTGGTTAAGAATCTTTGAGTAACTCCTTTCTCTCAAAAAATTTATAAGTTGTCAAAACTAATATTTCTACTGGAATTGTATGTTTGATGGAAAAAAATTATCTGTAGTTTCTTTTCAAGGCAAATTCCTGAAAAGCTCAGTGGTTAGACAGGATGTGAGAGACCTTGATTAAAATCCTTCTTTAGTCTTATCCTTTTCAGCCCAAAGAAGATTTAATTATTTATGGAAAGCAGGACAGTTCAAACAAATTAATTTGAATGGCTGAATTAAGGCCAAGGACTAGAGCCTGAATTTCGTACAAGGCAGTCTACTATGTATAGGTGGGGAAAAAAAAAAAAAAGAGGTTTAGTGCAGATCAGGAACTTCTGAAATCTTTCCTTTCTCTTATAAGAAGCAAAGCCAATTCTGTTTTTTATCTGACCAAAGTCCAGGTCTAAGTGGAACTATGCTGGGCTAAATATCTAAATCAGAGATTTCAGTATGGTATCGCAAGAATTAAACATTTTAAAAGTATCTAAGAATGGAATATAGCAGGGCAGAAAGGAGAACATTTTCAGAAAAGAGAGGATCATCAGTAAATTATTTCAAAATAACTTTGCTTCATAGGTCACAAAACATTGTGGATGAGAAAGAGTTAAATATATTTTTATAAACTTTCAGCTGGGCAAGGAGTACATCTACTAGTATAGCCAGATTGTGTTTCTTTTTTTTTTTCCAATACTTTTGTAACTTATTTCAGCTTAAATCAATATTTCTCTGGGAAAATAAATTAACTATTTCCACTATGACAAGTTTATTTGTGCAGAGTAGAAAACAACATTTGATTGTATTTTGAAAACCCCTGTGGTGATTCTAAAGATAATAATCCACATATCGTCTTTATTATAGTTTCTTCTATCTGCGAAAATATTAAGGGAGGGGAGAAGGGGGGAGAGAAAGAGAGGTGGGTGGGGAAGGGAGGGAGAGAGGCAGGGAAATAGAGGAAAAATAAGAGCTTAGTACATTGAAATACATTAAAAAATACTGAAAAGCACATTAAAAATATCAGCCATCACACAATTTCAGGTTAGTCTTAGAAGATTTAACAACAGCAGAAGGATGAGAAGACAAATGACCTAGGAAAATCATGGGAGAGAAAACTTTGGATACAGCAGCTGCAGCTAGAGAAGTCCTGTAAGTAAGACCTTCTTTTACAGCCCTGGTGTTGTAGTGGTGAAGTTTACAATAATAATAGGGAAATGATTTTTGGTTTATTTTTAGAAGAAATAACTTGCAAAAGGGGAATTAAACGTACTTAGAAAAGATGGCACTACAAACAATACCATGTGTGCGTATTACAGTCCAGGAGAATGGAAGGCAGTACATTCTTCCATGCCACTGAGCTGACAGTGGTCATGTTCAGCTGCACGCTGATCATCTTTCCTGGTTGATCTTACAAGCTTGCCGCAAAAATGCTGAGTAAATAACTGCAAGTTTAGATTTTCACTCAGCATAGAAAGCAGGCAGATGTTTGATTGAAATTCTTCAGTCAGTCTTCTCTGCTGTGATAAATGAGATACGAGTAAAGTCAAAGCACTGAAACACATCATTGTGAGAATTTGTTAGTTAATAGGAAAATTTTGATTCAATAGAAAGCTACATAGCATGAAGCAGCCTGTGTAGACAACACAGCCATAAACCCTATTGCTTTGACTTGATAGTCTTGACCAAAGAGAAAATTTGAGACACTTAGAAACAACCTTTTGTCTTTACTTACATAGGATCTTTTTACAGCAGTGTGTTGATAATTTCTTGTTGATTGGTTATTTTATCACGTTTCCTTGGCCTGATGAATTCTATTCAGAATCCTGACTGCATTAATTTGTGTAATATACACTGCTTTATTTGTATTAGGAGGATTAGTGTTTACATCACCAATATCATGACACCAGAAGTGACATCAGTACTTTTCAATTTCCTTTAATGTAAGGCTTCTGTGGTTACACTTACCTTGGTCTGAGTGACCAAGATTTGTTTGTGTGTTTGTGTGTCAATAAAAGTATTTGAAGCTTGATAATGAATGTGAATATTTCTAGAAGCGCTTATGAAAAGGCAGTTTCTGCTACATATTCATCAGCCATTTCCTATTGTTTTGAAACCAAACCAGGTGCAGGAGGTGCAGTATATGCTCATATGCATTAAGATCTATATTTCTGTCAGTCAAAGCAGTGATGTGATAAACTTCTACTGTCAGTTTGGTCTACTGACACTCAAAAAGTTCTTACATCAGCATTCAGATTTCTGTTATTACTGGTGTGAAATGTAACCGATTACATTGATCTGCCACAATTTGTCATATAGAAATTGCTTCTTCTAAGTGCCTTTAACACTTTATTGAAGACATCCAATATAAGGAGCTTTAGGGCTTTCTTCTCATCAGGATGGAAAATCGAACTGAAGACAGAATCCAGACCCTTTTCCCATTAATGAAATGGGGAAATTTTATACTGTTTAATGTTGGTGGTTAGACAAAGAAATAATTCTCCATGGGCTTTTTGGAAGAGTAAAGGTCTACTGTAGGTTTCTCCGTTACTCAAGGTAGTGGGATGATGACTTTCTACTTACTGTATATGGATCTCAGTTTACTCTCTTTGGTATATGATATGCTTCAAGTGAGATATTTTTGTTTTGGAAAACAAGCAAGTGAAGGAAATTCCTTTGTGAGCAAATCCAAGATGGCTGAGAAACTTGTCTGGTGTTTCAGTGAAGTACTCTGCTTTTTAGTTCTTCTTATATCAGTTATCAGAACTTCACAGTTGTGGCCCTTCTACAGAGTACAAGATAAAGCTCATTTTTTATCACTCCTTTTCTTCTGTTTCCATTCTGGAAAGAGCTAGTTCCTGGTCCAGAAAAATAAGAAGGAATGCTTTAAATGGACAGCAGACCCATATCTTTGCTATGCCAGCTGCTGGATCTGGTTGCTGCCATCCTTCTCAGGCAATTTCAACCATTTTGGAGACCAGATTATGCTGAGAACTTTGTCTATTTATATTTCCCTGAATTGCATGGGGCAACCTATGTTTCCTTGATTATTTTTGTGTGTGTTTACTTGGTTAAACTTGTTTGAAACTCACATGATCTCTTATTTTACAAATCTCACACACCTCCATTTTAATAATTTTCCAAGCAGTGATATTTTCAGTGTTTATGTAAAATAGAAAATGTAATTTACCTTTCTACCTTTTTATTTAATACTTGATTTACCAGGGTTATCAAAGGTATGAAAAAGTAACTTACTTGTGTCTAAACCTACATTTCTTATGAATTCATATTTCTTTTTTGTTTAGCAAATAACCAGATGTGATGATGCCACATCCTGTTGGCAGCCAGTCATTAGTGGTGTTTCTTTCCCAGGGGTCAGTATAATGGGGCTGGTTTTTAATGCCTTTATCAATGATGTGGAAGAGGAGATAGAGTGCACCCTCAGTAAGTTCACAGATGAGCAGAAGTGTTGATCTGCTGGAGGCTAGAAAGGCTCTACAGAGGGATCACTGATGAGGCTGAAGCCAATGGTATGAGGTTCAATAAGGCGAAGTGCCAGGTCCTGCTCGTGGATCACAACAACCCCATGCAGTGCCACAGCTTTGGGGAAGAGTGGCTGGAAAGTGGCACAGCAGAAAAGGACCAGGGGGTGCTGGTCGACAGCCGGCTGAACATGAGCCAGCAGTGTGCCTAGGTGGCACAGAAGGCCAATGGCATCCTGGCCTGTATCAAGAATAGTGTGGCCAGCAGGACCAGGGAAATGAATGTCCCTCTGTACTCCCACTGGTGAGGCTGCACATTGTGTACTGAGTCCAGTTCTGGGCCCCTCACTACTAGGAAAGACATTGAGATGCTGGAGCATGTCCAGAGAAGAGCAACAAAGCTGGTGAAAGGTCTAGAGAGTAAGTTATAGGAGGAGTGGCTGAGGTAGCTTGGGTTGTTTAGCCTGGAGAAAAGAAGGCTCAGGAGAGACCTTATCCCTCTCTCCAACAACTGAAAGGAGGTTGTAACCAGGTTTAGCCAGGATTGGCCTCTCCTCGCAGGCAACAAGTGACCAGACAAGAGGAAATGGCCCCAAGATGTGCCAGAGGATGTTCAGCTTGGACAACAGGAAGAATTTCTTCACTGAAATGGTTGTCAAGCTTTGGAATGGGCTGCCCAGGAAACTGGTGGAGTCACCATTGCTGGAAGTGTTCAAGAAACAACTAAACATGGCACTTGGTGCTATGGTCTAGTTGACATGGTGGTGTTTGGTCAAAGATTGCCTTCCACGATCTTGGAGGTCCTTTCTAACCTTAATGATTCTATGAATCTATGATTCTATGCTATTTGCTTTGCCTGTTTAGGAAGGTGATTAATGAGTGTGACATTTACTCTGATTGTTATGCTCTTTGAAGCTCTTCTTAATAATGAATTTAATTTTTGGAGATACCAGCTAGAACTAACCGTATTAGGGAGCAAAATAAGCAGAATCCAGTTTTCCTAGGAGGTTTCTGAACCACAGTGTTCTGTTGCTACTTATATTATCAAGGCTTCAAAGAAGTTACAAACATGCTTTTAAGCACACTAGTTTCCTGAGTGATGAAAGCTATATGACTGTTATTGACTTCACTGAAGATGCTAATGTTTTGCCTCAAATTAAAATAAAATTATTTAATTTCTAGGAAGCCATTCTAGGAGCATTTGAAATGTGGCTGAAGCTAGGCAAGGTATGAATTTCTGAAGGCAAACAGACTCTGCACCACAAATCTGCCTACTGTACCACTTTTTAAAAACAGTATGCCCTACCTGGAAAGAGTTTTCTCCAGAGGCATTTGACAGCAGGGACTGTGACATTGCTCTTTAGCCACATTGTCATTCAACAAAACTGGAACCTGGATTATAACAGAGCTACTGTTATTTATACTACTGGTTAATACTGCAATGTTTAAGGGCAAAGTCTTACTCAAAAAATGTGCTTTGAGGTGCCCAGGCTTGAGAAGGTTCATTTCTGAAAAAGAATTACGTCCTGTTTTCATTTAGTACAAGCATTACAGAAGCTAAGAGAGAACCGGATGTTTCTGCTGCATATCCTTCCTTGGCAGCCATCTCATGAGTGAAAGGGAGGTTAAGTTTTATGCAACATCTGAAGCCCTGGTTCTTCAATGTGGTAAATTTAGCTTTGGGACTATTAACATAGGATCAAATATGCATAACTCAAAATGCTAATGTAGAACAAACTCCTTCTGCTGGACCTAATGTTTCTCAAATTTTTTGACAAATCAGCTTTTATGTCAGAGTAGTATTGTCTGTCTATTCCACTCTGTTCTGGATGAGATAGCAACTGGAATATCCTATGGTTAGTTCTATGAAAATATGACCTGATATCAAGGTTCAATTTGTAGAGGTGGGAACTCTGTAGAACTGTGTAGCTGGTGCAGAACAGGTGCAGAGCAAGTGATTTGTTGCTGCTGCTGCTGCTGTTTACCAAAAAAAGACTGCAATCCTCTGAAATATCCTAACTGCAACTGAAATAGTAAGACATTTTATGCATAAAAGACTTATTTTACAAGTAATTTAGATGTTAAAGAATTGCTAATTAATATATATTTTATGCTCTATATTAGCCATGATATTAGGTTTTTTTTGTTGTTGTCTCCTTTTCCAAAATGCAACAAATGGAGTCCATAACTACCCATGCTTTCGTGGCTGATTGTGCTGGGTATGACTGGGGTAGGGTTAATTTTCTTCATAGTAGCTAGAATGGTGCTGTGTTTTGGGTTTGTGCTGGAAATAGTGTTGATAACACAGGGATGTTTTTGTTATGCTGAGCACTGCTCACACTGCAAGGCCTTTTCTGCTCCTCACACTGCCCCACCAGTGAGTGGCTGGGGATGAACATGTAATTGGGAAGGGACACAGCCAGGACAGCTGACTTCAGCAGACCAAAGGGATATTCCATACCATATGGCATCATAGGGGAAGAAGGAGGAAATGAGGGGAATGTTTGGAGTGATGGCATTTATGCTCCCAAGTCACTCTTACACATAGTGGAGCCCTGCCTTAGGGGAAATGGCTGAACACCTGCCTGCCCACAGGAAGAGGTGAGTGAATGCCTTGCTTACGTTTGCTTGCACACATGGCTTTTGCTTTACCTATTAAACTGTCTTTGTCTCAATACCTGAGTTTTTTCACTTTTAGTCTTCTGATTCTCTCCCCTATCCTGCTGAAGTAGAGTGCGAGTGTGTGGCTGTGTGGGGCTGAGTTGCCAGCTGGGGTTAAACTATGGCATATTTCTTACAACATCCTCATTTTGGACTTTGGTCTTATGCATTTCTTGTTTTTCCTATCCATCATCTTCAATTCCTTATTTCACTCATCTGCCCATGGAAATAAATTTTGTATGCAGCATCTACTGCAACAGGATCCCACTTTTATTTACTTCCTTCCTGCAGTCACTTGGACAGCTTGTAGACTCTCCTCCATCTAAGAATTTGGCTTTTTTTGAGGGGTTTGGAGACAGTGAAAAGCTTACTGTATAAGTTTTTTTAGTGTTAATATTTCAGTTGTTTTCATTACTTTAAGTAATGAAAAAAGAAATATGAACTTATATTGTTAAAATATGCTAAAACATCCACCAAGAGCAAATGATATATTTTTCCCATTTTGTTTATATTATCTTTTCCTATTAACAGGCAGTAAAACTGACAGACTGAATTTTAGCTGCAAACCAATAAATGACTGTGTATAAATATAGATCTGATTTTCCAAGAAATTAGTACGTATGAATGACCATTTGCAATTGTTTTTGATATGACAGCACAGAAATTTTTATTCTGTTTATCCTATGAATCTCATCACAGAAATAAAAAGAAAGATGAGACAAGGAAAAACGTAGAAGAATATAGCTTTGGAGTAACTATGGAATTCCCATCACTGGGATACTTATACGCTTCGCTTATTTTAACTTGAAAGAGTAATAGTTTTAAATGTAGTTAAAAAACATGGATTAGCAACAAAAACAGTTTAGAAGACATGCAATGTAGGCTCTAGATATGTTTAAAAGAAACAGCCAATGCAAATGGATATAACAGAAGCTGCATTTTAAAACAGTGGCATTTGCTGTTTTGGTTTGGGGTTTTTCTCAACAGAGGATCTTTTTCATTGTTCTATCTTCTCTTTAGTTGGTTTTGAGATAGAAGGATTTAAAGGACTATAAAAATGTTGTATAGCTGTAAAGGGAACAAATACATTTGGGATAGAGGGAAGCTGCACACATTATTAGCTTTCAGATGCAAGAGCCAGTGTGGTCAAGGAATGTTTATCATTCTATAAAAGATGATGACTTCCTCCAGAGTAAACAATCTACACCCACTCTACCATTAAGAAGATCTGCTTCTTGCAAGTTTTTGCTGGAATGTCATGTAGGGACACTTCTATTTTTGATAACTTAATTTGCCAGCTGGAAAATAATTTAATCAGTTTGTAGGGTCCAAAAATTATTATGTCTTCCTATGTAATATGTTGTTGTGCTATAGCTATTTTTATGTTCCACAGACCATTGTGAAGAAGCTGTTTCTTGTCACTAGCTAGTGTTCATGATTCCCCAAAGCAGTGTCAATGGTGCCACCCATCTCACAGTGCCAAGTGCCAAGTGTAGAAAAACACACAAAAGCATTTGGGCTTTCTGAATCAGAAACATCAGATAAAAGAAAAACAAAAGCACAAACCCAAAAAATTTTAGGTGAACTATTAGGCTAGAAGTATTGTCTTTTATCAAAAAGAAAGTAATCAAGGCCATGATTTCTGTGAACATTAACAACTTTTGGTCCTTGCTAAGTTGTCTTCAGGAGTATTCAGGAGTAAGATTTTCAAGTGCTTCAGTCATCTGTGGAAGTCTTGTCAGTGAAGAAGTCTCTTGTAAGAGTTGCCATGAAATGATAAGATTTAGAGTACAATCTGTGCCTACTGAGGATGTAAAATATTTCTACATCTCATTCTTGATGCTAAATGCAAGTACATGAAGATACTTGGATTTCCCATGACAAATTGAAAAAAAAAGTCTTTCTCAGCATTCTCATGTGTCTGAATGACAAAAAAATATTTCTCCCAGAGTCTTAGAAAGGAGTAGTTTTTAAGTGGAAGTAATATTGACTAAAGCTGCAATTTTTCATTATTTTTTAGTTTTATAAGGCCATGTCCAGTAGAGGTAAGACAAATAATTAGTTGAAAAGCTTTTTCCAAAGAGAATCATTTGGGTATGTGCAGGGTTGATATTGGAAGGATGTCTTGGTGGGACATTGTGAGTTTTCCTAAGTGGCATTAAAAAAAGAAACCAAAAACGAATGGATAAGATGGTGAGCAGTGCAGCTAATCAAGTCTGATCAAGTCTGTTCAGCTGGATTTGGCTGAAAATCACAAGGCATTTCTCACCTGGGGATGAATAGATAAACAGCTAAGTAGAGATACACAGTTTGCTTTTAGAAGTCTCGCTTTAAAGGGAATTAATCTTAAAAAAAATAACAACAAACCAAAAGGAATTATATAACAAAAGAAATAGGCTGGTACTTTCATTGGCATCTGCAATTTTCAGGAATGCTTAGCATTTTTCAAATTATGCACAACATTGGACTTCTAGATGTGTGTATTTTATTTTCTTTACACCTCTAGTACCCAATGTTTTTGCTGTGGGGTTTTTTTTTCATGTTCTGGCTTTCCTTACTTCATCAAATACATGTGAGGGTGAACAATCAACAGTCCCTGTGAGCAGGCAGGAATACCTCTCCAGGGGTAGTGAACTCTTGTAATCCGCGATGACCTGTCTGCTCAAAGAAATGGATTTGGCAGAGTGCAGAGGGACGTTTCACAACATGCATGCAAAACAGTTAGGTTTAAATATACAGGCACTTCAAAAGTGCTCTTTTAAAAATGGTGCTATTTTATTTCTTTATGAGAAAAATGAACAGTTATAGCTAAAGATTTAAGATGGGGCTGGGTTTCTACTTCTTGTAATTACCATTTGAATACAGAAATGCTATTAGTTTCTCTGAGCTCTGCCATGTAAGCGCCGGCTGTGGTCTGACAAATATAGCCTCTTAGTGGTTTGATATTGAAATCACGGGATTTAGTCTCTGGAATTAGCAATTTATATTCTGTGTGGTTGCTACAGTAGTTGCTGCATTTAAATTATTTATGCAAAGAAAGTGCGCCATTCTCTTCTTTGTTACAGATCACACCGACCTCATGCTCAGCAAGGGTAGAGTTTTACCTCTGAAATTCTGCACCATTTCAAGATTCTATCTTTGTTTTGTCATTGGCTGCATACTGTGATGAAGACAAATTGAGATCACAAAGAACTGCACCTTTCATTGACTCTGGAAACAGTATCAGCTTTATGTAGAAACAGGAGAATCAACGGCAGTGGAGAATTCCCCTTCAGTCAGTCAATAGTACTTCTTGTAAACCATAGAACCAAATCCTTCAGGGAATGAAACCAAGTTCAGAGCATGATGTGTGCCTGGCAATACAAATCTGCTTTTAAGAGGAAGAAAAGTTCAGAAGAGGAATCCTTGTAATTTCCCCTGGAAAAAAAAAAAAAAAAAGAAGAAAATAACAACACTGTCAGCTCTTTAAGAACAAGCTGAATAGAATTAATGCTTGTGGAAGTAAGCAAATAACAAACAGACTCTCCATTTTCCAGAATGGTTACTCAGTTTGGCATGCTAAATTCTTCAAGCAGAGAAAATTCACTGCAATTTGTAGATCAGTCACTCCTGCAGTTTCATACATATCCACTTACAATTCTGTTTTTTTTTCAAAAAGCCTTAAATACAATTCTTCCTGGATAAATGACATCAACCATGTATAAATAAGAATTCCTTCCACAAAAGTAAAGCTTCTTTATATATTTTTCCACATCCTGTGAATTAGGCTCTTCAGTTAGTAATGATTTGCATTATTTTAGCTCTTTTTTTAAAATCAGATCTCAGTAAAATATTGACATATGTGATGTCTGATTTTTCATGCATGATCTGACATAAAGTTAGCTTTTATACTTCACTAATTTGAAATTAGCCCTTGAATTTGCACAGGTTGATGGCTGGCTGTCACCTCTTCTCTACAATCTCTTTGAAAATGTTTCCTGCCTCTTTATTTATAAAAATATACTATCTTCTATAAAAAAAATCATTTAAGTTCTCCCTCTCTTTCTGTGGGGACTATTCGTGGCTACAAGCATCATAAGAATAAGGATAAGAATAAACGTTTCTGGGCAAGCCTATATTGCTAAATCTCTCTGCTCTGGTCTAGACTCCAGGTATGTCCCATTCCAAACAGCATGTAAGCTCTGGGTGAGCCCAAGTAAATGTCTGCTCAGTTGTAGCTGCTGCCTGTTTGGTGCCTGATGCTCCACTGCTTTTCCTGATACTACGGATCTAGTTACATTGTTAAAATTAGGAGTCATGGGAATCTCTTTCCTCATTAATTTTTTCCTCCATTTTATTTCCCTTACCTTATAAAAGTTTAATCTATGTGACTAGGATACCAAGCTGTAATAGTCTCTGTTGGTAAGGCAAAATTTTGGGGGTTGCTTTGTTTTTTGTCCTCTCTTTGCTGGAATTTCGGAGAGCTGGCCAAGAAAAATCAAAGTGTTGCCAATAAGTGATGGAGCCAAAGAGGAAGCTAAAGTTTAGGCAGATCTCTTGTGACACTTTTATATTCTTCGCCTTAGGGGAAAGCCCGGATGGTGAAGCCAAAAGGAGAGCTGCCATGGATTTCCTTAGAGCAAGGCTTGCATACCATGTCTGGCTGTAAACAAGTTTTATAAATATACATACCAAACTATGTCCTTGGGCACAGGGACAAAACCTACTCTTAGCATGACTTGAATTCATGTCTTCAAAGTGGAAAGGATAGACCACTAACACCTAGTGCCGAAGAGTACCTTCAGCCCTTCTGTTACCCAGGGAAACAAGATGTAATTATAGAATCAGTGACTCCATTTATGTTTTAAGTAATATTTACCTTTTGTGTAATTATACAATTTTAAGACAAAAATGAGCACCATTTCCATCTTCTCTGCTAAATAAACTGCAAAGGATTCATCCCTACAGTATGTGTGACCATCTTGCAATTTGTACAGATAGGGAAGGTACTCTTTGTTTGTGTGTATGTGCTGCTGGTCCAAAATTTACTGAGATACTTTATTATATTTTTGCATCTATTCTCTTTTCAGAAAGAACAAATAAGCCCCAATGAGGCTTCTTTTCTCACAGCCAAATTTTTGACTCCTTATTCACCCATCAAATCCCATAATGATACGAGCAATCTTAATGGACACAAAAGAATTTATTATGCAAATTGTGTTACATATTCACTGCTTTAAAGAATTTAAGGTTTAGCAGCTGGAGTTCTGCATGGTGACAGTGAAACTCCTGGAGTGTCAACTGTGGTAGAGTCGTTGCTCAAGTACACTGAATAATTGTCATTTGAAGAAAGAGGACACGCACATCTATATTTAATGGTAACTAAAAACAGAAGAACAATTTTAATGTCACTGGGTACAAGAAACTTGTGGTAATTTTCTGATTTTTGGAATAAGGATTTTTCAGTTATGAAATGAAAATGGATATTAAATAGTTAATCATAGTGAGAGATTATTATGTAATAATTTTTTATTCCAATAGTGTTATTTGTTTAAAATAAATATCTTATTTTATTCTGGTTAACCTAAGTTAACATCTAGTCATGTAGGTGTGGTTTTATATATTTAATATACTACTGCAGTCTGTTACGTGGAAAGTATTTGCAAAATATTTTTTAATAATTTATGAATACTCTGTATTTGTCAATAAGGTTATCAAAAAGGGCACATGAAATATTGTTTCAAGGGAACAAGCACATGTGAGAAGTTATTCACTCTGCAGTTGTTACCCTTAGATAATAAGAATATGTAACTACACATATTAACAACCATTATTGGTTGTCACAGAACTGTATTTGTCTGGGATTGCCTATCCAAGTCAGAATCTTTATGCTTTGTTAAATTTTCTTCTTATAAGCAAAAATTTTTTAAAATAGAAAACCCTTTTTAGTTATGAATCACCAATAAATAAATTTAGTAGCATTTATTTTGATACAACCATATGAAAATTTTCTACAGATAGCAAATATTTTCATTTTAATTTCATTGTTTTCTTGTTTCAACACTTGTGGAAGGGTATACACCTAAAAGGGAGAGAAGGGGCTTAATGTTAAGTGTGTGTGCAAAAGTGTCTGAAGGTCTTAATTCAAGTCATGTCAAAAACTTGGCATTTTGCTTCAAATTTGCCATCTGTACAAAGGTGATAATACTTCCTGTAAATTATAGGGGATGTGAAACTTCATTAGAGCTTGATAACACAAGAAATTACCTATTCCTGAATAATTCCATATGAGAACCATTTGTAAGGTTAATTATGTTGAAAGGGAAATGCATTTGAAAGTGGAATAACTGTTGTATACAAAAAATACTTTTCCTTAAAACAAATATTTTTTTAACTGGACCAGGACATTCATTCATTAAGGTTATTTTAAGTGTGGAAAATCCAATCCAGGAGATCACATTAACATGTCCTATTCTTGTGTGTTCAAAATACCACATATGAACTAATTTAAGAATATCCAACTGATGACTACAGGATTTTCTAAAATTGTCTACATGAATACCATCTTAAGTGGTGTTCTGCTGAAGCAAGATGTTGTTGACAGATATTTTTATTCAATCTATAACAAAGAAGCTTTATGACAGCTTTAAAAAATGTCATAGTAATGAATATTCCTGTGACATTATCTTAGCAATTTCAAAATAAATCTCTAGTAGCATTTTGATGTGGTTTTGATGGAGCTTTTGATGTGAAAACAATTTCTTGTCACTTCTTCAGAGATAATCTTGAGAAAAAGGCAAATGTTGCCAACAGTTATACTGCAATGAAGTCAATGACATTATAAGGGTTTATTTTCATCATAATTCTGATAAAGCTTAAAACCCGCAAAGCTCTTTCCAAAGAGGCTGCTGAAGTCTCTGTTAATTAAAGGTGCTGCCACCTTGGCACACATATTACCATGCATGGGCCTGCACAAGAAGGTTGCATATCCCTGGACCAACAGCACATTGCCAGAAAAGCATCAAAGCAATGGGACCTAAATTTACAGATGAATAAAAATATTTTCAATAGCGTCCACTTTCCATTTAGAAATAAGTTTGACCCAATCATATTGAGTAGCAAATCACCACATGTGCAACATATCTCAACACTTCAACAGACTGTTTAAAGTCTGCTTCCAGATCTCTGTTGTTGCTGCAAGTCAACATAGATTTAAAAGGTCCTTGGAGGGGTGGGGGGGCTTCTTTTTTGGGAAAATTATGGTGGAATTGGCTGGTATGGATTTAAAGCATAAAACTCTGCAATTAAAGCTTTTGTCCAGTTAGTCTTAATGAGATATGTAAGAAAATGGAATTTTAATCCACAATAATTGTATGCAGGGACCTATTTAAATTGTACCTGAGGGAGAAGTGTTGGGTGAAAGATCAACAATCTTCTAATAGTGGTGGCTTTCCTGTTAGGAAATCACTATCAGTTCAAGACTCCTGACTTCCGCATTTCTCCTCACTGGCACAAAACTTTGTTCCACACAATTCCACAGTAAATAACAATACAAGACTACTTGGCAGACAGTGACTAATTGACCTAGAGATGGTTCTGGTGCCTCCTGGTATTGAGGCAGTGCTCTGTGCCATGCACCTGGGATTGTGGTCCCTGGGTTGGTCTGCTAGAAAACACAGCTAGAGTGGGCTGAGGCAGATTGCCAGTCCCACAATGGGATCTCCTGCCATGGCAATTGGAGCATGTGTGGAAAAATGGTGGGTACTTATATCTTCCCCTGAGGCAAACAACTGGAAAGTGTTCTTGGATCTTGTAAAGGTACAGGGCTGATTGAAAGTCAATATTATTTTTGGTGTTTAATCACTCAGGGTTTTGTGAAAACCTACCAGTTTGCCCCTGTTCCAGTGCATGGCATGGTCTATCCCGAGTCAGACCTCACCATGGTCACAGGTCACAGGTAGGAAGGCTACAGGTGTCTGTGTTGTATTGCACACTGAGAGTGCCTGGTGTATCCAGGAGCAGAGTTTCTCTTGGATGTGCAGTGTCCTGGCATCTCTCCCTGCTGGAGTCCACAGGTCGTGTGCGAGTAATTGGCAGTTTAAACAGGGCAAGAGAAAAAGCTGCCCAGTTGGTAAGCTGCAGGGTCTGCAGCAGGCAACCTGAGATGGAGACCAATAGGTCAGACACAAAGAGAAAGACTTCTTACAGCTGCCATTGCCTGGAGCCTATTTCCCGTGTTACTGAAAGAGAAGGGAAACCTGGAAAAAAAAGAAAACCGCTACACCTTGAACCTAATTTGCTCCTTAGTGACTAAACAAAAAAAAATACAACCATTATTATTTGAGGCTTTTTATTTTGTTTGTGTTTGGTTTGTTTGGTTGTTTTTTGTTTTGTTTTGGTTTCTTTTTCAGGTGTGTTCTTTACAGTCCCTTCCCTTTCATAGGGTCCTACCCTATAGGATTTTTATGTCAGGATTTTTTAATTCCCTGGGAGAAGTAAGTTTGGCAGCTTTAATTCTAGGTGATTGGCTGGGTGAGAATAGGGATTTAGTGAACATTAACCTCTGTAGGGATGGTTTAGGAGGCTTTAGAGGATTTTGAACCAAACGGGAGATTCAGTGGTTGACAGATAAATTGGACATTCTCAGTAGCTTTGAGTAGGGGATTTAGTGGTGTGACAGACGGAATTTGATGGAAACAGGTAAGAAACAACACCTGGCTGCTTGGGCATGTTTTTTGAAACAGAATGCTGAAAAGTGCACTTAATTTTGGATGACTTATGTAAGGCTAAGTCTAGAATGAGAAACTTCAAGAAGAAATGGGAAAAGAGACAAGGATTATTTGGTGGACTTCTGACAGAGAAAATTGGGAAGTTGGGCCAAGATGAGGTATTTTCAACTGTGGAATTAGTGGTAGGAGGGGTGTTTGGAGGGTTGAGGGCATGGTGATCTTTGCTACGGCAGGGATCCAGAGTTCTAGTGCTTTAAAGACAGGGTAGAGAAGATTTTCTAAAGTCATTCTAAAGCACTCAGGGGGTAAGGAGTCATTCCCATGGAGAAAAGAAACAGGATCTTGGTTTATTTATAAGAATTGGAGGGGGCTCATGAAGAAGAAATCGGGGGATTGAAGATAGAGGATAATCTCCATGTTTTTACAACAGGACCTGGTCTCAAAGACCATCAGGTTCCCTCTCTCCTTCCCTGTTAGTCTTCTCTTCAGACTACTGCTAAAAAGAATTAGCCAGAAGATCAAAACCCAGAATGAAATTTTAAGTGTGGGGAGATAGAGAAAGTTCAGGGTTAAGAGCTCCTACAGGAGAGTTCTGGGATTTGAAAGTCTTTGTTCTACAATTTAGAGAAACGAGATGAGTGAGAGGTAATGTGCAGAACTTCCTTCCAGTATTTTTATTGGACTCCACTTTGATATTTTAAATACCAACACACAGACCACAGAAGTGATGCTCCCTCTTCCCCACAATCACCCACGTGCACATACTACCTCCACTACTAAAATATTAGAAGAGCAGAAGCACAGACACCCTGACTGTGAAATCACTGAAGTTGCACAAATTGAACAATAGCTTTATAGTATCGACAGAGCTGGTACTTTTCAAAAACACATCATGAAAGTTAAGCTTATCTTTTACCTCTTGCACTTTGATAGTTCTTGGTGTTGTGCAGAAAGACTTTTAAAAGGCAGTTAGTGTTTTAGTGAAATGTTTGGACAAAAGGCTTCCAGAAACAAAAGCACTTTGCTTATACAGAAACCTGATTAGTATTCTTCATACACCATCCATCCCACTGGATCTTGTTGCAGAGCTGCTGACAGGATGTGTTCCTGTGATAGGGTAGGTCTAAAGTGACTTTTTATCAGATAGTTTTTATTTTATGTGGATTTGAAAAATGCTTCCCCCCCCTTAAATATGAGTGTTAGGGCATAAACCATAAATTATCCTTCAACAAAAGGCTTTTTCTTTCTGTAGGCATATAAAAAAGGACATTTCAGAATAGACTCCTTGAGCATCAATTGTACAAAGCATATTTAGACAAAATAGGATATTTTCAGATTCTAAAACAAGTGATGGTGGCATTTTAATAGATGGTATTCTTCACTGTGAGTCAATGTTAATTAAATTAATGTTCTTGCATAATTATCCATGATGTTGAAATTGCATTTTTTGGCAGAAGAGTTTAATCAAGGTATTAATTACTTGTGATTAAAAATAGTCTCTTGATTATGTTTTCAAGAGGAAGATGGATAGCTCCATTGTTCTACCTAAATTCCAGCTCTGCTAATTGCATTGTGCTTATCTAAATTACGCCAGCTGTTTATTCACATGAATGCGTAGATTGACTGGACTGTTAGTGACTAATATGTTCCATCTTCCATATTTTCAGGTCTCGTCAAATTGATATCTAAATGCTGAAGTATGTTTTTGGGACCAGTCCATCTTGTTCTGTTGTCCAGAAAATGGCACTTAGCTTCCTCCCTGCAGGGAGTATTTCTACAGTTAACAAGAGATAAAACAAGGTAGGAGTTATTCCTCCATTGCACACATTAAATACAAACAGTTATGCAAGGTAATCAAGGTAATGTGCAGCAGTGAAAGAAAACAAAACCCACTCTTAACCTAGAAAATTAGTCTAAGGAAAAAAAATTGACAAAAAGTTATGAAAACTGTAAAATATAAAAGTTAATGGGTATCCAGAGTAAAACTATACCTGTAAATTTAATTCCTGCCCCTAAGCAACTGCTTTTAGTTCTTTTATACATTTGGTGTGAAAAGTGAGAAGTAAAGCACCAGAAGTCAGGAAAGTAAGCAAATTTCGGTCAAGTTTTAGGCTACTGGTTACTGGGAAGGTTGTTTGCATTTTCCAGTGTTCAGTGTTCCAGCACACATAGTACAAGTGGTGCATGTTTTCTCATCCCATGACTTGTTTTCAGCCAAGTGGTCACATCTTTTCAGCTAGGTTTGTTGAATAAGATTTTTCTAGCAGTTTCCTTTTGTATGTATAGGTTGGGATTTAACTCTCACTTCCTAAATTTTTAAAGCATATTTTTCCTATTTCAATCTATAACTTTAGTATTACTTTATATGTATACTTGTACAAAAAAAAAATTAAATAATTTTTAAAGCTAAGTAAAAAAGTGATCATGCTCACTACAACTATTATATCAGTAGGAGAGAAATATTAGATTGATGGATTCTGCCACCTTCATATCCCTTCTGTGACTCTGTCTCATAATGAGAATCTTTGAATAGATAGCCTATACTAGCTAGACTGCTTGTATGAAATTGTCTTCTTCAAAAATAACAGCTAAATGGTTTAAGGCTACTGCTGGGTCACCTTTGTGAAAAGTTTCAGTATTAAGGATATTTTGTACAGACTTTTCCACACTTCTCTGTGGACCCTAGAGGAAATACTAAAGTAAAACTGCAGAAGCTTCTGAGGAATACACTTCAAATTCACGACATCACCCAGGGGAAATATCTAGCTGTGTGCATCTTTGAAAAAAAAAAATCCACTTTCTTCTGTTTATTCATGGTGCATGTAGATGATTTTCCAATAACTGAACACAAACCAAAAATTGTACTGGTACTGATAATATGTGAGTACACTCTCTTAAATCCCTAAAGCTTTCTAGAAAACTTTTAAGCCCTAAATAATTATAAGTAGAAATGAGGCTGATGTGGCTTCCAGGGATTATTTTATGAAATAATTAACTAAAAAAAAAAATGTTCATTTCCTGGAAAACATGTCCTTGTTTTTATTAAGTATAACATTAACCTAGTCAACAGGATAAAAATGAAAACAGATCAGGTGCAACACTCTGCAATATAATTTTATTCAATGTGAGCTAATTTGATTTTTCAAGAAAAATATACCCTGTTGTTGCTAAATAATTTTTCAGTTTTTGTTTTCTTTTGTATCAAATCTTATCTGGCTTTGGGTTCCTTTTAATAATTGCTAAACGTGACAAACAATTTATGAAAGAATCATACATGCACGCACGCACACGCACTGTCAACACTATAAGTGCCCAAGCCAAATTCAATTTAATTGAATTTTTTTTTAGCACCTGCCTATCAACTGTTTCTTTTTGCAAGCCCTGATGTTTCTTTCTGTTGTGTTCCATGAGGAAAAAACAAAGCCACATAGCAGTTTCTTTCTGTGCATCTCACTGCATTATCTTTGTGAAGCTCTGGCAAACAGAAGAAATTTCATCTCAATTTTTCTAACATTCCTTGAGAGTCATATCCAAAACAGAAACCCTTTTATGAGTGATGATGCTGCAAAAATATCAGTAAGAGATGTTTAATTCTCTAAAAGAAGAAAATCTCTTCAAACTGGAGAGATTGCAGCACCAATTTTTGCCATTCTCCAAATCTTCAGACAACTTAATGCTTTAAAATGTTATCAAAATTTTAAGTAATTTGAAAATCCAGTCTCTTTTTCAGAAGCTTGGTGTTTTTCAGCTGTAACTCGGTGTGTGTGTCTGCAGGGCTTTTTGATCAAAGAAATGGAAGGACCTGGATAAACAATTTGAAAAAGGAGCAGAAAAAAAAAGTCACAGGATAAGGTCATTTTCACTGCATTTCAGTGTTCTGCTGATTCTGGACTGAGGATTAATCTCTTTCTTCTAACTGGTGAGCTACTGTTTGATGATAGTTCATCCCTAAAGCATTGGTTTAACACAGATGACTGAATTTAAGTGTGTTTAAATAATAATCCTCTCTTGCCCCTTGGCCCACTGCTGGCCCTCACAAATGGCAAACCCACAGATTCTGGTTCCTACTTCCCAAAGTCCATTTTGTCCAGGTAGTAAGTTAAGGTACTTGGAAATAGCACAGTTTTACACTACTAGATTCAAAGTAGAAACAACTATGTTGCAAATTGCTTGCTTTTTAATGGCTTGTTATTTTAAATTTGTATATATATGTGTGTATATATATTAGATAGTCTGTATTTAGGAAAAAAGTGCCATTAGTTTGCAATGGGGAAAGAAACATAAAAGGAAAAAAGGATCTGGACAGTGATAAATGGGCTCTTTGTTAACTGATCCCATATGAAAGAAAAATTTGAAATCATTTGGTTAAAGACATGTCTGTATAGACATAATTACTGTTTCTGACAGAGTTTTTTAAGGTCTATTTTCTTAGCTAAAACATCAGTAGAACAGGTCCTAAGACTTTTTTCCCAGTGAACCCAAATTGAAAAACAACACCGGGATTCATGTTATATCATGTTATTGAGACTGGATGTGACACTTAATGTGTCATGGTCTAGTAAGCACGGCCGTGTTGGATCACGGGTTGGACTTGATGATCTCAGAGGTCCTTTCCAACTTGGCTGATTCTATGATAAATCATGAAATTCAATTTTGTCTATATTCCCATTTTAGTAAAACAACCTGCTGTTTCTCTGGAACTATTCCTTTTCATCAACAACCACACTTAGCTTTTTCTGCATGCACTTACCACTACCAAAACCACACCACTATGTGTGGTAGTCTGCGACAGAGATGACAGAGATATATTTTAAAGGTGTGGACACATGGCTAAGAGTTATTGAATTAGAGCTGCTGAACAAATAAAGGGTCTTTATTTGTCCACTTGTCCACTTTTAGCATGCCTCAACTGAGGCTGAGCTAATGCACTTTATCTCACAGACAGGGCAGGACAAAAGCAGGTGTAACCACTCAGCTGTGTCAGCTCAGCTGTTAGCATGCAAATAGTTGATCAGGGTAAGATGGCAACATTCAATCATGAATTCATAAACTGAGTTATAGAAATCTGGAAGAAAAACTGCTTTTATGAAGGAAAATAAACACAAAATAATAACTTAAAAGTCTTAAATCTCAAATAGATTTTCCTGACATACAGATTAATGGAAGGATTGCTCATTCATGGGCTAATCAGATAAATGTAGCCTTTTTCACACTCTACTCCATCCACATTCACACCTTTTTTTAAATCTAAATGGAGAGGTAATGTGCACCTTTCAGAAGTATTGCTTATCTTACCTCTGGCTTCCACAAGGAGTTGTATTTACTAAACACTTTGAGAATAATAATAACCTTTGCAACAATGTTTGAGGTTCTGTTGTGAAGATCAAGTTCTAAAAATGAAACCCTGCAGTAAACCCCTCACTTTCTGAGGTCTCCTTTTTAGGTCTTAACTTGTTACTCAGCAAGCTTATTTTACTTAAGTGTAGCCAGGTGCTACAGCATATTACAATGTAAATATTTTGATGGAATAAATACAAATCAAATGTGAAAGCATAGCTGGCACCTTTGAGTATAAAACATTATGTTGCTGTTAAACTGGCCATAGATACTGGAATAAAACATGTTTGACAGTGAAAAAAGTCCTTAGGCAATGTAGCTAGCACCATGTCAAAGGGAGAATGAAACTGTCTTTCTGTTACATATGGTTATTGATCACCGAGGCAAAATGTCTGTAAACAAAATACATTGAGTGTGTCAGCCTCTCCTGCCCTATCTTTTACAAGCAGCACACTGACATCTCTTAAAAGCATGTAGTTTGGCACTTGAAAGCTATGTAAGACTTCAAAGGAATGTTGCACTGGAAAAGAGTCTTGGGAAACAATATTAGAAAAAATATGGAAAAAATCAAAAGGCCCATTTTCAAGAGCAGTAGGATGTATACTGCATAGTTTTGATGTTTGAGCTGTTTTGTTACATTTTGAATTAAGATAGGATGGTATGTTGGCTTGAACAAAGAAATAACTTTTGAATTTAAACCTGGCTAAACAGTACAACTTCGCTGTCTCTAGAATATAGTGAATATCTAATTGCTTCCTTGGTGCCTGGCTATAAAATATCACACTTTTAAAAATCATTTAATCATCATTTTATTGGATTTCTTGCTGTGGTTCTGTAGGGTGTTGTAGTCAGGACTAGTCATAAGTACATATCCAGTTTGCATGTGAATATGGTACATAAAAAGAGTGAATTAATACTTATTGAGAGAGGGAATAGCTAGACAAGGAGAAAAGGGGTGGTGGGGAGGCAAGCAGGCAGAGAGCCTGAGCAAGACAGAGACTTCAGGAGGCCAGAACCATCAGGATTCCAAATCAGAAGAACTTACTGGGGCCAGCAATGGACCTTCTCTCCTGAAGTGGATAAAATAAAAGGAAACAAATGCCCTGGAAGGCAAATTCAATTTCCTAAACTGAGGATGTGGCTTTAAGATGTTTATTTTAAAATATTCAATTTTTAACAGGCCTCTGAAAGTCACACAGAGTTAAACCATGTTTCATCATTAGACATACCACTGGAAATTTTGTGGTTAATTAACACGTGATATTACCAGAGAAAAAGTTTTAGAGGTATTTTTTTACCCTAAGCAAGCCAGAAATGTTGATGTAAGGTATCTTTTATATTTTTTTGCCACATACTTTTAAAAATTATTGTTATTAAACATGTTAATTAAATGTGTGTTATTAAAAAATAATTTAAAGCACATTTGTATTGCATCTTCTTTGAGTAAATAAAAATCACAAAGTAGTTCTAAAGATAAATGATAAAAGTTAAATGTTTTCTATTTCCTAGTTTTATTATATTCACATTTACTTAAAAATATTTCAGTTTCCTATAGCTCATTAGCTACTGTTTCATCCATACTTTTCAAACTATAAACCAGTCTGTTTTCCATCTTGTTCATGAACATAATTGTAAGTAAAGCTTACAGGTTAAACTAATCATTTAAGAAAGAAAGAAGTTTAAGTAGCTCTTAAATAACTGTTGCCAAATATTCTTCTTCTGAAATATCTTTTCAACTCTTTTAATCATACATATTAATCATTCAGTCATATTCACCAAAATTACACAAGTTAAAAATTTTCACGTAATACTTCTTACCTCCTTTGTTAGTTCCCCTTCTCTTGTATTATATAAAGAATACGCAAAGCTTCTGGCTAATTTTCTGCTCTTTTTTCAGACAGATTGTGTATTGAAATCAATGCAAGGTTTTCTCAGTCAAGGAATTAATTACAAGGCTGAACATATGGCTTAAATGGGCTCGGATCTCAGTTGCTACAAAATGGTGTTTTCAAACAACTGAGTTTGATTTGCTCCAAAACCTTGCTTTTGGCTTTTTTTTTTTTTTAAATTAGGATCATCAAGAAAATCTCAAATTCAATTAATTTGATCTGGCAATTATATGATATATTTGTACTTGCATAGGTAGCTTTTCCAGTTGTAACACTCTAGCAAATTGAGAAATAACTACAAGTTGATGTCTGTACCCTGTACTGACCCAGGAGAAAGTTTGAAATATAATTACTCTGTATCAGCATACAAATGGTCATAACAAGCACTAAGAGGCATTTTTTGTTAGTCAGCTAATGAGGAATTTAGTGGGCAGGAAAAAACAGAAATTAAATAATACTAATTTAATCTTATTACTTTTTTACCTTCTGGATAAAGCTGAGGATATAGACATGGTAGCATTGAATAAAACTACAGAATAAATTTCTATTTATTCTGTACTAATTTCTGTAAATAAATCCAGATTTAGAGATCAGGATCTGCAATATGACAGTTGGAACTAAGCATGTATGTAACAGGTTACATTAGATTAAAAGGCTGATTTTGTATTTCATCTCAACAGCAGTACTTGTATCTTTGTTAGCATCGATTTTTGTTGGTTGAAGGGAAAGGAGTCATGCAGAAAACTAGGCAAATGTAGCTTATTTAAAATAAATTATTCTCAGGTAATGCAAAGACAACAAATCAAGACAATCAAGGACATGGAAAGATGATTTACCAAAGGCTGATCATATCTGACAAAACTGGTAAATTTTTTGTAATTCATTTTCTAAGCAAAGGAATTGTCATAAATTTACCAGTAAGGATTTCATTTGAAGACATTTAGTTAAACTGGACTTCAGAAGAAATTTATAGAAGAGGATGAGCAAGGCAATGGGGAGAAGGCATTGAAAAAGAAGCAGCCTGCATGCATACACTAATTTGGAAAGCTTTGCAAAGGTTGGTCTTGGATTAAAAATGCCACAAAAAGTAGAAAGATGACAATCAAATAAAGATAAAAGGCATAATCAAATGCAATTCCATAAAGATGAACTGGATAACCTAGTGGACAGGGATAATTTAACAGTCCATAAAATTAAATGCATGATCATGCATGTAAAGCATATGTGTGTTTTAGTTTATGGAAGGTTTGCTGTGTGCTATCAACATGATGCAGCTCTGAAAACAGGTAGCAGACATTACAAGGAGAGGCATTTCTACTAGAGAGGGTAGTGCAAGATACTGGGTTCAGCTCAGAGAAGAATGTGTGCAGTTCTGCTCCCCCATGTTCTAGAAGAAATTCAGATTCTTGTAAGTATAACGAAAGGCTATTGGCTGAATATTAATTTGCAGAGCTAATCTTATGAGACAAGGCTAGAACAGCTTTTCTTAATCATGGTACTGAATGAAAGTTTAGAAAATATTTTTTCTCTCTATAATAAGCTAATAAACACTAGGGAGTGAAAAGTGACTATTTCAGCTGAAAACCAGTGTTTTGCATGTGAACAAAGATAAACAAAATGGCCATGTATAAATCTAGGATGGAAATTAGTAGAAAGGTTTTTAACCATTTGAATGAGGCTTGAACCAATCTACTACAGTGTAACGGTGGGAGCAAAAAATGCCTAAATGATTTTAAGGGGAAGTTTGAAGATACGTTAGAAGGACTATTGTGTGATTTACTTGAAGAGAAAGAATGTATGTTTGATATGCTGGGTGGCTCCTTCAGGTTCTTGTTATCAACATCTACTAGCAGTTTAGTGTTTCTGGAGTTGTGTTTCTGCAGCCAAAATGGTTACCAAATTGCTTATGGCTTCAGTAACCAAACACTGGCTTTCCAGGCAATAAATGACAGCATGTTTTCCTGAAGATGACAGGAAGCCAGCATTTTTTGCAGGGTATCTAGGTTACAATAGAAACTCAGCAAGAAAACTGCTTACCTTACATGGTACCTTCTTTGCAAATAACCAGCTTTTAGGTTAGAGAAATATTTGCATCTTGTAGTGTCTGTCAAATTGCACCTTGATAGTTTTATGTTCATCTTTTAATGAACACTTCTTCAAAGTCAAGGTTTTGCTTGGGAAAGAATATTAAAATAGCACATAAACTGTATATATACATACAGATTATAGATTTCATTTTTGTGCTTTGCTTGAGCAGCATAGTTTTCAAGTGCAAACAATAAGTTTCTGCATATGCAATACTAGGGAGGTTATCAAATACAAATTTGTGACTTTTTTTTCTTATCCCCACACCCAGTAAAAGATGTAACTTCTGCAGAGATTTCTTTGCTAAACTGACCTACATTATAATATTTGAGAGGATTAGGGGATTTTTAATGATACAAATTATCCAAAAGAGATGTATGCATAAAGTAATGCCTTTTGGGTCAAAGGAAGTTTTACCCAGCATAATGAAATTCTGTTTATCTTTCAGAGTAGAATATTTACGTTACATGACAAGTCTCACTGACTATCAGTTATAGAATTTAGTTGACCTCTTTGGGGGAATCTGTAACAAACAAGTCAAAAGACTTTTAAATTCCTCCTTTATCTTTACCTTTTTGAGTACAACACCAAGGGAACAGTTCTTTAGTGATGCTACCATTTATTTAATAAATATTTCAAGGTTTCATATCAGCTATTCTAGCTGATTCCACAGAATGACTTTCATAGTTGTCAAAAGAAGTCTGTACTTTTTCTCTCATGAAGAACTGTGCCGCAACACTTCAACACTCAACATTAAGTCAGAATTCAACTATTTGAGTGTGAGACATTTATTGTATCTGTCCCTCTTCACTCCAGGCTCAAACAAACTGAAACAATCAATCAATCAAATAAAACAAAAAAAGGAAAAAAATTAACAAGACATTAGTGGCAGTAATATTTAGTTTATACACTACAATCAGATTGAAATTACTGTAATAATTTTTTTAAAAGTATAATTAACTGTACTAAAACAAATACTCGAAATAAAAAGAAAGGTATTGACAGATTAATGGTTAATGCTAATGTTATGAGTTCTCTAATCAGAATACAGCTACTGTGGACCCCATCAAATCACTTAATTACCTTTCCAGGATCAAGGGTCTTCAAAATCCATTTGTTACAAACACATTGTGGTGTCATAAGCACACTTATTTTTTTAATTATATTTATGCTATTCTGTGTACATGGATGTTATGGATATTAATTGTCTTAGAAGAGTGTGATTAGTGGGGTGAGATGTGAAAACAAGATACATTTCCCTGTTTGTGCTAAAATTAAAAGCATATTGAATTCACTAAATTTCAGTAGATGACATATAAATCAGTATTTTCTGACAAAATAATATAGGGTGAGTCTTCCAACAGAACTGATTTCATGGTCTTGATGAATCATAAATTTCCCCCTGAAAATGTGTGATATTAATTAGACATCCATCAATAATTCATTATGGTGTTGTCAGAAGGCTATAAAGAGGGCAAAAAGCAAAGCCCAATGTCACCTAACAGAATAATACGTTAGCAAAAATGAGAAAATAAATTTCCAGTATATACTAAGTTACAAGCAGCATGCATCTCTCTATGCTGACTTGCTTTTATTGACAAAAGAGCACAGAAACAACTAGAAAGATATTATGTTGTTAGAGTTTAAATTCCCCTAAGATATCTAGCACTATGGACCAAGGTTTGAACAAGGGTGCCATCTGATCACATGAACTAGCTAATCTTCTCTAAATGCACATGTACACTGAAGGCGTAGTCGGGGAACGTATTAGACCACCAGGGAAAGCCTCCCTAGAAACTTTTGCTAAATAATTTGGTTTTAATTTATTGTAAGCAATCCAGGCTCTGTGGCTCTTTGAATTGCTTAGTTTTAACTATGCTGAAATGACCTTTTGCATGTGGAGGATACTGGAACACAAAAAATTTGGAGAGTTGCCTTAGAATTGTTTGGAAAACTTTCTTGTTGGTCTTCATCTGTTCTGTGTTATTATCACTGTGAGTTTTTTGTTTCTCCCCAGTTTAGCCTTTCTTAAAAAAGGAAAGTCTATATGTTCTTAATGCCAGTTGAATTAAGTAAGGATGTCTGAGCCCAGATGTGAAAACCTAAGGAAAGAAAGAATTGATAGTTCCCCAAAGAAAATAGGAATTATAGCTGTTTTCTTTTCTACAAGATACTTTCTCTTAGGTCCAGGTTTGGAAGAACACTTGAACCTGAGAGAAGGCATTATTTCAAAGAAAGAAATAGTTCTAATTTACTTCAGTGGGAATACTCCTGTGCTAAGGAATCACATGGATTTAAATATCTTACTGGATCAGACTTTTAGGTTTTGTAATTTTCACTGGCTGGATGGGGACTTGCTATTGGCTCACTGTTTTTACTACCCTGACAATAAAATTTGAAACCTCCCTGAATAGACTGAGATGGGAAGTTCCAGACTAAAAATGGAAATGTGTGAGGTTCAGTTATTGTTCATGCATTTTCCTCACACTCACAGCTTAAGTCTAGCAAGTAGATATGCAGGCATCTTCCCCAGACACACTTTTCATTGTGTATAAGCATTTATATGGATGTTCCCAAGTCATCATGATTTTAAATCTATAAACTAAGAATGAAAATTTTCTACTGAAAGAAAAAGCATCTGGTAACTCTGGATGTATTTTTGAGATGTGGTATATTTTGAACGGTGTAGTAACTTTCTTAGTATAGATTCCATTAGACACTCCTTTCAGTGGTAACGTTTGCTGCATTTCCTCTGTTATTTCTCAGACATAAACCAAAACTATATATGAACACACTACTGAGGATCAATTGAGCATTTTTTGTTACCTTTGCATGTATTCCAGGTTGAACTAGAACACGTTAGCTTAAACCACTTTCCTTGAGGTTCTTTTGACATCTTTGACATTGTGTTGGGACTGTAGAGTTAGCCATTGTTGTCCAGTTGAAGCAGAGTAAATCTGAAAGCTGTAATAATACAATCATGTACAAGAACTCTTTAAAATAGAAGTTTGGTACTCTTCATAATGAAATTTATGGGTTTTGAAGTTCAAGCAGGATATGAAGGGACAACAGTACTTTGTTTTTTGTCAGAAAATGATAGCTTGAGTGGGGCAGAAAACTTATTCTTATCTGAAAAGCATAAATGGGCTCTTTTGGTAAGATTTTTGATGGCAGGGGGTCCTTTTTGTTTCTCATTTAAACCAGCCCTGCATGTTAGACTAAGTTCCTTAATGTAGCTGATGTTAGGAGACATCATCTGCTGGCTCTGCTTTGAGCAGAGTGGTTTAACAGCACAATCTCCAGAGGTCCCTTCCAACCTCAACAGTTCCCTGAATGAATGAGTCAAAACTTAGAGTCACCTTGAAGTTGGGAGTATTGGTGATCTTCAGGTACTGATTTCTCCTGTTTAGAAGACTAAAGGCTGCCTTTGCTGTATGATGAGGACTAAAAGGATTTTTTTGTACACTGTATTTTCTCTTACTGGTTTTATTTAATGCAGCATGAGTTCACTGATGGACAGCAGGGAAGATGCTGCCCTGGCAGCCAGGAGGGCCAACTGTGTCCTGGGGGGCATCAGGCAAAACATTGCCAGCTAGTCGAAGGATATGATTGTCCCACTCTGCTCTGCACTGGTGTGGCCTCACCTTGAATATTGTGGCAGTTTCGGGCAGCGCAATATAAGAAAGATACTAAGGTATTGGAGAGTGTCCAAAGGAGGGCAGCGAAGATGGTGAAGGGCCTTGAGGGGAAGCTGTAAGAGGTCACTTGTTCTGTTCAGCCTGGAGAAGAGGAGACTGAGGGGAGACCTCATTGCAGTCTACAACTTCCTTGTGAGGGGAAGAGGAGGGGCAGGCACTGATCTCTTCTTTGTAGTGACCAGTGGACATAAGGACATAAGGGGATGGCCTGAAGTTGCTTCAGGGGAGGTTTAGGTTAGATATTAAAAAAAGAAGCATTTGGATGATAGGCACATGATGAGACTGTTGGAGATGGTTCTGTGCAGAGCTAAGTGTTGGACTCAGTGATCCTTGTGAGTCCCTTCCAACTCAGCATACTCTGTGATTCTGTGATTCTGTGATCTGACTCTGCCAGTAGCAAAACACAGCCATATGCTAACAATCTCAACATCCAGGTCGACATATAGCCATGGCAAATAGTAGCTGAATAGTACATAATTCATCCCATTCAGGCTAAAGAACCAGATTTAATAGAGTAGTTAGATTTTATAAGCATTTGAAATAGTAGTTGGTTAGTAAAAACCAATAAAACAGAGGTTTTATAGTAATAGAATATATGTGTATCTATTACATAGCTAATCATGTCTGAATTTGTTTTTAACAATCAGTTAGTATTTACTGATTGTAGTGTTCAATAACTGTCTAGCTAAATTAATAACTGGAAAACTTAATTTTAGGTGTCAGTGTTTCTCATTCAAAGTGCCTCTCATTCAACAGCCTAGCAGAATCAAGAAAAATGAAAAAAAGTCCAATATATATAAGATGTATATTGTAAAAAAAAAAAAAAAAAGAATGCTGCTGAAGCACATTTATTGAATGAAATTGTTTGGTTTCATTCTAGTGATCATTCTCAGTGAGACAACCAAAAATATTTCTTACCATTTAAGCAGGAGCTACAACTCACAGGCTGACGGTTCATTGCATTTGTTTCTACATGTATTGAAAAGAGAGAAATGGCATTGTAAGGAATGACTGGATAATGTATTCAAACAAAGCATCATGACTACAGTATCCTTTCCTAGCAGTTTCCTTTTCCATAAACTTTATGATATTTGAATAGTGGGCAGGTCTTATTTGATTGATAGCCCATGTGCCTTCCCATATGGAGGCCTGGCCATGTGAGTTCTGACCTGGAGACCTGGCCTCTCCCCCAGAGAGACAACGTTAGTTGATCTGACACAATAATTAATGTAGTAAGGTACCAATCTAGTCCCTCATATCCAGACAGCTAGTGAAAGTTGGTGACAGAAACTGAGTTAATGAGCACCTCTGTGGATACCTCTTAAAAGCACCTCTATTCTTCAAGGAGTTAAGGAAAAACGTATATCCTCCAGAGGATAACCATGATTCTTGTAATGTGGAAATATCATCTTATTTATCTACTCTTGCCCTAAGTTACTGTATTTTTACTTTTCCTTAAAAAGTTACCAGAATTCTAGGGAAGATCTAGATCAAATATGCTTGTTATTCTTTTCCAGCACCCACCCACATTTGAGTTACAGTTCAGTTTACACCTAAAGTATTAAGGGATACAAGAATGAGATTTTTTGAATTTTAAAGAACAAGTCCCTATTTAGAATTAAATCATGTCCATAACCCTAGGAAAAAAAAAATACTTGCAAAATTAGGAATTGAAGATACTGAAAGTTGAAGCTGAATTGTGTTATGAATAAGAGATGGTTTCATCTTTATTGCTGTCTGACATACTGAGAAATGCCACATAGAAGCCCCTAGTATCTGTTATTTATAGAGTTTATATACATTCATTTTAAGATTTGTTTCTGTATCACTCTACTTTTTGAGGGCGGGCACATCTTTTGACATTTTTATTTGTCTGAGATAATATTTAAGTATATATTTACAGTTTGAACAGGACTCTGAATCATCTTAGTATTAATTCTAAGAAAGAGTAGGACCAGAAGCTCTTAACCAATACTTTTACACTTACAAAAAAAAGGTGATATTGGGATAGATCTACTCTGAAGATAAGTGTTCCCAAGTTGAGCTACTTTGATCATTGATTCTCTTTAGGCAGGAGACTGAATTTGCTGTAGTAACTGATACATTGATTGTGGCATCATTCACTGATGTAATGGATCTGAGAATAAAAAGTCCTCTGAATTTTAAAATTTACCATTTAGCCATTATTATAGCTAAAAAAGAAGTGATGTATTTGAAGCAAGCAACTACTCTTGCTCATTGTAAGGCCAAATTATTACTGTGTTTTTGATTTTAAGAACACGTGATTAAAAAAATAATCTTGAAATAGCCCAGACCATTTTTTGAAACAATATATTCCTGATATATGTACCCAGGCTATACTAAATGAATTGTTAACAACTGGAATTTTACACCATTAAAACATGTAAAGGAAAAAAACCCACTTGTATGAAAATAAAACAGACTTTCATATAGAAAGTAACTCAAAGGTATAGTTTAACTGATTTAATAAATTAGATTATTTTAGCTTATTGCTTTCCCACAAATGAATGCATAGAACAATTCTTTGCCATGTATCAGCAAAGAATTATTAGATGCAATGGTATCCTCTACAATGGCATCTTAAGCCAGTAAGGACTTTTGTGTCATCTAATTACCTAACGACAAAATATAACTCCCTAACCAAATCATTTGGAACTTCTCAACGTTGAATTTTCTAGACACCTTCTTTTTGGTTGTGTTGAAGTTATCACTCATGTGCCTAGAAATATTTTAGTTTTCTTGGCACAAATGGTGTTCTGAGATCTGAAAAAGACTAAAAGAGCAAGTGTACTCTTTTGTTCACATTTCTGGGGAAGTGCAATCCAGGAGACATTCAGGAAGTTCGTGGAACACAAGCTCTTCACTGCTTTCTCTTGGAGCAATAGCAGTTGGTGCTGCTGTTACTAGGTAAGAGTCTGGTGTTTAGGGACATAAATCAGAACATAAATCATGACACCTGGCTAGTTCTGTCCATTTATCCCACCTTGTTCTACCATCAGGGAGACCATCCTAGCAACTAGATTTCAGTGTGTTCTCTGGTGATAATATTCTTCGCCTTTTCCAGTAAAGTGTGTATCTTTTTGGGAAGGAGATACAGTGGAAAATGAGCCATGCCTGGTTCTGCAGTTGCAGCAAGGGGTATCAGCTGAGGAAAGGAGCTTCATATTTAGGTTTTTCTTCCTTTTCTTTTTACAAATACAAGAGCCAGAAATTAGGGTATGAGAACAGGTTTCCGAGTTGATTTGTAAGAAATACAAGTTGTGTACATAAGTCAGTGAAATGGGTTTAGTGTGTGGAACTTTCACAGGCCCCATACATATACAGTTCAGTATACAGTGGAGATCATAAATGATCTGCAATAACTCTTTTCAGTTCTTCATTATCTCTTACTGCCTCTGACACCAATTCCAATGATAAACTTCAACAAGCTCCTCATTTGATTTCTTTATAAAATGTAATAATTTTCTCTTAGAATTTCACATTGAAAGAACCTTTTAGCTTGATTCAGCAGAGCATTTCTTCAGTTCTCTAAAAGAAAGTAGTTGCACTGACTATTCTCTTTCTTCACCTGAACATATTAAATGTTAATTTATTTTTTTATTTATAACCGTTTGGAACAATTGTAAGTCTATCCCATAGTTAAACAGTTATATGGTATTTATATCAGAAATATTTTCATAAATTGTCATGTGCCTAAGTTAAGTACATTAACAAAAATAATGTACTTTAGAGTACTCAGTCTAATACATTTATCAAAACTAAATCAGACCATGCTGTTTAATTTAAATTATGCAGAGATTTTCCTCTCCACTGTTCAGATACAGACCTGTAGTTCATCAGATTTTTTTTTTCCAATTTACTTTCTACCCTCCATAGTTAACATAATCCTTTTATTTTCAACTGTGCTTTTTAACAGCATGTGAATACTTATGTCAGAAAATACGGTTGAATTAATGCATACACACATATTTCCTTAAAAGTAAAATATTTCTTCACTTGTTGCTAATCAAATTGTTCTAGATAGTTCTTGCCAGTATTGATTGTTATGTCAACATTTTCCCAGAACTTAGCTGATTTTAATATTTGAGCACTGTTTATTTTCTCTTGTAAAAAACATCTAATTACCATTTTTGCACGCTAATAAGACTTTTTAAATTATTTTTGAGAACGCTATGCTGTTATTATCTTGTATTGCACAAATCAAGAATATACTACAGAGGATTCTGGTGTGCATGTTTCATCATCTTATCACAGTAACTTGAGTATTAACAACAATAAAATAGTAATACTTCTGAGATTCTTTTGAGGTTTTAAATTGTTAGTCCTGTAGAAACAGTGCTGTGAAATGATGCCAATGTATGTTCTTGGAAACATTTATAGTAATAATATAGCTTCAGCAGGAAATACCAGAAATGCAGCAGGTGCAATTGATTATATGCCTTGGAGATACCCCACTTATGTGTTTTAACTCCTATCAGTGTAAATCAAAAGGAGGTGATGTTGTCAGTAAGACGTATCACAGTCAAAATAATGTGCAGTGACAGCAGTCTCATGCTGATGGAGCAGATCATGATTTTTGAAATGTAGAAGACATCCATAGCACAGCTGAGGTATTATAAATGAGAGGAAAATAATCTGATTTAAACACGTGAATCATTATGAGCTGTGATCAAATTTATGCAGAAAGTTCATATGACTGATAGGGCCATATCAACTTTATGTTAAACAGGTAGGGCTGCTTTACATTGAGTTGACTAGTGTGTTTGGACTTGATCTATGTTTTATTCCTGCCCCAAATGCTTGCAGCTTTTGTCATTTCTCAGGCTTGTAAATCTGGAAGCTGAGCACTGTTTTTTAGGAACTGGAATGAATACCCAGTAAAGGCAAGCATAAAAGTCTTGACTTAGAAGACAGTACTCAGAGTCCCTGTGGTGATTAAGTACGGCATAAAGAAAAACTTTTCTTGTTTTTGTGAATTCAGATTTACAGAGTTACTTTACCAATTTTGAAATTAACATTAAAACACATAAATGAAATATTACCTGCTTTAAAAAGCTTTCTCACTCTTCATTATGAAAAAATGTTTATATTGTATTCTAAGGAATTTTGTGCTAAGAATTGGAGATACATGCCTTATGTAATACGGAAATTCTAACACTGCCTTCTAAAATTCCCATAAGAGTAGAAGATTATCCATATAAGTTTGTATAAAGATAGGAATAATAGACAATTGTTAAGCTTTTCTATAAATAAAGCATATTTAATGTACATTTGCATCATCATTTTTTTGAAATTACATATTATATGGACATTTATATCTAAAGATTTTCCTTCAAATAAATAGCAAGTAAAATAAATTATTCGTAATTTGTCAAATAATACTGACATATAATCTGCTGAAAATTAGATTTATTTTTAACTTTATCAGTTAATAATAGATAATTAGATAATGAGATGGCTGAGTTCCAATTTGTTACTTTTCTTTTTGAATTAACAAACTGTGTCTGAAACAGGAGTGAGGGACATACCAGATTCTGACAGTGTGTAGTTAAATCAAAGCTTTGCTGCCTGTTACCTAACTGAAAACTTGAAGATTAGTGAGGAAATCCACTTGTGGACAGATATTAGTGGAGATGGATGTCCAATTGCCTTTGTTACCAGGTGGAAGATACTGTAGTACCCTAAGTTTTAAGTGGGGTGTGTAGTTTTGAGTAGCTGGCGTGACACTAATGTACTGATCAGTAATTACTAGATAGTTTTTATTACTGATCTACGGAGATTTTCGTTTAGGTAATCTTTCAAGGTTATGCTGAATGGAATGTAAAAGAACAAAGAAAATGCCATTTTTAAAAATCATAAAAGGAAAGTGCACTTTCTGATTCAGAAAGAAATCTTTCCTGGAAAAACAAGCAAAAAGAGGTGTTAGGATGTGGATGGCTTTTCCATTTGAGCTTGCATATTTTATGAATAGGGCCAAAATCTGATGTCAGTTATATCACAATGATCTACTATCTATCAAGCAGCTTTACACACCCTGCCACACCATTTCATTTCCCCTTAATAGACTGTAGAGTACTTGCAGCACTTATTGCAGCATACGCAAAACTTGGATTTATAAATGCTTTTCAGGATTTTTACCCAGTCTTCCCTTATTCTTTTTCTATGAAATTACTTATACTGTATAGACAGTGCTGAAGGAATATCCCCAAAAATATCATACATTTTGTACTAGGAATAGAATTAATGCAGATTCACATAATTTACATAGGGAAGGTTTTTAATTGATTCTCTGTAGTGATTTAATTTCAATATGAGGACTAACCTTGCTAAAAAAAAATAACTGTGATTTTGTTATAGAATCATGAGACTGAGCTCCAAAGATTTACAGGTCTCTCTGCTAAGCCATGTGCAGATGATTCTTCAGACCTTTATTTTATTACCCCTGCACACCTGGGAATGCAATTCCCAGGTATATTCTTGTCATGGAATTCCTTGGGTTTCAGGGTGAAGTCATAAGAGCAGGTGTTAATTTACATGGAGTCACTTTAGGTTATTTCAGCATTTGCAAAGCAACCATATGCAATAATTTCATACTGCATAACAAATTCAGCATGGTGCTGGTTTTTGTATCACTACTAGATGCGGCCCCAGTTACACAGCAAGCAGAGTTCCCTCTGTAAGAGGGAAACTGCATATTTTTCATTAATGAATAGCTGACACATATTAATTTCTTCCTTAACAGTGACACTGACCAGAAAGGGCTGCAGCAGTTGATTTGTCCATTCTGCTGAATTCAGATAATAAGATACTCAGGTCTTCCTGCTGCTGTCAGTCATTTCTCTCTGGTAACTTTGTGGACACCTTGCTCTGTCCACAGAGGAGATGTCATCGTTGCTCATGTTATAAGACGTAAATTTAATTTTTTTCTGATCTCCCCAAAATGCCAGGTTATGAAAACAGTGTTTTAGAATAAAGGACTTTTTAATTTTTTTATATGGATTAGGCTGTTATCTTGTAGCGATAATGAAACTCAAACCAAAAGCAGTCATGCTCTTCCTAAATATTAGAATGATGTTTTGTTTTTTTTTTCAAGGTAGTGAACTCTCATGATTGACTTATCACGGACTCATTTTTTGAAAGTCTGTCATCATTAAACTCTATCATGCTACCTAAAGATGTATCTAATTTTATGATATACACTAGATGACTGTGTTTCAGCTGTGAAATCTGTCTATTGTTCTCATAAATCTTCCAAGGAAACTAGAGGATATGAACAGGGTTTCCTTTTGATGACATTACACTGAAAGATGTGTTCCAGGTGAGCACTATTTCAGCAGCTAATTTTCTTCAGTTATGGGACCAGCTTCAGTCCCACAAAGTAAAATACACGAAAGCCCAGGCAAAACTACAATTCAGTGCATTCCCATCGCTGGATACCAGGGAGAACAGACCAGCACCTCCTTCTCCACTTCCCCTCCTTGGGAAGCTGGAGTGAGCAATGAGGTCACCCCTCCTTTTCTCCAAACTAGACAAACCCAAAGTCCTCATCTCCTCCTCACAGGATATTCATCTCAGCCATTTTGTTGGTTGCCCCCCCATGCCTTCTGGATGCATTCAAGGACCTTCACATCCTTCTCAAATGGAGGGTCCCGGAACTGCACACAGTGCTTAAGGTGAGGCCACATGATCACTGAGTAAGGTGGGATAATAATTTCTTTTGCCCTGCTAGTCATGCAGTGTCTGATGCACCCCAGGATGTGGTTTGGTGTCTGGGCTGCCAGGGCTCACTGTTGAACATCTTTAGGGATTAAATTACTACTTTCTTAATCCTCGGAAAATTGTGACAGACTTTCTTAGCTTTAAAATATCATGGAGATAATAACTTTGAAAGTACTTTTTCTGAAAGCGTTTAATAACCAAGACATTTTTGATAAATGACAGAAAAAAAAATGAGTACAATAAATAGCTGAATATTTTAATAATTTGGAAAATTAGAATAAACAACATGGTTTTATAACTAATCTTATTTTAAAGCCAGATGATGTGACTGAAATCTCGAATACTAGGTTTCACTTTCCTAAAGAAAGCTTGGTGTTAAGGATTGAAATCAAAACCATTTGTAGTTATCAACAAAACGAAGCATTTAAAATACATTAAATAAGATGCTTTTAAAAAATTATTATTATTTTTGCTTCCTTAAATGTGATCTTTATGAATAACCTGTAATTAAAATCCCATAAAGCTTCAGGCTGTAATTCACTCTGAAACATTAACTGAAAAAGTTCTGAGTCATTATCTCTCCGATGGAAGATAAACATAACTGCCTCCTTTTTTTTTCCCTCTGAAATAATGATTATGGGTAGGTTAAGGCAGAGAACAAGGACATGGTAAAATAGTACCTTTTGGTTATAGATTGAGGCTTGATCCTCATGTTGTCTTTCATTTTGTGCAGCCATATCTATACAACATACGCCAAGTGCTAAACATCTATTTGTTTATTGGTTTTCAGGTAATTTTTATCCCCTAGAACCTAAGACTCGCTGAGTATCTGTGTGACTTATATATAAGATTATGAAAAACCTTTTTCTTTGAAATTCATGGAACATCAGTAAAGTGTTTCTAATATCTTTGAATCTGAAGTCAGAACAAACTGGTTTTGGCTTTGCACAGACACAGTTTAACAGTTCAAATGGACCTTGTTTTTGTCACATGGTTCTTTGCTGCTTCCAGTGAAAATAACTGTTCTCTACTATGGAATCTTCAGGCATTAGCATATCCCACGGACTGCCATTTGTTCTCTTGGACTTCTGCATTGGAGGCCTATGCACAGTTTATACTGTTAGGAAAATCCTTCACTGTCTGAATGTCACAAATGTTTGCTATTTTTCTGCTATTTCCTTTGGCTCTGTACTGGTCTTATTCTATGTGTCAAAATACATGAGAGTAGTCCTGTGAGTGAAACATTTTATATGAGCTGATGCTGAGAGAGATGGGACTGTTCTGCATGGAGAAGTGAAAGCTCAGGGGGATTGTAATGAATGTTTATAAATACCTGATGGAGTGACTGAAGAAGAGGGAGCTAAGCTCTTCTCACTAGTGGTCACTGACAGGACAAGAGGCAAAGGGTGCAAATTAGCACGCAGGAGGTTCTGTTTGAATACAGCAAGTAACCTATTTCCTGTAAGGACAGTCAAACTGATTGCCCAGAGTGCCCATGAAGGCTCCATCTGTGAAGTTATCCAAAATTCAAATGACTAGAGCCATAAGCAACCTGCTCTAGCTGAGAGCTTAGAGTAGATCTGTGGTTCTGTTCTGGGGAAACTTTGAGGGCTACCTTATAAAATAGAGACTTTCTGGTTCCTAAATAAAATCATATTATTATATATTGATTACAGCTACATTGTAAAGCTTGTTCTCCTATTTAGGATAAGATTAGAGTAGATAGAGAGAAAGAAATATAGAAAGTAAGGAATGAAGGAAGAAATAAAGGCAGAAAGGAAGAAAGAAGGTGGCTAATGATGCAGTTGGAGTATGACTGGAAAGCAGCTGCCAAAAGAAAATGTGGGATTCAGTCTTATTTCACTGTGAGAATTTCTAAATCAAGTAAGGGAGGGTAGGAGTAGTTGTGTAAGGCTCAGCCTTTATTTAAGGCTAGAGTAAGTTGAGGGAAAAAGAAAGATGAGAACTGTGGATGGAGTGGGGGTGTAAAGGCTCTGTCAAAGGAGAGAATTGTGCTGTCAGCAAAATTTCATATGGGCAATGGCTGTGAGGTCTTTTGTAAAGCTTGACCTTCAATTATGTTTTGAATTACATACATTATTTCTCATATACATATATCCTGTAATTTCCTTCTTAAGAAGAATTATTTAAATAGTCCTGCAAATGCCTAAGTTTACTGTTGCTTCAATTAGGTGTGACTAAGTCAAATTTCAATTAAAAAAAATTACGCTAGTATTTCTTTTCATAAATAAACACTGAGATACATCCTAATTTCTGTGATGTTTCAAAATATAAGTCCAAGACATAATTCTTTACCTAATATGGGTTTTTCATGGGAGCTTGTACTGTTTCCGGGAAGGCTGTGTATCTTTTAGTGAATTAGAAATCCCATGACTTGCTCTACTTAGTAAGGAACTCTGAAGTGCCAAATGGTGTATACCAGACTTGCAGTGAAATTTTCATTAGCTGTTTTTGTACTATTGTATTCTCTCAAGCATGTTAGCTTGAAACAGTTATTGAAAATAATAATGCTAATTTTGTAAACTAAGGTGGCGAAGGAGAAGGGTTTTGGGTGTTCAATGGTGAAATCTCTTCACACCAAACTGAAGGAGCAAACACCCCCCCCGCCCCATCCTGCTCTGGGATGACCACGTACACATGGGACATTCACATGAGAGGCTTCTGAGCAGGGATCATAAACCATAAAACACCCCCAAAGGCCCCCCGAACCTGTTCCTGAGGCCTTCTGCCTTCTGCATGTGATCCAAGTGAGGTAACACATCCAGAACCTGTCGCAAGAGACTTGCAAAGTTTCCCCCATCCCCAGGGGAGGTGCCTGGCATCTCCTGAATGTATATTAATCCACTGAACTCTATGTTTTGTGGGAAACCCTTACCACCAAGAAGACCAGAAGAACCCGACTGACAGGACACTGCCGGGTTACATGGAGTGGGGATACTTTTTTAATCTCTCTCTATCACTCTCTTTCTTCTACTCACCCCACCCCAAACTTCCCCTTTCCCCCGATTTTTCTCTCTTTGTCTCACATTTACTGTTAAATAAAACCCATAGTATTAACTTTGGCATTTGGTCTCATTTATACCTTAATTTGGGCAGAGGTATTTCTAATAATTTTAATAACTGGATCATAAGAACTATCTGTTACAAGTAAAGAATATAGTGTGCTCATTGTTTTTACAGTCTTGATCATCATTAACCTGATGATGCTAATTTTAATCTTGGTATTTTCACTTGAGTCTCTGAACTACAAGGAAAAAACGCAGAATGCATGCATATCCCTCTTAATGATGGCTCTCAGCTAACTCACAATCACTGTTAATTCCAGCATGTGTGTAGCAAATATTTCAGTCTATTGTGTTTGATTTGTCTCTTTTAAAGGATGTGCTACTCAGGGATATTCCATTTCTTATGGTGGCAATATGCAGATCTGGCTTAAAGCGGATTTTGGAGTATGACAGAATTGATATAGAAACACATCTTTATGACTCAGTTTCTGCTCTAGAAAATTACTGTTAGTTACTGTTAATTACTGAGTTAGTTTATGCTATAATGAAATTTGATATTGCCGCTTTCTTAACTAATATGATGTAAAAGAAATAGTAGTTAGGAGGATTATTTTCAGATATATTTCTAAAACTAAGAAAAATATACAAAATAAATGAGGTTAACTTTATATTCCCTGAATTCTCTCTTTCATTATCATGCCTGACTTCTTCACCTGTCTCCAGGTGGAATTCCATAAATGTCTTGTTTTATATGGGAACACTGGGACTGTAGAACAGTGTAAATCAATGGCTGATACTTGTGAGATTCATCTGGATTTAGTTACACAGACTATTCCTATTCCTAACTCTGATACACAGCTATTTGTATAAACCTATTCTTAAAATGAATGTAACTTCTGTACAGCAGTAGGGACTATATTTTCAGATAAAGAATTTTTGAAGGAGTAGTTACAGGCACTGAGCATTGGCCTCAAAATTCAGAATTTCATGTCCACTGTCCTTGTTCACTTGAATCTGGACATGCCTCGGCCATTTCATCCAAGCAAATTTGATATTGTCTGGCAAAGTATGTGAATCTTGCCAGATGTTTTTTATTTGTTTTTATGCATTAAATATTCCTCATTAGATTAAATGATCATCATTTGGCATGATTTCTCAATATGTCCTTTTTGCAGATGGGTGTTTATATTAAACCATCTTTCCCCTACCCCCTGCCTTATTTCTTTCTCATCCACTGCAGGATTAATGCCACTGAGTCAAACCACTACAACTATCCAGAATATGTCTCTGCAAAGAGATGGTAAGATGTTATGATTTAATACTAAATATATCACAAATCTATATGAGAACATCTGGCACCTTGATTTTGTGTGCATAACTGTCTTGAATTCCATGAAACCTTGCTTATTTATACCTGCTGCAGATCTGACATAAATAGTCAAACTATAATTGAATTTATTCTTATGTATATTCACTGCTAGCTGTATTAGTTTTTTCTTTGGATTTTTCTAATCATAATGGAAATAAGAATTGAAGTTTGATGATGTAAAAAAGCAAGTCCACAGTTTCTGACCATAAACTCTTGCCAGTAATTGAATCAGCCTAGATCTGCGCTGAAGCAGTCCGTCAGCATCCTTGCTGCATTCTGTCAATACTCTGTGCTCACTGGGCAGAATGTTAGCCAAAGTAGTTAAATACTTATCAGGAACATGTTTGTTAAATAGAAAAAAAGAATAAATCAGAATTGACTTTGTGACATAGTGTGTGTTAGTGTATATATGCATGTAGATGTTTTATATATTTTAATATATTTTCCATTTCAAATTAAATCTGACAACAGAATCTTGTCATGAGTCTTCAAAGACTAAACCCAGGCTCAGAATAAGTGAGTCTTCTAAGACTTGCCACTACATGAAAAAGTTATGTAGACTGGCATTATAATATAATTATATCTTTATGATATCATAATATCATAATATCAAATAATAATATTATATTATATCTTAAATATTTATATCATAGAATCATAGAATGGTTTAGGTTTGAAAAAACCTCTAGGATCTTCTGGTCCAACCATTAACCTAACACTGTCAAGTTCACCACTAAACCATGTCCCCAGCTGCCATATCTACACATTTTTTGACCACTTCCAGGGATGGTGATTCCACCACTTCCCTGGACAGCCTGTTCCACTGCTTGACAACCATTTTGTTGAAGAAATTTCCCCTAATATCCAATCTAAACCTCTCCTGCTGCAGCTTCAGGCCATTACCTCTTGTCCTGTTGCTAGTTGCCTGGGAGAAGAGGCCAACCTCCATGTGGCTACAAGCTGCTTTCAGGCAGTTGTAGAGAGGGATAAGGTCTCACTTGCCTTTTCTCCAGGCTAAACAACCCCAGCTGCCTCAGCTGTTCCTCATATGACTTGTGCTTCAGACTCTTCCTCAGCTCTGTTGCCCTTCTCTGGACTCACTCCAGGACCTCAATCTCACCAGTACTGAGTACAGCATTATGATCACTGCCCTGGTCCTGCTGGCCACACTGTTTTTGATACAGGCCAGAATGCCATTGGTGTTCTTGGCCACCTGGGCACACTGCTGACACCCCCAGGTCCTTTTCCCCCAGGCAGCTTTCTAGCACCTCTTCCCCAAGCCTGTAGTGCTGCATGGGCTTGTTGTGATCCAATTGCAGGACCTGGCACTCGGGTGTGGCTGAAGTCTTTTCCCAAAATCAAAGGACTTCCAGATTCTCAAAACATTTCCAGAGAAGATCTTCCTCATCACAGTAGCTACTCTATGTACTAACATATATTTTCCCATACCTCCGCTTTTCTCTGATTTATGCAAATGCTGTTGAGCTGGGTCATGGACATGGAAAAAAGTCTCTGTTATCTGCTACCTACTACATGTGTTTTAGTGACATTCCACTTTATACCAGAGTGGGTAACATTGGAAGAACATTTAGTGAAACAACATAAATCTATACTAATTTTCTGTTTTATCTCACTTCCTCTGGACCTGTAAGTCAAAAAGAGCTAACAGCTTTCTTTCTAATGAGAATTTAGCAGCAAGACAGCCATTTTACATCTGGATTTGGAGTTGTCATGGTTACACATGGTAGATACTATCTTTTTTTTTATCTGCTTAGGGTTTTTTTCTTGAACACATTATAAAAATTAAAAATAAATCATTATTATACGTGATTTATTAAATAGATTTTAGGGAAAAAAGAAAAAATAAGATTATAAATATCATTTGAAGCTTGTTTTGCATCTTCTGTAATTGCCATTTAACATTATGTGTAATTAGGGCAGAGTTTAGTAAACTTGCATTACTTAAATTTATTTTCTCCAGAGCAGAAGGATTTTATTCTCATAGTGATGCTGAAGGACTTAGTTGGGAACACTTAGCAGCAACTACTCCTATTAGTACTTGCAGGGATGAGTGCAGTAAATGCAGATGTCACATACTCTTCAAGAAGCAACATTAAAATCATATTTGCTTTTCAGGGCATTTTGTTCTTGTAGAAGCAGGATGGTTGTTATAAACTGATGCAAGAAATATTCACAATGCAGATATTTCTGGAAGAACAACTACACAAGCTTAAATTAGTAGTATTTACAAATGTAAAACTGATATTGAATACTGATCAAGTTACCAGTCTTCTAACTTATTATATTGCTCAGAGAAAACACTGATTATAATAATATTTCTTATTTATTTGCTTTCTGAACTGCACAGTTATGCACTCCATTGAACATAATTGCAAGCCTTCTTTGAAGAGTGAAGAACCTGGTCATTCTGCTTGTGTGTGTGTGTGTGTGTTATGAAACTTGGATGAGGCTGTGATCCTTATGGATCCTCACTTCCTGGTTCAGATTACCTGATTGCCAAATATTCTTTCTATTACCCAGGAAAAAAGCAGGATGTTCAAAAATTGGACCACCACTAACCTCCACTGTTGTGGCTGAGATATATACTCCAGGTGAAAAAAACGGAAGAAAGCTTTTTTGCTCTTTCTTGAATCTTCATGACCATTGTTTGTAAATGGATTTCCATTCCAAACTGAGGGCATAGTTTCTCTTTCTACTTACTGATGTCGTATTTATTTTCAGATCTTTTAATCTGGGGAATTGAGATTTAATGCAAAATGATGAATCTCTATGAACTTGGACTACATAACTTGGCAAAATAGTGCAGGACCAGACTGCCATGGCCAGAGGAAAAAAAAATTACTATATTTATATATTTTCTAATGTGAATCATTAGACTGTCTTAAAGACAGTTATTGGTACCCTCCAGACTTTTTCACAAGCAAGCATTGTCTCCTAGTAATTGTTTCTAGAAAAGGCTCATTCTTAATTCGTGGTCTACATGTGTAAACAGATTTGGTTGGATGAGAGTGCTGATCTGAATTTTATAGGGAGAAGCCATAATTCAGTTCTATGACAAAGTAGCACATATGGCCTTAGCATGCTGTGACGGGGCTGGTGAAACCCCTGTTATCTTCCTTTAAAATCCCATGCTTAGTTGTCACTATAATTATAATATTGGATTTCTTGGTCAAGTTTTAGCAGAAGGACATACTTCTGAGAGTTCTCACAAGGAATTGGTATGCGCTCCCAACCTTTTCTTGTACATGGCCATGAAAATTTCTGTATATTTTTTTGATACAGTTGCCATATTTCCACACAGAAACTTTGGAAACTTTTGACCTCAGAATCTGTGGCATACTTGTAAAAAGAATTGTTCATATCCCTCATCTAACAAGGGCAGAAGTTCTAAAGAGAAAGAAAACATACACAAATTATAAGAAAAATAAATTCACAATCAATGTTCTTGCCAGATTTACTTACAAAATTCCTTAAAGGTTCATTGCCATGGTACAATACATGAGAAATATCCCATGGAGAAATGTGAATGCCTTGACATGAGCTTTTTATATTGTAATTAGAATATTTTTATTGTTAAATAATTAAAAAAGTGGTATATAATCTATTTTTAATATATACATCAACATTTTTTATGTGTATATTTTTATCAATCAAAGCCAAATGCATGGAAAATTAGATGCATACATTTTGCAGACATTTATGTTAGTTATAACTCAAGATCGAAACAACTTCTTCTATTCAATTGTCATGTAGTGTGTTTAGAATGTAAATTAAAACCAGCCAATTGTGTCTTTCCATTAAGTTCACCAGAAGGTTAGAAATGAAATTGTGTCTAAACAGACATGGAGTAAGACTGTTAAACCAGATGGCTCTGTTAGTGACCATGGAAAAAAATCTTATTACTGGCAAGACATTAATGTGCAGACTTTTGCAGTGCTTCAGCAAAATTGTTCATTATATTATTCCAAAGCAAATCTTTTCTGAATAACATTTTACATGTATTTTTAGTTGGAAAGTGACAAAGGGTTGCCTGAGTTTATTTGGAGGTATTTATTCCTAGCTTTTGCCCAGAAAGCCAATCATGTCCTATGTGTCATCAAAAGAGGAGTGACTAGCAGACCAAGGGAAACGATTCTTCCCCTGTAATCTGACCTTGTGAGACCTCACCTGGAGTACTGTGTTGAGGTCTGGGGCTCCCAACACAAGAAAGACAGGGCCCTGCCGGAAAGAGTCCAGAGAAGAGCAGCTAAGTTGATCACAGGGCTGGAACAACTCACTCATGAAGGCAGGCTGAGTGAATTGATGTTGTTCAGCCAGGGGAAGAGAAGGCTCTGGGGAGACCTTATAGCAACTTCCAGTACCTAAAGGGGGCCTAAAAGAGAGATGGAGTAGGACTTTTTATAAGGGCGTGTAGTGACAGTACAAGGGGGAATGCACTTAAGTTGAAGGAGGGTAGGTTTAGAAGAAATTCCTCACTGTGAGGGAGTTGAAACATTGGAGCAGGTTGCCGAGAAAGATTATGGACTCCCCACCCTGGGATGTGTTCAAGACCAAGCTGGATGGGGCTCTAAGCAACCTGGTGTAGTAAAAGGTTCCCTGCCCATGGCAGTGGGGTTGTAGCTAAATTATCTTTAAGGTCCCTTCCAACCTAACCATTCTAATGATCCTGTGAATTTCCAGAAGCTGTCTCCACACACATGCAGGAATAAAATCACTCTGATTCCGTTAGGTTTGTCTGGTGGAAGGTACGGTCTGTCTCCTCCAGCTGCAGAGAACTGGCACTCCTCAGTGCTTGTCTCTGACATTGCAGCTGTGACTGTGTCCAGGACCGCCCCAGCTTTCCCCTTCTAGATTCAAGCAGATACCAGTCACTTCTTGGCTGTTGGTTAGTACTTAGATTAATAGGGGTTTGATATGACAAAGTCCAATGTTCGTCTTGATGCAACAGAGCAGAGACTTGCAGGGAGAGCCTTGTATTATCTCAAGGGTTCTATGGGAAAGTGGAAAGAGTGAAGATATAAAAAATATCCATCTCTTTCCACTGCTTATTTTATTCTGCGATTCTAAAGCATTCTTTATTCTGTTCTGTCAATTTAATTTAATTTTACAAGTTTACAAACATTATCAGAAATGCTTTGAAAGAGAATACAAAGTCCTGAAGAGGAGAATTAGTTTACATCTTGGACTCCTGGGATGAATCAGAAGCTGAAGCAAGGGGGGCAGTTCTTTGTCGTATTAGGGGTTGGCAAACTTTCAGAAAACTCTAGGGAGAATGAAAGAAAGAAAATCATCCGCATTTTGTTGAGAATAACAGCGTGGGTGTGTGTGTGGAAAAACCCAATCAAAACCCAACCCAAAATAAAAAAGGGATATGTTTTCCAGGGCCTGTGACAGGCATGAAATTTGTATGTAGGAGCTGCTTCTTCCTTTGAAAGCCCATAATGAGAGTAAAATATTTCAGAGAGACTATTTTGCTTAGTAACTATGGCATAATGTTTCCTTATGAATATCATAAACAAAATTAAAATTAATGGAGAAATGCAAAGGTTGTTCCCATCATGGTTAGAATGCAATCCTCAGGGACTGCTTCTCTGTGCAGAGATGGCAGGCACTCTTCAAATGACTGCCTTTGAAATAAATGCTTCAACTTCTCCCACTGCACATACGAAATGGGGAAAGCTACTAGGAAAGAATTTCAGTCTTTAATCCATCCATTTATCCACGTCTCTGTCTGTGTGTCTATCTGTATATATCATATATATACAAAGTGTGTACAGATTTATGTACCTATATGGCAAAAACTGGGTTAGGAATGTTATATTACCTCATTAGAACACAGTTTCGAATTAAAAATAGAGGTAGTCTGGAAATCCCTGTGGAAGTTTTCACTTAAGTCACCAGATCTCATACCAAAAAAAAAAAAAAAATCTGCATTTTTTTCTCCTTTTTCTTTCCATTTTTCTTTACACATGCAAGGTCTAAGCATTTTGAGTTTCCTACTGCATTTCTCTCAACTTCTTACTCAACCATGGAGACAGGCTAGAGAAAGCTCTCTGTAAGGACTGTGTAGCAATAAAGGTAGATAAAAGGAAAGCATAGAGACTGATCTTGCAAAATTCAAAAAAAGCCTAAATTTCTCACAATTTATTTTGAGATGCCACAATATCTTAATTTTGTGGTTTCTGGACTGCAAGTGAGATTCGGACAATTGAATTTCTTAGCCTGAATTTCTTTCAGGTCCACAAGAATGAACTCCTGCACTTTAACATTGATGGTACATTTCATGGGCAAAGTTTGTTTTCTGAACAGGGCCCAGAACACAATATATGAGTCTTTATTTATGAATACGCTTTTCATGCTTGATATGTGAACATGTTGTAGAAAGTGCAATGTGTTTATAGTACTTAAAGATCTGTCCTTCAGCTTAAAATGAAAGGAACTCAAACAAAACTGAATTTAAAACATTGTCCTTGTTCTTTCTCAAAATCACTACTTGGTTAGAAATTCCATTTCGGGACAAATTATTTTCCATGAGATACGCTACATGGATATAAAATGCTGTGGGAAAATAGCTTCTCTTCTCAATTTCAGGACAGGATTCACCACCCTCAGAGAAGTTATTAGTGGCTGCATTTGCATCAAAACTACTGCACAAAAAGTTTAGAATGTGCAGTGGTTGGTGAAAACATGCATCATATTTTAAAACTCTATAAAAAAATCCATCTAAAGCAAGCACTTTGTCCAATCCCAGAGCATTTTAAAAAATTTAATTTTTCCAATTTATAAAAAAGAGTTATCTTGTATTTACCTGAGAAAACCATGACCCAAAAGGAGAAGAAAGAACAAACCCTGGCCTGAAATAATGTTAACCAACTTGATCTTATAAATCACATAATAAATAAATATATGCTTTACTGTTCTTGAAGAATTCAGCCATCATCACAAAAAAATATATCAGGTTTGAACTTTTCAGTCCTTTGTTGGTCCTGCATCACAAAATCAGACTGAACAAACTCGACTCCAGAGCTGAGAGCTCTGTATTAGCAGATCCTTTTTCTTCTAAATTAAATTATTTCAGCTTGATTGCTTTTGATCCCTGCCACTGAGTGATATTACACAGGGGACAGGGGTTGCAAAAATAAGGCAAGTCCTGGGATATCAGATTCTGATTTCCCTTCCTCTGCTCTTTTGAGAATTTAACATGTAGAAATATGAGATACTCATGATCATCTCTAGTAATACAATTTATGGACAGTTCCATTTCTTACTAAAGAATTACTCTCAAGGATGCCTAAGAAATTAATTAACTGAAAAAAACCTGTTTATTTCATTGAATTTTAAATTTCAAAGTTGTCTCTATGTTAGGGATTTGGTCCATCTTTAAAATCAATGGTAAATACAGTGTTCTTCCAGAAGGCAATTCTTGGCTCCAAATTAAAGAGGATATTGAAGGAACTTCTAGTGAAGTAGACTCTCCTGGAAAGTTTCTAATATTTTCATCATAAGGAATTCAATTTGCCTGGTTTCCTTATCAGTGTAGGGTATCCCTCATATCCAAATTAAACTGTACCAAACCTTAAATATTTCTTCAATTTTAGCATGGGTATGACTGTGTGATTAGGTCTGTAAGACCTGCAGCAAGAAAAAATGATCATAATATTCTTCAGGGTGTCATTGCATCAAGTTCTACTGTGGATTATGATCCAGACAATATACGATGCCAGTATATTGATGAAATTGCATTAACCAGTATGTGTGGACCTGGGAGGGCTGTGGTCTTCTACATCTGGTGCATATTACATTAGATACTCTGTGTTTGAGAAATTTTATCTGAACCATGTTTAAGAATGGGTCAAAGTGCTGTTAACATATACATACCTCTGACATTTAAACAATTCTGTAATCTTTTAGGGATTTTTTTCCTTGATCTTTTTGTTTGTTTGTTTGTTTTTTATTTCCCTATCTGTGATTGCATTATGTGTGTGATTAGAAGATATTTGTTTTCAAATGCAGATGATGCATGAGCTGAGGAGAGATACAAGTCAGACGCTACATAGGGCAGACACAGTTTTATGATAAGGTAAGAAAAAATTACTCCCCAGTAGTGTCACAGCAGAATCAATTGCAAGGCAAATTGCTTCAAATCTGGAAAAGTATCACAGAAATTAAAAGGAGAACTTTGGAGCTGCAAAATGGAAAAGGGGAGATTTACACAGAGAGGATGTCCTTCTGATATGTGGGTGAGCTGGACTGGAGAGGGTTCTCCTCAGCAAGGCCAAGAGTTGTATAGGGCAATCTCATTCATACATTTAATAAGCTCTACATTTAGACTACTGAGCTTTGTTGCATGTAGCCTTTTTCTAGTAGAAAACTTTTTCATTTACCTGAAGTAATCTTATACTCTGAAGACAGAACAAGTCCCTGGTACCACTTTCCATTCCGTTTGCTGCTGTAAAGAAGATTACAAGGCACGATCTACTTCCCTGTTATGAGAGGCTGAGCTTACTAAAAGCATAAAGGGCAAGAAAGTGAAATATTTGAGTATATTCGTGACACAAGAACAACTTGAAGCTTGGAACTGAAAACATGGTGGTCATATATGTATGTTTAATTTAGATAAACCAATCCACTCAAATAACAGCTGGTTAGGGTGGCCTCTCTGTGGAAATTACAAAACCTAATAGTACTATACTAAAGTAACAAAAAGCAAACAAACAAAAAAAGCAACCCAGTGTTATTGGTTTTATTTAAATTTGGATTTTTTTTTGCAGAAGTTATAATTCTGTAAATACAAATTTCTACCTCCTTTCCTCTGGGTAAGTGAAAGCACATTTGTACATTGTAGAATAAAAGGCTTAGGGATTAAATGAAAAGTAAAATAGCTGTTTAAGAAAAAGTTTACAGTTCGTCAAATATAAGAGCCTCTAAAAATACCTTAGCAAAATATTCTCAATTATTTCTGAAGGGCAAGTGACAGACAGTGTTAAAGAAAGAGCATCCTGTCACAGAACTACATTTCTGAGTGTTTCTCTGTTCTTTGTTGCAACGAAAAAAATTTCAGTTCTGCAAATTAAAAATGAATACATTTATAAAAAAAAGTTGATATAGTTTTCAGTTCAGTAGAAGAGAGAACCAAACATATAGGATCATAAATATGCAAAATTTTAGTACATTAATTTTGACACAAGCAATTATAGTTGTTATAAAAATAGAGTACACTAGTGCTGAAAATTCTTCTAATGGGGTTGAAATAGTTATAGTTCACAACAGAATCCCTGTTAAGAGCAAGCTATTTTGATATTCTGTTGCTAACTCTTGTGTTAAGAAGACCTAATATCCTCTAATTAATAATGTTTATTACCACCCTAAGTTTTATCACAGTGAACAAGCTATGATCATAATCAGAATGGATTCTGATGCCTAAAGTGATTTGCAAAGGAATTATACATCCCACAAAGTGTAAAATATAAATACCAAAAAATTATAATTTTTTTAGAATTCAGTCAATGAAGTCAGATTAAGAATAAGTATGTAAAGTATGTTCTTTGCCAAACTCAGAGAAGAGCAGAGGTGTCTCTAAAAAGAAAATAAATTATTAAAACATGGATTCAGATTCACTTAGCTTCTGCACAGTGATGCCTTAGAATTTTTAGGATTTTTAGCTTTTGTAGATTTTCATGTAGCTGGAGTTTTCCTTCACTTTAGACCCTTACTTTCTTACAGTTTGTGTGTCGCATTCCCGGAGCTTTGGTCTAACTGTCTTCTTGCACTCCATGGCCTGAAGGCCTTCATAAAAAGAGCTGCTATCTTATCTAATATTGCCTGGAGAGTCTTTTTCTCCTGGACCTTTAGGCAACAACAGAGAAATCTTTTGTACTCCCATTGACAGATCAACACAAGGGAGTGCTTATTGAGGATGATTGTTCATATAAGTGACCGAGACCTTTTAGTGTTCAGTTTACAAATTATGTTAAATAAATTCTCTACATAAATATTACCATACCATGACAAATTATTTTATGGTGGACATTTTCAGTCAAAGGAAGTCTGACCTTGACTTCCAATGTATATGCAAATGGAGGAAGGGATGACGGGACACACTTGTCCAAGATTTTATTTTTCACCTTCATCTGATTGAGTGCTTACTAATATTTGGGCATCTGAACTATAGCTAATAATACCATTTTCTCTTTTCATTTCAGTGTGGGTGTTTTTCAGTTTTGAATGTTTCAAATGATAACAGGAGGTTAAACTGGGGGTTTGAGTACCTAACTATTGATTCCTTCTGATCAAAATTTGAATTTTTTCTCTCTCTTAACAACAAAATTGTATGCAACGTGGTTCTAATCTGACGATAGTAATCATTAGGTATCAGAGTTAAAAAAAAGAAAACAAGAAAAAATCCAAACCACATATTCTATGTTTTCTTTTTCCCAGTCATTCTCTGGAGATTTTTTATGTTTTATTTCATATTATCATGTTATGTCTTTATGCATCACTCACTAAATACTTCCTCAGTTAATTATCCATAGTACAACTTGGTCACAGATGGCATTGCTTCCAGTACAGCTCCTATCATATAGAACAGTCTATTTGTGCCTATGTTCTTTTTTTTTTAGCTCATATATCTCTTAGAAAGAAAAAATCCATTTTCTGAAACTGTTTAATTTCTCTCTTCCTCAATTCCTATATTATTTATTATTCAGATCTGTTACTGTATTATTTAATAGTATGAAGTGTCTTTAAATAAAACTTTAATGAAAGGATCACTACTGAATAAATTTCTATTGTTTATAAGAATTAATATCTCCTATTTTTAGTAATGATAGGTCTAAATGAAAACTTTCTACATTAAAATATTAAAGTTATTAAAGTCACTTTCTTAATTAATTTTGCTTAATGCTTTTCAGTTCCTCATACTTTTTCTGTGTCCATGAACCAAGGTCAAGGAAAATACAAATCCTTCCTCACTTGAAGGATATCTCTTTCTGATTCCATGCTGCTAGTGAAATTTGCTCATGGTCTCTCGTGTTTCCAGTAGATACTACAATTTGTGCCTTTGAATGATTTATTGTTTTCCTTAATTTTCTTTTTTTTTTCTTTTCCTTTTTTTTTAAACTGAACAGCCTTCCCCCCCCCATTTCCAGTAGGTCATATTCTGGTGCTTATATTAAAATAAAGAATACTATGTGACACAATAATGGGCTGTATTAGAAAGAATAATACTGAAATATTTGTATTAATAGGTACCCCTGTCAAGAGACTTGTGAATTCTGAACAACAATAGTTAAACCACAATTTAATTAAGAAAACCCAATATATCCCAATATATCAATAGAGCAAAATAGCTGAGTAATAAAAGTGAAAGCACAATAAATAAACACAGAAAGCCTCATAAATAGAAAATTTCATTAACCACCAAGAGGTAGAATAGTGAGAACACTTCTTCACATTTGAACTCTAAAGTTTCTGTAAAGGTTCGTGTACAGAGCACATTATTCTAGCACCTTTGAAGACATGGTTTCAGCTCTCAGGCTTCAGTTGTAGTTGCTCTTGTGAGTCTTAACATAGACCAAAGAGGAACATACATAAAATTTTAAGTTGCAACAATATTTGAAACTTCTTTATGGGCTGAACCTTAGTTCCATGCAGGAGAGCTTAAGACAGTTTATGAGATCAGTTTATCTTTACAAGGAAAGCAGTATGCGAGTATATTGACACTTCTCAGAATTGTTGAAGTGATTTTAGGAAAAGTTGGTAAAATGTATTTCAACAAATGTTTCAGTCTAGATGGTATGGAATGGTTGGGGTTGGAATGCACCTTAAAGATCATCTAGTTCAACATTTATCTAAGAATTTCATCAATACTGTGTTGGGTTCGCATAGCCAGGTTTTGGTAGCAGTGGGGCTCTAGAGTGGCTTCTGTGAAAAGCTGACGTGAACTTCCTCCATGTCTGATAGAGCCAATGCCAGCCAGCTCCAGGATGGATCTGCTGCTGGCCAAGGCCAAGCCAATCAACAATGATAGTAACACCTCTGTGATAACATATTTAAGAAGGAGAAAAAAAAGTTATTGTGCAGATAAAATGGCAGCTGGAGAAGACTGGAGTGAGAATATGTGAAAGGAACAACTATGCAGACACTAAGGTCAATGGAGAAGGAGGGGCAGGAGTTGCTCCAGGCACCAGAGCTGAGATTCCCCTGCAGCCCGTGATGCAGACCATGGGGAGGCAGCTGTGCCCCTGCAGTTCATGGAGGACTGTGGGGATGCAGAGATCCACCTGCAGCCATGCAGAAGACCCATGCCGGAGCAGGTGGATGCCTGAAAGAGAGCTGTGACACCATGGGAGGCCCATGCTGGAGCAGGGTCCTGGCAGGGATCTGCAGACCTGTGGAGAGAGGAGCCCATACTGGAGCAGGTTTCCTGGTAGGACTTGTGACCCTGTGGGGCACCCACACTGGAGCAACCTGTGCCTGAAGGACTGCACCCTGTGGAAGAGTGATCCATATTGCAGCAGTTCATGAAGAGCTGTTTTCTGTGGGATGGATTCACACTGGAGAAGTTCATGGAGAACTGTCTCCCGTGGGAGAGACCCCACGCTGGAGCAGGGGAAGGACTCTTCTCCCTAAGCAGTGGCAGGAGCAACATGTGATGAACTGATCATAACCCCCATTCCCCTTCTCCTTGGGCCACTGGTGGGGAGGTAGAGTTTGGGAAGGAGGGAGGGCTGGGGAGAAGGTGTTTTAAAGTTTTATTTTACTTCTCATTACCCTGCTCTGATTTTGTTAATAATAAATTCAGTTATTATCCACAAGTTAAGTTTGTTTTGTCTGTGACGATTGGTGAGTGATCTCTCCCAGACCTTACCTCAACTAACAAACCTTTTTTTATATTTTCTCTCCCCTGTCCAGCTGTGGAGTGCAGTGATAGAGCAGTTCTGGTGGGTGCCTGGCATCCAGCCATGGTCAACGCACTGCAAATGGCTAGTAGATAAACCATTAGGAAACCTCTAAAGTACAAGGGAAAACTGGGAAAGTGCCCTGAAAAAGTATGTAAAGGGCACAATTGTTGTCTATATACACTGACTTAAGTGCCCTCCCATGGATCCTTTAATAGTTACTCCAAAGGACATACACAGGTCTATATGGATCTGTGGTCTTATCCACTAAACATGTGTTTCAACAATGCAGTATTTCCATACTTTTACTTATCCTTTCATAATTGTGTCTGTAATTTATAAATAATCAAACTTTTATTCTTTTTAATTAGGATGGCTGCTTTATGATATTCTTGAATCTCTACCCAGTGTGCTTGATAATTAGATCCTGAATGAATCAACCAGTAGGTTATTAAATCAACCTGCTTGAAATTTATGTTCCCTTTTCCTCTGCCTGCTCTTCTCCCTCTACATTTTCCATGCCTTGCTGCACTGTATTTTAGATCAAAGAGGAGACATGGGAAGTGTGTCATGCCCTACTCAGCCTTGTGTGTAGTCTGTTGGTTTAGATAATTTCTTCAAAGATGCAATAGGTTATAAGACCACAAAACACACCAAAATCTCATTAAGTATGTCAATAGACGCTTAGGATGACAAGAACTTCTGAAACTAAAAAGAAGGCCTTTCAAAATATCAAGTTTTCCACAGTATTATTAAAATGTTTTAAGTGGTCTCCATGGTGAGAGGAAAGTGAGCTTCTATGATGAATTACATGAAGTAAGTGGGGTACAGATGAAGTTTCATGCTCTTATTTGGCATGTAATATATTACATGAAGCAGGAGATAGATAAATTGTGAGTTATTATAGTGTAAGGCAGCATAAATGGAAAAGCTGTGCTTTCAATGGAATAACTTTTCAAAAGGTGTATGAAGGAAAGACAGGATGATTGTACTCGAACAGAGTGACAAAGAAGATGCAGACTGACAGAACTCATAAAGGTAAAGCCAGATTTCTGAATTAGCCCACTCACCCAATGTCAAAGGATGAACCTTATTCTTAGCGATATTTAGCATCACATTTTAGTGTTATATTTGGTTTTCAACTACTCACTTTCATACACATTTTCCTATTATCATAATTAAACCTTTCCTTTGCTGAAAAAAGAAAAAAAGATAACTTTGAGTATAATTGCCTCATAAAGTGACCTCTGGTGATCACAAATGAGTAATGGATTTTTCCCTTGCATATAATAAATAATGTAAGAAACCCTATCTTCTGGATGCCTGTAACTTGGAATGTTATGCTATTCTGAAGGGAGGTATTGTCATATGCTAGTATAAGAGGTAAAGTCTTCAGTGAGGTAGCACACCCCAATGAAGCAATAAGCCTGGGGTGACAACCTGTAACTCCATGTTAATGCTTATTTTCACAGACATCAATATGCATTTGAATAAATGATTTTCTGCTCAGTACTGTGCATATTTTTAGAGATATGCAAAACACATCAGAGGATTTAGGATCTTTAAGGCACTTACATTTAAGAGCACCTAATTGTTGAATCTCCAACAGGCATGGTTATGAAAGAGATATGAAGTTGTTCTTCTCAATCTGCACAGGAATAGGTATTGATAAACCCAGCCACAAAATTTTAGTCTCTTAACTATGTTTAATTTTCAAAATTTAAATCCCATGGTATTGTGAAACGCCTTTCTAAACTTTTGTTACTAAATTAATCCTAAAACATTTCCTGGATGCTTAAGTTTCCTATTCACACACACTTGATCTATGGCACCCTAGCAGTGAGCAGGATGCTTTTTTGATGTGCTTTTTGGTATAATGCTAAAGGTTATCTCTGCTTGGACCTCCTCTTTGAGCACTGTGAGTAGTTCTGGTGTGGGGTCCTCTTTACATGCAAGCAAATGTTGATGAGTTGTTTGCTGGAAATCAGTCTGAAAATCATTAGTAGAGCCAAGGATATAACTGATGAATCTTCTTTCCTGAGTGTTAACCTGTATCACACTGACATTTTTAGAAATGAGACAAGTGTGATGACATATCAAACCCATTTGGAATTAGCTGCTGAAATTTTTCAACCAGCTGTATATGTTTTAAAACAGAAAAAGATGAAAGTGATTAAAACTTTAGACGGATTTGTTGCCTAAAAGACCAAGGAGAAAAAAAGACTCCAGGCCAATTTAGTATAGAGATAAGAAGAACAGACATTTTAATGAGCCTCCAGGCCCCAGTCATGCGCGTGCGCTCGGACACGGGTTCTATGATTTTATAATAATGTCCATCCAATCCCCATTCATCCAATCCCCTGGTTCTGCCCCATTCTGCCTCCCGGCACACCCCTTTGGGAATTTAGTCTTGGGGAATTTGAGACCCCTCTTTCATCATCTTCATCCTCCTCACAGCATGTTGAGTTCTTGGAGGCCCTCCAAATTTCCAGGTTTGAAGGTCACTTTTGCCTATGTTTACATCTTCTGGTGCTGGTCTTAAGGTGTTTTTCTGCAATTCCACATTGAAAAGAAGACTAAACAGCTAACAGAATTTTGAGGGATTGATATGGGATGGGGTTTGGTATGTGCAACTGTTAAGCTACTGCCGTTACTTTTAATAGAAAATACTGGTAAGGGATATAACACAGTGAGACAGCAAAAGAATGTATGTTAATTATGCTGGTAGAGAATGTCAGTGCCTTGTCAGAGGATGATAGTGACTTCAGTGTGGAAATGGTACCTGAGTTATGTGCTGCTGTAGTTACTTCTACTGGAAATACTTATACATTAAAATCTACATCCACTACCTAACTACTTATAAAAGCGATAAAAATTAAAAAATCAAAAACTCTGAGTCATCAATTTGGTAGATAAGGATTGTTGTTTGGCCCTTTCATTATGTTCTTCAAAGTTCTCTTTGAAGCAACTGTTTCCTTCCTGTCTGCCAGACATACGCTGTGCAAAGAAAATAAGTACAACACGTGAGAAACTTCACACAGAAACTTCAACACTTTAGACAGATATACTATGGCTACCATTTAATGGTTTCCATTTCTTGTGGATAACCTCTGGGTTATCCAAGTCTTCTTCCATCTCAAGTTGTAAAATATAGCCTTTTCTTCTTTTACACATGAATCACAACTGTGACCTCTAGAAAAACAGACATATTATCTTTTATATTTATTGTATCTTTCAACCAAGGGTCCATCACACCCTGAAGTAACCTGGGAATGTCATATTTGAATCACTAATCTACCATTTTTCAGTGTTGAAGAAAGCTTATCTATTTTCTATTCCCTCATATATTTGTAATTTGTATAGTTGATTAGTTAAATATGTTTCCAAGTTTCCCAGTTAATTCTTGTTAAAGAATTCTATTAGCAGATGAATGTAATTCTGCACATTTTTTTTTCAAGTTGTTGAGTCATTTGCTTTTCAGCTGCCATACACAGGTGGTATGTACAGGAAAACATGTTTCTTACCATGATAAGTTAGATTGCCTGTGCAATGCCAGATGTGTACAGCAGACAATATGCTTCCAGGTTAGTGATGATTCAGTATGGAAGTGCTGGATTATGGTAAATAGTTATTAAAAACATAACTAAATGTTTTTTAAACTTTCCTAATTATTATATTTCACAAAGTGGTTACACATTAAATTTGTTCTTTTTTCAAACCTCTAAAAGGAAACTAGAATTTTCTAAGTGTCTTGCAGCTCAAATGAGATGTACAATTTTAGTATGAGCTGGAATCCATTAAATAATGTCTGAGTTCGCTAATGAAAGATTATGAACAGTATTATTTCTAAGTGCAACCACCTGTTTGAAATGGGTACATAGAGTGTTTTAAATATGAAGATTTCCTTTAGTTTTGTAACATCTCAAACATAAAAAACATATATAAGCATCATTTGAAAGGGGATTTGAAAATTTCTAATATTAGAGCAAGGGCACAACAGTAACAATTCTCATTTAAAAAAAAGCCTCACCCTCTGCTTTCAAAATCTCTGTCGTTCCTGTACATGAGGAAAATGTCAGTGGTATAGGCAAATGTATCAGGATTTTTCATTTCATGTTAATTCCCACCATACTGTTAAAAGTGGGTTACATGTATAAAAATTAGGTGGCCACATAGGAAGAGAGTATAATACAAATATCTGAATTAAAATATTTTCAGATTTTGTACTGAACCTCAAAGTGACAGACTTTTGAACAAAACTATATATTTTGTTAACTCTTATTTTCTTCACCACTTTTGTAGAGCAGTTGAGGAAAAGCTTCATACTTCAGATAGTCACAGAGGCTTTAGGGTGAGGAAGGATGCTGTTATTATGCTGCTCTGCCCACAGTTTCCTACCTGCCACCATGCCCTCCCTTCCGTTGGTATAAGCATTTATAAAGCTACACAAGTGACTAGATTTGGGGAAAAAATCTGAATTCAAGCTATTTTGATAGATAAAAAATAAGAATTGAAAAAGCATTCAGAAAAGATACTTGTACTAGTGCATGGAGGGCAGGAGTGAGAATTACATAGGCATTTGATCTTAATGCTGACTCATGACAATTTACAGAGATGAGAAAGACATGTTTTAAATATAATTTCATTAAGTGGTAAGAAAAGCAAAGGTGTCATTAAGCCAGATTTTAATTTCCTGTTTCATAGATGAGACAACACTCCTGACTCAAGATCATGATGCATAACAACATTAGTATAAAATTAGTATAAGTACCACAAAACCACCTGCCTGTGAACAGGCCTAACATAAGGAAAGAAAGCCACAAACCCCAAAAATATTACTTTTACCCTTAATTGTATCAGGAAGTAGTGCAAGTGAGCTGATGAACTATGGCAAGGGTAATGACCACATATGCTGAATCCACTGCCCAGAGAGACAATGAGTGAAGCAGTCAAAGCCTTTGGGCACAAAAAAGGAAAGATTTGTAAATTGTAAAGATTTTGTTCAGATTGAATTTTCCAGTTTCAAGCAAAAGTTTGATCTAAAATAATAGTCATTATTCAACTCTAACAGCTGTATATTTCTGTGAGTAACAGCCCAAATCCCAAGCTCCAGTGCCTTTAGACTTTCCCTTCAGGTAGTGCATTGCCTTTTTCTTGTTTATTGATAAATACAAATATTTGAAAGCATAGCTCTGTTTTCATGTGAAAATAGGAATTATAGACCTTTTTGAAATAGGTGGGGTCAGAATCTCTGTGGCAGGCATACTGTGTTAATATTTTTGTTCTATGAAAAGCCTTCTAGATGGGTCTGAAGATATCCTAGTGGGTCTGAAAGAGGTGCATATGAACTTTACTTGTCTAAGGAAAACAGCTGTAATGTCACCAATATTTCCAAAGGCTATACTTTTGGGTCACTTCACTGAAGACTAGTTTTAACATTTAAGATGTTCCTAGCAGCACTTCACAGCTGTGCTATTATCAAAGCTGGAAGGCTGGAATTAAGTTGTCATCACTGTCGCTTCTTCTGAAAGTTGGCTTAGTTAAGTACAGCATCCATGCTATTATACCCTGAGGAATATTTTACCACAGCCTAATGAAACACATCATTGCTCTAAGAATATATAATCTTTTCTGGAATGAAAATTAGGTACAGAAGAGTCTGGCCACATTATTACCAACATATGTATGTCAGTGTAGTGGTTTATTTGGATCCACCTTGAAAACATTACCCTGCATAAGAAAGTATACAGATGCAGAGGAAACAGTAGGGCTGGGCTTACCTGGAGATATTTGGTGCATCATATAGTTCTGCATGACTTTAACAGCTTCATTTTGTTCCTCAGATCCTGCTCTGCTCTTTGAGACCTTAATCTAAAGCCCACTGAAGCCTCTAGAAGTAGGTGTTATTAATCAAAAGCATACTGTGGATAACATCCTTACTTGAAATTTTTGCAAGATTCAGGAATTTATTCATATGAAACACATAGTTGATTAGGATGCATTTTTGTCCTACATTTCATGTAACTGGCATAGCAGCAAGTAATGCTGTGTAGTAAAAAGTCTACTACATTTCAGTTTTCAGTTGTTCATGATGCTGTGGGTAAATGTTATCCAGAAAAATTACTGCTAAGTTCTTCCTTTTCACAAATAAAAAAAATTGAAGAAAATTGTGAAATAGTTTATACTATATTCTTCAACACTCAATTAGATTCTTTCAATTTAAAGTAACCTTATACTGTAAATTTACTTCAGCTTTATATCTTAAAAAAGTTGTTTTCTTTTTCAGACTCACTCTTTTCCATTTGTTCTGCAATGAAAATGAGACATCAGTTATGGCTACAGAGTAATTCATAGCATGCAGTTGATCTATAATCAGTAAAAAATCATTTAAAACTTATTTAGTAGGAGTGTGAACATGTATATGCTCCATTTTGCATCCTTCAAAAATAAGGGGGAAATGATTTGAAAGATAAGTGTGATGATTCTGTTTTCTGTTTATGGATTTCTATATGTAAGCGATATCTGAAGCCTGGAGATATAAAATAAGGAACTCCAAATAAAAGGCTCCCCAGAAAACTTATGTTGTTAATAGAAAAGGCAGTCTAGGAACTGGTTTATAATCAGAACTCAAATGTGGACTGTGAATGGTAGTACAGGCCATTGTCACCTTTCTTGACATTTGAAAGGTACAGCATTTGTTCTATCTTTCTCTTTCCCTCCTTTCTATATTAATTTGCTCTCATGAATTCCTGGAAGACTGAAACATAATCCTAACACTGCTTAGGAACAACTATTTTTTTTTCTAAGTAGGCAGCAAGTACTCAAAACTATGTAATTTTTCAGCTTTCTTGAAAGAAAGTGAAAATAATAAAAATTTATGAAGGAATAGTTCAACTATGACAAGGCTGCCTGATTTATACATTTACAATATTTGTATCACCTACTGTTTCACTTGCTTCCGTTCAACAAATATTGAGACCTGCCAAATGTCTAACAGCTTCAGAGCTTGGCTGTTATATCTTCTGTCATGGTTTTCTAATTCTTTCTAGAAGGCTTTCTAATTCTTTCTTCTTTTATCAACAGAGTGACTTGAAGCATATGTAAAACATGGTTTATTTCTGTAACCATTTATTGGTTTACAATTTTACTCATGCATTTTACAGCAAATATTGTAGAAAAATACGTAAGGTAGGTAGCTAGGCTGTGTTCATTGTATTGTAGTAAGTTTTTATGTTTGTTTTTTTTTTTACTACAAAGATGATAGAGATAATTTGCTTGTTTGAAAAGAAGAAGTCTTTGGGGCAGTGTAGTGGGAATAATTCCTACACAGTTCCTTGCTTTAAAATTGTTTAATTTTAATATTACTGTAACAAATTGAGCTGAGTATGTTGATATATAAAGAAAAATTAATGTTCTCCAGAGTTTCAGGTTTGTTTTGAGCATATATATCCTGGAGACTTTTCTTGGTTTCAGAGGGCTTTAGTGAATCAGAATGAATACAACAGGATTTAGGAAGAAATGTGTTTAATGAACTGCATCACAAAAAGAAAAACAGAAGATAAAATGCTATAATATAATGTCCACAAAACCATTGGCATAAAATTCATGATACAGATTTCCCCTACAGTATATTGGAACTTCTCCCACAGTAATTGAAGAGATATTTGTGGAGCTAGTCATGCGTCCCTATTAATCTGGAAAGAAGCCCCAAACATAAAGCTATTTGAGACATGTTAGAGATGTTATCTGTTGTATCTTACAGATCTAATTTTATGCTTACAGGTGAGTGCTTTATATGATTATGTAAATACATGCTTAATACACACCTACTATGTAGGTGTGCCTGAATCATAGGTGGATGCATATCTGTAGCAATTGCACGAGTTTCTTCAGAATATCTTCAGGAATCACACATAGTTGTTCATCTGTAGTTTGAGCTTGCAAACAGTTCAGAGAATCACAGAATATTCTGAGTTGGAAGGGACCCACAAGGATCATCGAGTCCAACTCTTAAGTGGTGTTATTAGCATCACACTCTAACCAACTGAGCTAGTCTCAGTTCTCTGTGCTGAGAGAGACTACAGAGCTACAGACTCCCAAATTCATATACTAGGATGTTCATAGCTTGTGGGCTTGAATGCTGTTATTTTTGTTATGTCTGTAGAGATGTGGTTTGAGAGTTCACATCATCAAGAAGTCTCTTGATTTCCCTTTCACATAATTCCAGAAAATTTGAGGTTGGAGGGGAACTCTGGATGTGATCTGGTCCAAATTCCTGCTTAACTAGTAACCCAGAGGCAATTGCCCAGGACCATGGCCAAACAGCTTTTGAATATCTCCAAGTGGGGAGACTGCACAGCTGTTCTGGGCAACCTATGCCAGTGCTCAGGAAAAGAAGTGTTTCCTGAAGTTCAGAGCAAACTGTCTCTGTTTCAGTTTGCACCCATTGCCTCTGGTCCTGTCACTGAGCACCACTGAAAACAGCTTGGCTCTCTCTTCTTTACATCCTCCTTTCTGATATTTGTTCATGTTAAAGAGATTCTCTAGTGAACCTTCTCTTTTCTGTGATGAACAGTCCCAGCTCTCTCAGCCTTTACTTGTAAGACAGATGCTCCAGTCCCTTAACCATCTCTGGGCCCCTTTGTTGGACTCTCTCCAATGTTTATCTTGCACTGAGGATCACAGAGCTGGACACAGTACACTCCAGACTTAGTCTCACCAGTGCTAAGTAGAAAGGAGAAATATCCTCCCATGACCTAGTAGGTAACACTCTTCCCAGTGCAGCTGAGGACACCATTAGCTGTCTTTGCCACAGGAACACACTGATGACTTGTGCTCAGCTTGGGAGCCACCACAACTCTCAGTCTCTTTCCAGCAAATCCACTTTCCAGCTGGGTGGTCCCCAGCATATATTTGTGCATGCATTGTTCCTCCCCAAGTGCAGAACTTTTCAGTTCTTCTTGAACTTCATGAGGTTCTCTCATCTCATTTCTCCAGGCTTTCAAGATCTCTCTGGATTGCAACACAACTCTCTGGTGTATCAGTCACTCCTTCAAGTTTTGTGTCAACAGCAAACTTTCTGAGGGTACACTCTGTCCCATCATCCAGATCAATAATCAGGGTTACACATGATTGGACCCCGCACTGACTCCTGAAGAACAAATTCCTTGAAAAGAGAAGAGAGAATGAAGGGCTATGAGGGACAATGGTGTCTATCAGCTGCTTGAGCAAGATAGCTAAGCAAAGGTGAATATGGAATTCAGATGCTTAAGCTTATTCATCTTCTGCTATTATAGATATTAAGCTTATTCATCTAGTGCTATGGTCTCAAGCCTGATATTTAATAGCATCTTCAAAGGATCTGTGTCTCTTGTGGGACATATCATATAAGCTAGTCCCATGTAATTATTTTAGGCTCAAAAATGGCATGAATTGCCTGCCCTTAGCCATATGAAACACTCTCCAAGTGTCTACTAAGTTATTATCTTTCTGAGTTTCCTGAAAGATGTGAAGTTTCTCTGCTTTATGGACTGGACCACATGCACAGATCATAAAGGTAAACATACTATATGACATCCCCTTCTATAATTTTTCTTCTATGAAACTGCTTTTATCTCTGAATGATATGAAATTTTGATGTTATTAGCAGAAGATTTAAAAATCTCTACAGTTTCTAAGAATTACCATGCATTAAGTATTCTAACTTAAAGGTATATTTTTACTTTTCCAATATTGTACTATGTTTGAAAATTTGTTCATTAATTCCAATGTTATTTCATTTGTATAATCTCATCTGCTTTAAGGCTCACCTTGCCCATTACATTATTTGAATTTCTCCAGCAATTTTGTAGAGGCAATTTTGTTGACTGATAATTATGTTAATTTGTCGTGACTTGTCATGCTCTTCCTATTATAGACAGCAATTTCATGCACATATTATTAAAATCTTCACACAGACAGCTCTTCAATGATGTTCGCTATAAACTAGGCTTAAAATGAGAATATGCTGCCATTCTAGGCTTAAAAATTTTAAATTATCCTACTAATTGTATTTCAGGTTGAATTTATAGCAACTTATTTCAATTTAGAAAATTTCTTAGTCAAAAAATTAAAATAAGCATGCATAAAAGAGGAAGCATCCTAGCTTGATTTAAGTTACTATTCTGCAAGTATGCCAGATACATCTGAAGTTCCTTTATGTGGTTTCTTAGCTGTTACTTTGTACCTCTCTTGTGCTTGAATAAAGATCAAGGTGGAGAAGCAGCATCAGGAATGTTAAATGAAGAAAATCAGTAATGCCAAAATGGCCATCAATTTATAATCAGCAAATTAGAGCTCGGCACACAGTGAAAGTGACAGAAGAAAGCAGGCAGTGCTGCAACGTACATATCAAGGTTATGCTCTGACAAGTGGCACCAGCCAGGGCTCCCATCAATCAGGTATTCTGAACAGAAGCTGCAAACACTGAATTCATTTGGTGAAGTGATCACTATTCGATAGCCAGCAGAATGGAATTTTGCTCATTTGTTTTCAGACATCACCTCACCTGATCTTTGAACCTAAAGCTTCTGTTGTTAATAACACCTGCTATTGTACTCTGTTAATGCTCATGTGTAGCAGACCTATTTGTAGTAAATGCTCTGCAAATATCCTGCAGGAAACGAACTTTGCCCAAAATAGCCTGCAGCCTAATTTGAAATTAATTCAATCAGTGCATATGATAAATGAGGGAAGAAGAGATATCTTAAATTTTGCTATAAAATAACATATTATTCAAAGGAGGTGAAAGGTAAAATCAAACTTGTTGTGAATAATAGCTATTGAAAGAAAATATTCAATGGGGTCAGAAAACTTACACAAGTTAAACTTATAATGAACTGAAAAAAAAGCTTCTGATTAGAAGCTTTCAGTGAGCTTAGAAGGTTGCAGAAATCACCATAAATACAGTGTGTTTTTAAGATGAGAAAAAAATGTCTATATAATGAACTTATGATTTGATTTCATACCTTTGTGTACATTGCTTCTCTGGAGACCATTTTGTTCAGTCTTTGCTTTTGCATTTCTCCTGAAATGCTTCTACATAGGCATTTAAATTGTCTTGGAATCTGAGGAGTTGTATTTCAAAGGCTGGGTCTGTACTATGTAAGAGTTACAATGCTCTGACACTCTGGGAATTTTTGAGGTTAAACAGTAGGTTTTCATGTCTGCTTAATTTATTTATTTTTTTGACAGAGCTCTGCTCTGTCCAGATAATCTGAAAAGAACATTTTAAAAAATATTTATATAGGGTATGTACCCCACCTTGACCACTGACTGTTGGTTTGGTATTATTACAATGCAGTTTTGATATCACGATACAGGACAGAATCTACCTGGAGATGGTTTCCTGATTGACCTGGAAATCTGCTTTAGATTGCCAAAGCAAATCAGGCTTAAAGCATCAACCAGACAATGCAGAGACTGATGTCTCAGCAATACAATAGTTTTCCCAAAATCTATCATGGCAACTTGCAAATTTTTTCTTGCAGTTTGCAGAAAGAAATTAAAAGCATGATGAATATAACTTCCTGCCTTGCATTTTCCTCAAGTCATCATCCTACCTTTAGACTGCAAGACATGCTCTGGTGATAACCAGGTCGATCTGGCAGCCATGCAGCAGCACAAGTATTTGGGCATATGATGATGTTAATGGGTGTCTTTGTCAGGATTAGCACCCCATAGAATATCTAACTGGAGATCTGGAGATGCTGATGCAGTGACACAATAGTTACATTTTTCTTCTATTTCAGTGCTGCAGTTGGGATCCAGCAAATATTGTTCTCATCTCTTACTGTGTTCACATAGGAAGCTATTTAATTATGGACTTTTTTTTAAGGTTTATATGAACAGAATAGATTGTCATTTAGTCACAGAGACCAAAATAACTGGCCATGTTATTTGCTCAGTTATATATTCATCATAAACTGGTAATACTTTTTTTAATTTTACAAATTATGCAGAGATTCCACTCTTTGTAGAATATACAGAGCTTGGATATACCTATTATTTCTGGAACAAGACCTCTTTCTCCATCTCTAAGTTACGTGTGGATGATGTTGTAAGACTTCATACATTTGTCAATGATGATATTAATTCAATGGCATTTTATTGCATTTACCAAGGTGTGTAATATCTAGAAAGCCTGGAATTATTCACTTCTAAGTGTTACAGCTGAGTCTTAATAGGTTCATGCACCTAGGATGTGCTGAAACTTGCAATGCATGTCATTAATTTAAATCCTGAACCAAAGTGTAGAAAAATTTGAAGTTCTTCAAGAATAGCACACCCATCTGAATGGATCTATATCAAAAAATTATGTGAATGGAGTCTTACCGGGACCACAGTGCTGTTAATTTGTTATTCCCAATCAATCAAGGAAGATGAAGAATAGGGACAACTAGAGTGAAAATGCAAAAAGGGCTGATGCTGCTTTGCTGTAACCAGTCAGTAGAAGCCTTGAAATCCTGACAATATGAAGTGCTGAAACATGAGTGAAGCACCTCTTCTGTGCTCCTTCTCTTCACACTAAGAGCATACTGGAGAATTTCCTTTCTTGTTTGGCATTGGTATACAGAACCTGTGCAGAATAGAGATATTTTTTTCTTCCTATAAGTTACCAACTAAAGAAAGCTCTTATGTATTCACTCTCATGACATGTGAACTGTAGCAAACCAATTCTTAAAATAAATGGACATTCTTACCCTCCTGGAAACTCAAGCTCATGCTGCAGTACACCACGGTGACGTGGAGAGCTATGTCTGGGACCATCATATTAGAAACAGTTTTTTTGTTTGTGGGGGTTTGGCTCTGTCTCTGGTAAGCTGGGTATCTTTAAACAAGACAATTTTCCTGAAGCTTCCTCATCCATAGGAGGCCTCTTTGAAATACTTTGAAATATACTTTTGAAAAGTCACATTTATGTGTGTGTGTGTGTGTGTGTGTGTGTGTGTGTGTGTAAACTAATTAGAAAAGCTAGGTAACAGAAATGACAAAAAATAAATAATTTATACATGACCTGAAAATATTAGGGATAGTATTTAGCTACATATGGAACCATTCCTGTGTTTTGTATGAAAAAAATAACCTTCTCTTACAGTGTAATGGAAATTGATTTATTTTTAGCAAATTGATATAGCCATATCCTTTTGCTACATTTGGTCTGCCAAAGAGACTTAGGTACCTTAAGTTTGATTTCTGACACCAGATGTGAGGTAACAACATAATAGGAATATCCATGTATGCATGGGTATATAAGTATATATATATATAAACACAAAAAATAATGGCAGTTTTAAAGCCATTTTTACAGGTCCTGCATCTCCTGCTACATGAAGTGAAAAAATAAGTCAGAATTACTTTTTGCAGATTTCTCCAGACTATTTCTTCTTTCTGCTCTCTCTCTTTAAATTTCCTGTAAAATTTAGTTCAAATTAGAAAATCTCAGCTCTCCTCAGGCTATGCTGTCTTCCTAGGTCTTCAGTAAATAACTTCCTAGGAGCAGATAGCAGCTGGGAGAGTGTCTTTATCACCAGACAAAAATCCATCTCTTCCAGCTTTGATGCCTGTAAGTAACTGGGAGCTATTTTATTTACATTAAATTTGCATGATTTCCTACTGCCTTTTTCAAGCCCTTTTCACTTTCAGACTTTACTTCTGCTTTCCTTCCAAATTTCATGTAGGTTGCCAAGGTAAAACCATAAGATTTTGACTGCATTAATTTATTCTTGTTATTTATAAGTGCAGCTGTATCTGGATAGTGCAGAGAAACTTAAATAATCATAATATTACTAATGATGGAGAAACAGCAGTGTAAAGTTTTTTGTAAGCTAAGTTAATAGCAAAATGAAAAATCACAGCTTACAGAACATAGCTGCAGAAAATGAATGAGTTTTCCTAAGGAAAGATCTGAGACCTTTTTCCTTCATCTACACAGTCCTTCCCTCTCACTGCTAGCTGAAAAGCTGAGGGAGGGCACAGAGAAACCTATTCAGACTTGTAGTATACACAGGACATAATAGAATTGTTAATACCCTGTTATTTTATCATTGAAGATAGTTGAAAAATCAGTCTGGTATTTGGTTCAATAACTCATTTTACAAACTGAGGCAGGCAGACAAACAGAGAGGTAAACCACTCCATAGTCAGAGCTTGGCAGGGCATAATGGCATAGGAATTGGCACTCTGAGTGTTTGGTTTGCTAAGTCATGCACCCCTAGACATAGGGGGAGGGATTTCTGCCATCTCAGGATGTCTTACATGCTATTGTTTCTTTCAAGACTGATATGTACCAAAAACATGCTCATTGCAATTTTTCAAATACCCTGTTGGTAAATGACCTTTGCAGGATGGCACATGTCCCACTTTTCTCATGCCTATTTCCTAGCTAAATTGTTTTGTTCTGCACAACCCATTGTTTCCTTCTTTTCATTTATCTTCAAAACAAACAATAATGCATTTAGAAAAGTGGTATTTTTGAATAGAGAAACAATTAACCTCATATGTGCTCTAGTGCTTACAGGATAGCGTATATCCTGCTGCATGTCTACAGATGGCTCTTATTTGGATTTCCATAGAGGATGCTGGATTTGGACATCTTGTGCTCTCTGTTACTGGCTCAGCAAAATTAAAATATTTGTCTTTTGTGATGGCACTGGTTACAACTGTTATAATGGTCAATGTGTTTAATAGATTCATGAGAAAGGAACAGAATAACTCTAAATTTACCAAAAACTACGTGGACAAAGATCAGAGCTAGATTGTCCTGGAATCCCTCTCCAGCACAAAAGAAGGGGCTAAAACATCATCTTTCATGTTTGTGATCTGTACACACAGACAGTCACAATGAATTCAGGATGATTGCTTGGAATTATTGCCACTCCCACCTACAAAAGCTGTGAAAATGCTACAAAAGCTGACAGTACCTCTCTGTCGTGCAGGAAAAGATTGTACAACACATCTCTTCAGAATGTGGAAAACCTGCCACTCTAATTTACATTTCTGCCCTTTTCAGATTTCTGCTGTAATGTAGTCCACTTATCATTACACAGTGCAAGCCAAGGCTAGAAGTGACAACCATGAACATTGCCATGCCTCAGAGAGGGGGAGTGAAGCATGAAAGACAACCAAAACAACTCTTGCATTTAGAGTGAAACAAACGTTATATGGCACTAAGTTCCCTTGGTGGAAAATGCTGTAACTGGAGACTGAAGTCAGGTATAGATTTGGCATTTGTGTCTGTATGTTTGTTTTAAATCAGCAGAAAGGGTAAAATAGAAGTTTTTTTATAGAACTTTTTTTTAAATTAAAATATTTCATTTTGGAAACAGGAACATTTAAGGAACATTCAAAGTTTGAAATACTTAGTATTTTGATTTTGATTGAGAACTTACATATTTCAGACTTGAATGTGCAAATTAGAAAATAAGAAGAGAAGGTGCTTAAAGATCCCTAAAATAATCCAAGGACATCTTGAACAGAAATTTCCAGTGTTTTTTGCATTTGTTTGATCAACACCTCATAAACGTCCCTTTCAGTCTTCCTCTCCTCTTCCCCCTTTCTGCCAATTTCTTGATTTTGGTAAAAAAACCCAAACAGTCCACTTTTAGTAGTAATAGCTTTGGTGAATTGATAACAGGACAGATATATCAGCAGCATTAGAAAGAGTAGGTCTCGCACATTAATATTGTAAAATCTCTTTTATCATCAAACTGCCAAACAATTCATTTTTATGGAACAACATTCAGAGCAGAGGTTTATCTTCACTCTCTTTGACTCAAATGCAGTGAGAAGCTGTTACTGCCAGGTCCGTCTAAACAGACCACTTAATGACACCAGTGTCTAGTTCACAGCAACATGATGTTCTTCAGCAGTCCCTGAGGATCTCCATGCTCAGATCTACCTCAGCTTTTCCTTCCTACTGCTTTCATCCTATGCCTGTCAGAATTTTATTTTTTACAATTGTGCAAATGCAACCACCTTTTTAAGAGGTCATAGCAAACAATATCTTCTTACAGAGTCATCAACTTTTTAGGGGTATGCAATCAGTTATGATTCACATCAAAACCAAAATAAGCTCAGGTATTTCCAGGCTAGCTGGTCCATATCTGCAAAAGTGTCCTAGACATTTACAAAGATCATACAGCTTTTAAATTTGTCAAAGTTACACCATGACAAATATTTTTTAATGGAAGAAATAGTCCTCTAATAGGTGCCTTTTTTGACAAAAATTCTACATGGCAAAATGTGTCTTGGAATACTTCCCTAGAGAAATATTTGTGTTTTCCTGAGAACACAGTGAAACCTCAATAATTGCAGAATGTGATTTATTTTCCCTCTTCCATTTTAGCTGCAGATATTCTTCCCAGTGACAGACTGTAGCTTGCCTTTCTCCATATCAAAGGTCTACTGGACAGTCCCTCAAAGAGATTCAGGAGAGGCCTTTATTCCCCTTTTCCACAGTTTCAATTCTTTACTGGTCAAGTATATGCCCTTCAGATGTATCCATCTGTCAGGGAAATCTTTTAGCTTCTTAGACCAGACACTAAACTGAGACTACCTTCCTCTTCCCTCCCTGCCAACATGAAAGCAAAACAGCAATTAAGGCCTACCAGATTCTACCTTTCAAGCATCTGTGATTATTTGGGAACAAACAGGCCTATTTTCTATTCACCTAGAAATTGCATGCAGCTTTCAGGGTTTATACTATCGGATCAATTGCCTGCAGCTTGTTACCTGCTCAGAGTTTAAATGAGCACAGCTGTCTCTCTCAAAAGGCTCCTAAGGTGATACTGCTTTTCTCTTTTTCTGATAACCCACTATTCTTCCCCCTTTTTTCCTCATGGTGGGGCACTTGAATGATTCATTTTCTATCTTTTCTCTGGCCTTGGCAAAATGAGTCTGTAGTCTTTCTAGAAACATGGAGAACAGAACTCTGAGGAATAAAACTCAATACTCTCATTCAGATATTGGCTTCCTACATTTTATCATACTTTAACTTATTCACTTAGACAAAATATTATACAGCAGATAAATTGAGGCGTGCACGTAACATCACACACAAGGTGATGCTCTTCCCTCATCGTCTCATCTTTGTTTTGTCCCTGCACACATTCCCAGCACATCCCCATACAAAACAAAGCCTTCTCAGTTAGGTTCAGTAAGATCTCTGAGCCATTGCTACCTTCACTTGAACTCTGAAGGCTGTTCTGGTTCACTGCTGTTATTAAAAGGGGAATTTGAAAAAGTGTTCTCCAAATTATGCCTTATTTCAGTTCTTTGAAAAACCCTTTGTTTATCCACAGATTCTTGGGTATTGCTCAGCTTTTTGTGTGTTTTATTGTAAAATTAATGGTAACTTTTTTTTACAAAATACATATTCATGTTGTTTATTGAGCTTCCAAACACAAAAGAAATATTTGTTTTATTTTTTATAAAATTATATTCATTTTTTATTCCTATGCAATATTCTATCCTATACGGTTATTTTCTTTTTATTCCTTTTAGTATTCTTGTAAACCAAATGGATTCTAGCATAATAGCTTCTTCCATGTTCCTTCTTGCAAAATGAAATATATTAAATGAATTCCACTTCAAGTTAAATCACATCTCAGCAGATTTGTGATGACTTTCCATTTATTTTTTTCTGTAATTTGATAATTGATAAAGAGTATTTAACAGCTTATTTGATATCTTCTATTGATATCCTTTGAGTCAGACCAAGATGTAAGTGGAACAATATACTCTCCTTATGAGTTAAATGTAAACACAGAGATATCTTTGAGGACCCAGGTTAAAAAAAAAAAACCACAAATTTACGACATTTGTATCTGATATAAAAAAAATTATGTAGCAGACTTAAAATCCTTTGGAGTTCTTCTGATCTGAGTGCAGATATGTTGAGATCCTTCCTATATTCGGGTTAGCTGAGCTAACTGCAGCTTAGTCTAGAGGTGAAGAGAAACTGCCTCTGTGTACAGCTCTCCATCCTTTGGCTGAAGTAGCACCTTCTTTTCTATTTTCGAACAATTCCTTATTCATTTTTTTGTGCATAAATTTGTCCAGTCCTACATGGAAGATGTGTTGCCCTCCAATTTTATGTAATGATGGTGTGTTTCTTAAAAAGTGAATTGATTTCCATCTTTGCAAAATTGACTCATTAAAAAGTGTTACAGTTTCAAAGACAACATGATTGTGCGTTGTGAAATAGGACCCTGTGTTTTTTTACCACTACTGATACTGTTTTATTTCTTCCTTTATACTCAGTGGACTAATGGAACTCACCTGTGTTGTATTTTGTTCCAAAATCCTAAGTTTTCATTCAATAAAACAGTGTTTCTAGCACTTCCTTTTCAATGCAAACCTTAAAAACACCAGTTAATTTAAAGAAATTATATTTTCTCAGAATCTGCAACAATGTTCACCAGTATTTTTGAAAAGTCTGAATAATCTTCATGGGAACTGCTAAGCTTTTAATTGTTAATCTTTACCTTAAGAACAAGCAGCTATGTATACTTACTGCCTGATGGTTTTGTGTAACAAGTCTATAATGTAATATGATCTGATCTGTACAAAAATACATAACTTGATTGAAGCCATAAAGATATACTGTTATTGATGCAATGTATTTTATTAGAAAAAATATATTAGAAGAACTAGTATATTAGTCATTGTTAGTCTTTAACTCAATTAAGAAACTCTCCAACATTTTTCTGGTGCCACTAATATTGAAAAAAGGCATTAACACTGACCCTTCTCGTGTGTTTGACTTTTACCTGCCTCAGTCTACAGAATTTCTGAAGGTATCATAGCAGCAGAATGTGAAAGCTATAGCTGATTGTGAAAGTTATAGTTCATAGCTTTTGCACCTTGTATTATTTTTTATTTAAAGCAAAGAACCTAACACTATAAAAATCTGTGGTAGAGACAGAAAGAGAGAACGATTTGATGATTCCTTTCCTTATACCATAGTGTTCATCAGATATTTGCTTGCACTGTAGTTTCCTTTTGCATCTTCTAAAATTATATGATATTTAAATGTGCATCAGGTCCAGAAATCCTGATTCAATTTCAGACATAAACCTACATTTCATGGTCTCTTTTTCTTTCTGTAGAACAACAGTAACATTACACCAAATTATCTTTGTTTATGGGAGACTTGGAATCTCTGTCTCACAAAGAACACAGGATATAGGCATGTTGACTTTACATCATGTTTTTTCTTAGTCAAACAATAAAAATAGTGATGTTAGCATCACTCTGTCTGGGATCTTTGCACGTTTGATCATTGTAATTGTTGAAGTGGATCTGCTGATAAAAAACCTTTTCCTTATTCATATCCTCCTGCAGAAACTGGATGCTCATAGTATGAATGGATGTTCTCTTCACTGGATGAAAAACTGGCTGAATGTCTGAGGCCAGAGTGGTGGTAGATGGAACTAAATCCAGTTGCTGGCTGGTCACTGATGGTGTTCCCCAGGGCTCATCTAAGAATTGATATGCATGCAGATAATCCCAGATACCAAACCATGTCTAAGATATTAAGGTGAAGTTTATTCTGAAGTTGGAAACCCTAAATACACTGCTAAAATCACACAGAGGGCAAAAGAGCAGCCCAGGAAACCCGTTCTAGTGCTTTTATAACGATACCTTTCACACGCACATAACTTCAAGGCTGTATTCTCCCCTGTCCTTGATGGACTCTCTCTCTCTCCCAGCAGGGGCCTCACAGCATGTCTCTGAGGAAGTGTTATCTCTACTCAGGAATCCTACTTCTCAAAACAGGCAGAGAATAAACATATGTAGCTATAATAAATGGAATTTTTCCACACTGATCTTTTCCTAGGCCAAGTTTTCTTAGCAGCTAAAACTTCCTTGAGCAAAAAGTCTTTATCCTCTTTGAATAAATCTTCTACATTTAACTTCCTTGTCCCTACAGGTCAGAATTGCAGTTGGTCCTGTTTAACACCTTTATCGATGATTTGGATGAGGAGATTGAGTGGCTCCTCAGTAAGTTTGCAGATAACATCAAGTTGGGTGGGAATGTTGATCTGCTGGAGGGTAGAAAGGCTCTACAGAGGGGTCTGGACAGGCCGGGTCAATGGAATGAGAACAACTGTGAGAGGTTCAATAAGGAGAAGTGCTGGGTCCTGCACTTGGGTTGCAACAACCCCAGGCAGTGCTACAGACTTGGGGCATAGTGACTTTAGAAATGCTCAGCAGAAAGGGACTGGGGGGTGTTCGATGACAGCCAGCTGTACATGAGCCAGCAGTGTGTCCAGGTGTCCAAGAAAGCTAGTGCCATCCCGGCCTGTATCAAAAATAGTGTGGCCAGCAGGACCAGGGAAGTGATTGCCCCATTGTACTAAGGCAACATCTCAAGTACTGTGTTCAGTTTTGGGCCCCTCACTTCAAAAAGAACATTGAGTTGCTGGAGCAAGTCCAGAGAAGGGCAATGAAGCTGGGGAAGGGTCTAGAAAACATGTCTTATGAGAAGCTGCTGAGGGAAATGGGGCTGTTTAGTTTAGAGAAGAGGAGGATTAGGGAGGACCATATTGCTCTCTACAACTATCTGAAAGGCGGTTGTAGTGAGGTCAAGGTCAGTCTCTTCTGCTGCAGCTCAAGTGAAAGAACAAGAGGAAATAAATGGTCCCCTATGCTAGGGGATGTTCAGATTAGATATTAGAAAATTTTTTTCCCTGAAAGAGTGGTTAGATGTTGGAGTAAGTTGCTGAGGGAGGTGGTAGAGTCACTATCTCTGGAAGTGTTCAAGAAGTGTCTGGATGTGGCCCTTGTGTATATGGTTTAGGGGTGATTTTGGTGGTGCTAGGTTGATGGTGGGACTAGATTATCTTGAAGATCTCTTCCAAATGTGATGATTCTGTTATTCTGTGAAACCTGCAGAGACCACTCTGGTAAAAAAAAAGGACAGAAAAAACTTTGCAAACAGTCTGGTAACCTGCTTGCCAGATTACTTGCTTTTATGTGAATAAAAAGTAAACTGTATGTGAAATTTAAAGACAGGACTTTGGAGGCACAGTTCATGTCTTTAAATAATTGTGCAGTGAACTGCCAGCAGTTGTTCGGGACTGGCTCAAGTACAATCCTCAAATATGAATATATTGAGTAATGAGTCACAAGGACCTGTGTGAATAGTATTATCTCCTATAAAATTCAAGAACACAAACCTGATCTGTAATCAAGCGGAACTTTCTTGGAACTTCATTTTTCCTCTGGATAGATCAATAGAAGACAGGAAATTAGATGTCTCTGATTAAAAGGAAACTTCATGATCATAACCACAAAAATCCCTGACATATCTATTCTGTGCATATTAAAGAGACTTCTGACAACAAAATATTAAAAAAAAAAACTATTCTAATTGGTTTTCTTGATATTAACTTGCACAACAGAATAAGAGGGAACACTGACAAGGTAAGACCCGACTAAGTGATTACCAGAAGTGTTCTGGGGCCTTTGTCCATGATTATGAGAGATTACCTCAGTTTCTGCTGTTAAACCTAGCACACACCTGACAGACTTTTTTCTCTGTTTTAATAAATTGCCTTTTGAGCTGGCAAGTGTGGTTTTGATTATGTCCTTAAATTTAGTTTCTGCTAATACTCACACTCTCAAAGGAGTTGAAACTTATGTCTTAACATTGTGATTCTGACATTTGATTAACACTATCATATTAATTAAGCCTTTTGACTTTGAAATTGAGGAATCTTATGGGCATTTAAGCTACTTCTTGCCTTTCAAAAGCAAGCAGAACAGTGCATGCTTTCTACTTCTGGAAACTGAGTTTGTTTCCAGGCAAGGACACCTTTGTCTAATGAAAGACAAAATAAACCAAACTGAAGTCGTAGGGAGAAGTTTTCATAGGGAAGGATGGGAAATAGGCTGGAAAAATTAGGTCATGGTAGGGGGAGCTTCTGGGGTATGGTAGTTACCAGAAGGGTTACTGCATTTCATCACGCCTAAATTCAGATGAAAAGTACTTTTATAGTGTTTTAGGATTCAAAAAGTAAAAGCAATATATAATTACTTTTCATCCAGGTAAATCCTCAGAAAAATAAGTAAGTCTCAGATAAGAATTTTCTCTCTCTGCAATTCCTCTGACTTTTACTAAAATAAATGTTAGTTTAATTAATTTATTTTGAACATTACTCACTTTTACATAAAGATACTGTTTCCAGCACTTTTCAGTAAGTGTCCTATCTGACATTTCTGTATATTGTCTCCTAAGAATAATAAAATCTCTTCCATGCCTGTAGGCTCCATTATCTATCTTACTTTTCCCCCCATTTAGAATCATTACCTTGAGTGACTCCCAAGGTCTTAATAACACTGAAAGTTAACAGAGTCTGTATTAAAATGTAGTGACCCCCAACTTCTCTGCTTGGCTAAGTGACAGGAATAATAGTTACATGGAAAGCATTATTACCGATTTGCATCTCCTGCTAGCTCAGATGTGATTTCAGAAAGCCTGAAAAGCTTAGGGCCAAACCCAAACCTTGGCTCATGTCCTTTGCTGACATGATGCTTTGCTTAAGGATAAAGAGCAGTCATGTTCAAATCAGAGCCAAATTCAGTTGGATTTTACAGCAAGTCCTTAGTAGCTTCCTAGGTCTTTGGTAGGGAAAAACACCTGATTGTTGGAGGATTGCACCAGAGCAGGTGCTGGGTGGCAACAGGCCCGCTGTCCAGGAAGCAATTATCATATTGACATGGTAGGTGTCTTCTGCAGACAGCAGCAGTGACGGATAGCCATGCTTATGTGCAGTGGGCTGGCATGGATGCACCTTATTGGGCACCACCAACACAGATCCCTGAATCCCCAAGTCTGGGCAATCTCTGCTTGGGACTTGCTAGGTCACTGGGTGTTGAACAACTGTATTGTGCATCCGTTGTTTTTTTTGGCGGGGTTGTCCCTCTCTCTCTCTCTCATTTTCATTACAATTATTATTATTATTAAAATATTTGTGGTTTTTTTCAATTATTAAACTTTTCTGATCTCAGCATAAAAGTTGCTTGGTTGCCAGCTGGAGTTAAACCATAGCAGGTGGATGGAGATGCACTGAAATTATCTCTATTAGCAGATTAATAATTTTCCGCATGTCACTAAAAAAGCTCAATACAACATGCATATATTGTATTGCTTTTAAATTCTAAATAAGACAATGTAATTTTGATTACTATTTTTTTTATGAGATAAGCATTTTATTCTAATTCACTGCAGGTTTAACATTGTGGAGACTCCTTAAATTAGAAGCATTTACTTTGCTTTTAATGAAAATTAATTACATTCTAAAATACCTTGATATTGTGTAAATTAGGTTTCTGAGATCAGAGAAAAGAACTATATGCAAAGGTAATTTTTCCCAGGTAAATCATTAGCACAGAGCTGTTCTGCAAGGTACAATATATAGTAATAACCAGTCTCCAGAGCTTTACGTTATTTAAATTGGTCACCTACTAACAGGCCCGGGCTGGATTTGTGGAGCATATTAGGTGAGTAACACAATATTGCTTTATGGCCAATGCATTTTTTAGCTGCTATAGGGTATATTACATATAATTTTTTAGTGATGACTTATGCACTTGACACACATCAGGCTGTTTAAATCATTAGAGTGTTATTTTTCTTCCCCTGAGGAATCGTAAAGGGAAGCACTGCTAACCTGTCAGCTCCATTCTGCCCTCCTTTCCCCCTTTGTTGTACAAAACTTTAAATATGTAGGTGGGATTCCTGGAGCTTGACTGGTTTCAGAGCAGCCTGGGGACTGATTTGGTTGAGTTGCCTATAGGCCGTAAATTCTGGACAATTGAATGGAAACAGGAGGCCAAGTTCAAGGGTAGAAAGCTGGGTGAAAAAGCCTGATGATTTGAGTATCCAAGGCTTCCAGGAGAAATGTTTTCCCCCTCAGTCATAAAAATAAGGGGAAGCATGACACCTCAATGTTATGGCTGCTAATAAAAAAAAAGGGAGAAAAGGATAACTCTGGTTTGAGAAGAGAGTTTGGATTGAATTGTGTGTTGTTGCCATTGAGGCTGAGTCTTGGGATCCTGCTGGGGGAGGGGGCAATTTTTTTACATCACCGTGATGTTATTAATAACTGCAAAAAAAATAAGCCCTATCCTTATGTTGAGGTCAGGAAGACTGAAGAAAACTGTGGATAATATTGGTGTCAGAGGACAGTGAGACAAGGAAAATCCAGAGTCACATAAAATGAAGTAAAATTCAGGGCTTTCCTGGAAGATAGTGGAAACACCACTAAACATACAGATTCAAAACTATTGGAGAAGGAAACTCTTGAGACTATAAAAATGTTACAAAATCCCCCAACCTATTACTTGGACTGTAAAACCAGTGGAAAAATACTGGATAGTACTGCTTTTATAAATTATGAGTTTGAGTCTGTTGTGAAATTTTATCTGAGGAGTTGACATTGGACACTTTCATTTTATTTGCATTTTCAGTCTATTACTCATACTGATGCATAAAATAACTTCAGTCATTGTCATTGTACTGGTCACCAGATGAACAAGACACAGAAAAGACAACTGGTCTCCAGAAACCTCTCTTTAATCTCATTCACTTCAAATTATTTTTCATTTTGTCTGGAGTAGGTTAAAATAGAAAAAATAACTAAACCCCTTTAAAAATTTTATAATTTTTAAAGTTTTTTCTTGTTCCTCAGGGTTTAAATTAGAGAATTTTGATTTTTTTTCTTGACGTCATTAAAAAAATAATATGGAAGATGGATATTTTCTGCTTGTTTCTTTGATTTTCCTTTAGGCTACTGAGAGTAGTATTCTAAATGCTTTCTAAATAGCTTTTCCCTTTCATATTTTCTTTTTGCTTTTTTTCCTTTGCTTTTTTACATGTGCTGCTCTGTAAATTTTGCTAAATATTATTAGATTCTAAAAGATTTCTGAGAGACAGAGTTAAATGTCATTTTTTGCCAAGCGTTTCTAAGGAGGGGCAAAACAATAAAATTCAGTGACTCCAGATGTCTGTCATCTTTTCAGATGTAAAAGGTCCTCGTTTCCTCATGCAACAGACTTGGACTAGCATTCTTCAAAGGGCAACCTCCTGCTCAGAGAGACTTTCTCCTAGTGTTTGACAGGTCTGGTTTGACTGATGAATGAAACTGTGAATTGCAGTTGTTTTCTAGGATTATACATCTGATGAGTAGCCTAGCCATCTTTGAATGCCAAAGAAAAAAGACATGTTGAACTTCCCTCAACACTGTGAGAAGTGTTGAATTTGAGTTGCACAGATAGCATTCATAACTTTTGCAGCCTATGTTGCTGAAATCATGTAATTTTGTGACTTTATGTGGATGATTTTAAAGTACGTTATCAAGTGCATTATTAAATGAATATAAAATGAGCTTAGATGTCAGGGAAAGTTCAAACAACATTTTTGTAATGCCACTTGAGGACGTCAAAGAAGCTGAATGTATGTTTCCAAAAGTTCCTGTCTTTCCTGAGAATTGAAGCCTTTAGGACATTTCATAAGCAATAAAATTCTTGAAACCCTTGAAATTAACATGAGAACTGCTTTTAAAGACAATTTTATTACCTAATTTTATTTTTTCTTATTTAAATATCAGTATATAAAAAACAGAGATTACTTCTCTCATACTTTCCCTCAGTTTTTGCATCAGATACTCATTCTTTTTTAATACCTGCAAATCCAAACTCAAACACACCAAGTCTAACAAAACTGGTTTAAATGAAATTGTTCCCTTACATAAATATTTCTATCAACACTAAAGCTAGGCATTGTCAGGTTCTGAAATGTAGATTTTCCCTTTACTTATCTAGCATGTCCAATTTATCAATTTTGCATATTTCTGCAATTCTGGAAACCAGCCAGAATTTGAAATGCTCTGTTCATTTTCTGGCAAATTCTGCTGACTCTGGACCTTTGTATAAGCCTGAGATAAAAATTCATATTAAGCGTTTAATCAATCTAAACCTGACATTCCAACTTTTTGATGAAAACTTCATCGCTATTAGTCATTCAGCTGTATAGTAAGAAACATTACTTCTTACAAGTAAGAAACCAACAGGTTTATTACTGCTGAAGCTGTTGTGACAATAAAGGTGATCTGTATAATGCAGTACCATGAAAGTTTCCAGGGTGTTTTACTTAGCTTTTGCTATCAAAGGTGTTAATTGAAATCAATGCTTCCATATCCATAGGCAGATGGGTTGTGCTATTTAATGACACATTTTCTGTGGTGACCTTTTTTGTAACTATGTAAATGGAGAGTCTCATTAATGAAAGAAGTGAGAAATGCATGGGAAAACAAAGTCATATTTCCCACTATCATAGCCCTGGAAGGATTTCAGGCTCTTCAGGAGGGACAGGCAGGACAGGAGGGGTGGCGCTGTATGTAACAGAAGTATTAGAATGTACGGAGCTCACAGTTGGCAATGGCACAATTGAGAGCCTCTGGGTAAGAATCAAGAGGAAAATAAGTAGACTCACATCATGTGAGTCTACTATAGACCTCCCAGCCAGGATGATGACACTGATGAATTATTCTTTGAGGAACTAAGGGACACTTCCAAGGCAACTGCCCTTGTCTTTACAGGGGACTTCAACTTGCCAGAAATTAACTGGGAGCATCACACAGCTGGTACAACCTCGGCTTGAAGGTTCCTAAAAAACCTGGATGCCAACTTTATGGAACAGGTCCTAAGAAAGCCATCTTGGAAGGATGGTCTCCTTGACCAGCAGGTCAACAGCTTGTTAACGAAGTGGATCTTATGAGCGAAGTGGAGATCTTCCCTTTTCTGCAGAGGAGGAGATGATGATAGGTGATAGGGTCTAATAAATGTCTATGCTATATGAAAGGCAGAAAAAGCCTTTTTTTTAATCCACTTGTGACTGTCATTTTCATATTCTTTTTGGTTTCCCTTTTCAGAGCAAGGGCTAGAAAGGGGAAAAAAAGATTTCTTCTTGCAGGAGAAATCCTTGCAAGATGGTCCTTTTCACTATTGCACTTACTTTCTATGAAATACCACTTGATTTTCTTTTGAAGAATGAATGTTAAAGGCCAGAAGCTCAATTCATAAATCTCATAAACATTTCAGCAAATGCATCCAAGTTGGCAATACCAGAACTTTTCAGAGAATTTTTGGAAGTCAAAAGACTTAAAAAAAAAAAAAAAGATAAAAAACAACCAGCAAAACCTCCCAACCCTCTGATATTTTTACTGACTACACTCACCAACAACCTCTGTCTACTTTTCTTCTGTTCAATTTTAGTCTAAATTCACAAGAAAACAGTCTGTAGTCACTGAGTGGATGATGGAGGTTGTGGAGATGGGAACATTCCAAAAAGTCACAGGCTATCAGTTGGCAGCTGTGAAGCTGTGACTGTAACATTAGAGCTCCCCGTATGTTCATATGTCAGGAATTTGGGCCACTAATCATGGAAGTTTCTGATAACACTTCACCTTGGAACTATTCTAATTAATGTACCTTTTGCTATAAAACAACCTTTTGAATTAAATTCTTGAATCATATTGCCACCTTTCCAGACTAAGCAGTCAATTTTTCTAGCTATTGTACCTACAAGGTCATAAAACCAGAGGAGAAGAGGTGCCACCATTTCAGCTAACACATAATAACACACAACTGCAATAACTTATTTTCCCTTCTGGCTATACCAGTGTTGATCAGTTGTTGGAGGATAAGCCATTTGCAGCACCAGAATCCTCATAAATGGTAATCAGATGTTTAAAGAGACTCAGTGAAGAAATATATAATGAAAGAGAGAATGGGGAAAGTGAAGAAGTCTTGCAGCTGTGATTAAAGTATAATCTTGACTTCTGGCAGACAAGATATATTCTGCATTCAGAATTTCAAGCCAGTCTGGCAGACTTGATGGTGGAACTGTCACAGGAGCTGCAGAAGGGTGAGGTGCAACATGGAAGTCTTGGCATCAGCAAGAAAACCTTCATGCTCTTGCTCTTTCAGGAATCTCACAGATGGAGGCTAAGAGTAAATTCAGCTCAAGATGTGAAAACCTACTTCATGATGCTTCCATGTGAAGCAATGATTTATTGGTACAATTAGTCAGTTTTGCAGATGATTGTTTTAGTAGTGCTGATGTGCAAGAGAGGGGGTGAATATGATCTTGTTAGCCAGAGGGGATCAGTTAGTAAGGGGTAAATAAACTAAAGTAGAATGAAAGAAGAAAAAGGAAGGGTAAACAAGAGAGAGAAATTAATAAGAAAGTATATTTCTCTTTTCACTGCTTGCTTTCTTGTATCACTCCTTTGACAACTTATAAAAAATTTTCTTAAGTCTTCTCTCTCTATTTCCATGGCTTTCTATTTTTCATTACGTGTACGTAGATCGGGTGTTAGGCAGAATACTTGAAGCAAGGTAAATGAAAAACAAATGTCACTTATCCTGGGATTATTAAAGACTTCCTCTTAATTCTAAGGAAGTTCCTTCTTTTTTTGTTCACTAAATGTGGACAGAAGAGAAATAATATTGAGGGAAATGGAACATTTCAATAAGCAAGTATACAAGAACCATCAAAAACTTCAAAATATACATTGCACAGCTTGCACTGTGCAGTGCTAAACCAAAGTTCCTCAAATTAATATCCTTAACAGCAAACTAAGCACAATCTGAGCCTAGTGACATCTAAGAAATTGTCCACCACATTGTGCTGTCAGAAATAATTTTTGGAGATATCGAGGTGGGAAACACAGAAAGAAGTAGAAGGAACGATTGCACCATAATAATTTCCACTGAATGCTATCTCTCTCTTCCTTTTATCCTTCTCTCCTTCATTCTTCATTTTGTCTCAGTGAAACAGCTTTGGATGCTTCCTATCAGAAATTATTAAAACCTTTTTCTTTATTTAAATCATAGTTCTAGTTTACAGTAGAGTTTCAGCAGTTACTAGGGTTAAAGGTCTCAACTGCTAAGCCCCAAATGGTCACACATCTCTAAAACTTCCACTGTGATCAGGGATTTGTTGCTGTTGTGAGGGGTGTTTCCAGATCTATTTGTCCAAGAACGTACCCCCCCTCCACCCTTCATCTTCAGGCACTATTTCTGCTGGCATAGAACAGATTCTGTTAGCATCAGTCCATCATAGAAACATTTATACATAGCTTCACCTCATAAACCACTGGGACCTGATCGGTTTTTGAGATCTCGCCCCAAATGCTATTGACAGTGGCGTGTGTTGGAGGTGAAACTGCTGATACAGAGGATTCCTGTTCACCCTGTCCTCCTATACGGCCTTGGCAGAGGTTTGTGGGGCTTTACCTATGCCCTTTCAGCAAAGAGATACACTTTGTAGAGGCTGTCCACATTGTTCAGGTGGTTACTTCTCTTCTGCAGAAAAAGTAATAGGGTGAATGGAAGTTTTCTGACCACCTTGTTTTATGCATGGATTTCAAAATACATGTCATAACTTTTTAAGAATAATATCTGACTATCTCAGGAAATGGTATGCAAAATGTACAGAAATATGCAAAGATACTGAACTTGGCATGAGATTTTGCTGAAATACTTTGGCTAAAATAGACTTGCAATATACAGACATGCTATACGTGCTTTTTCAGCTAAAGAGGGAAGATTCTGGCTATGCTAGTGGCTTTGCTCTGTGGGATGTGTGAGGAAATCCATGACTTCAATCCCAGTTGCACAGATAAGTGGAAAGTTTTAAGTAACACAAATAAAATGAAACCATTTCATTCCATTCTGAATACCACTTTAAAGTACAGTAGCTTCAAATAGTGGGTTCATAAAAAAACATTGGCTGTCTCTCATGCAGTTCAAACATATAATTATTACAGAGTTATAAATCTGCAGACAGTGGAGATTCCTTCTATGAAGACATCTTTCAACTAAAATGGTTATGAACAGATCAATACATTTATTATGTATTATTATGTTATGAATAATCTCTTTTAGATCTTGGGTAAATGTGATTTAGCAGTTTTGACAGAAATGCAGCCAAGTGGTGTTTTATAGATTTCAACAATCTTGTAGCTGTTTCAGTGAGGTGAAACTGACTTGTTGAGCAGTGAGAGCAATAAGAGAAGGAAATAAAGAAAAGGAAATGGTACAATGTAGTTTGGACTTTTAGCTGATTTCTGTATTAGATGTATTTCTAGGATAAGAAATATGTGATGGAAAAAATATTCACATAACTTTTTGTTATCTGGTAGCTTTTCTTATCAAAAAAGCTGCAATGAAGCTACAAAAAACTTATTTTCATCCATAGTTGTGCCCAAAGTACTGTATACTAGCAGTTAGATTTGTCCTTTTAAAATGTGGGTTGCTTCCCAAATGCCTTAAAGGTGTCTGAAGAAACTGAGTACAGTGTCTGAAAAATATAGGAATTTGGTACCTCATCTGACACAGGGCTGAGCACCTGCACCCCTCTTTGAAGTCAGGAGTCAAAGACGTAAACACTTTATGGCAATTAATGGCTTATGCACCATTGTCAGAGAGACACTTAACTGTGGAGAGCTTGAATGTTCTACTATTATTATTTCTTTGTTGTCTAGTAGGAGCCTGCTCTCTTAAATGAAGACTCTTCTACCACCGCACAGCAAGGAGGAGTTATTAAGTATGTAAGATAGAAATTGAAGAGAACAAGATGCTTGATGAAGAAATAAACTAGATAGAACAAGATACAAGGAGAAAAAGCATGAAATGTAGAATTTTTGGCAAAGATGGGAGAGATAAACAGTATGCAAAAAAGCCCAGCACACTATAACAGTCATTAAAATAGTTTTCTTGGTTTGCCTGTTCTGGTTCAAAACCACGTTATCCCTTATCTGCACCTAAGTCCTACTTTGATAAATCATCGAAGTCTCAGATATTTTCTGTGAACGTCTCTCAACTTTTTTTGTTGGCACTGTTTTCAGAGCTGCACAAGTAATTAGACAGTGTTTAGCCACCACCAAAGGTGGTGAATCTCTGCCTCTCAGAGCTCTGAACGGGATGGTGGAATGTGAGACTCAAATCCTTCTTGCAGTACTCCTGAAATTATTTCTGCAGGTTGGGACAGTTCCAGCAGAGAAATCCACCTCAGAGCAGACAACAGTATGAGCTGAAGAAGATCTGCATTTAGGCAACACTTCCAAGTCAGGGTTATTTGCAGACATCAGTCTGCTGCCAGCAGCCAAAAGTCAGCAGATATTTCCATGTAAATATCTTGCATTTCATTTGGATGGGTCAACTAGAGTGTTTTTGAAGGCATATACCCATCTCTGCTGATTTGGAAAAGGATTCAACCATTTTTTTTTTCAGTAGTTTTCACCTGTATAATTTGGCTGTGTTTTTTTTCAGAAATCTGGTCCACTGATGTCTTGACTCTCCAGAGTAACAGACACTGTACATGCCCAGAATGATCCTATGTCACATCCTTGGCGAGTGACACTTTCCATTAGCTCTTGGATCTACTGTTATTAGCAGATATCTTTGTGATTCTGGCAGCAGACCTATAGCATCAAGCCCTGTCATATAAGCAGTGGGAAGTACTGCACTTGACTCTCCTGCTTCATAGAATTGAGGTTGGACTGAAGCTGAAGGTGAGTTATGGACCTTTTTAGTTTCCAGATGGGGACAACGCATTTGCTGAAAATGTGGTGACTCTCATACTAAAATGTGTAACATCCTTGAGAAAGTGTAACTTTATTCAATATGGAAAACCTAAAAAAAAAATCAGGACTGTGGGAAGATGATTGGGAGAAAGACTAGAGAAACCTTGGAAGTTATATTCACATTCTAACAAAAGTTATAACAGTCTAGAAATTATAGGATTAAATGCAGTTGCTACTTCCTGGATGGAATGCAGTTGTTGTGAATGAAATCTATTCCATGATGATTCACCACAAACAAAGCCTGCAACCTTAAGCACTAAGAGGGATGAAATGGAGGGTGGAGTGGAGTGAAGACATCAATCTCTCTCGAAATCCCTGCAGGGATGGGAGCTCAATGTAGCCAATAAACCACATAGCAGCTGTCAACCAAGGGAGAAAGGAGAAGATGTCTTGCTGCTGAACCAGTGACTGCAGTGAAAGTTCATCTCCTTGGATGAACTTGGTTCATTATAATCTAATTTTATTTCTAACACACACCTCCATCCCAAAGTTACCCATCTCCTAGGTATGACTACCCCTCACTGAGCTTGTGTGCTATATTTTATTGACTATATCTATGAGAGTGAAGTGAGAGAATTTTACACCATTCAGTAATAAAAGTATGTGTGCTAGGGTTACTCAAGCTTCACCTAAATGTAAAGCCATAACATAGAAGTGAGTTAGGGATGGTGTTAGACTCTGGATTTTAAGCTATAAGGTGCCCAGAGTGGTTACATTTTATTTAAGACTTTTTAAAAGCCTTTTGTTTCATTATAACCTCAAATTAGCATCCAAAGAAAAAGTCACACACTCTTCTCTAAGAGAAATTCTTTTAATTTAGTGAGAAAAATAAGATATTTTTCAAAAGGTTTTACAGGAGTAAAATACAACCAAGAAAAAATATTTCACTAAAATACTCAGCACAAAGACCCCTTCCATAGAAAATACCCACTACCAACAATCAATATACTAGCTTTAGTAAAACACAATTCATTGATTTAAGTTACCCACAAGAGAAGGAAAAGAGTAAAAGAAAAAAACATTAAAAGAGTAAAGAAAGAGAGAAGAAAGAGAGAAGGAGAGACAGGAAAGGAAAAATGATTACCTACAGGATCTAATAGTTCACATGGTTCAGGTAGCAGCAGAGAAGAGGGAGAAGAAAGCTCACATGGAGTCTCGTGTATTTATAGAGTTCAGTGTTCCCCCCCAGGCAGGATATCTGGTCAGTGCCTTCAGGCCAGAGTGAGATGTGCTGTGGCCAGTCACAGGCTCCAGAGGTGTGGTGTGGGCGGGCTACCAGGCAGGTCTGCCTTGACTGACAGCCCAGCTACAGCCCTTCGGTGATGCTGTGTGCTCTGCATGGGCACAGCTGTGTTGGCTCTGCCGTGTGCTCTCAGCAGGCCTTATGTGATAAGGCAGCCTTACCATGTTCCTGCAGGTCTCAGCCCAGTCCTTCCCCACACACACACACTCACAGTGAGTTGGTTCCAACCCATATCAATAATTCAGTGAGATTCAGATCCGGTGTCTCACAGATGGGGACAAGTTAGAGAAGACTCCATTGTAACTTCTGGGATCATTTGATGGACTAAACCTCTCTTCTTCCCCATGCGGACACCTAATGGGTAAGAACTGTATCCTATGCGTGCTAAATGATTACCTTGAGCTAGATGTCATTGGCAATTAGAGTTTGTATTTTGCTTTAAGTTTGTCTTTTGCAGTCAGTTACTATCACTGTCAATCTTCAAAGCTTCACCTGTTACAATTTTCTATTATCAGTGAGTTTATTAATAATGTGTGTTACTCTGTAAACTGTTTACCGTGAGTCTTTCAAGGGCACTAGTAGTTGCCAGCATAACATACTTCAGGAAGGGTGGGGAGATCCAGGAGGGTGTCTCTCTTTCTAAACTATAATAAAGGATTCGACTCTGATATGCTGTTGGTGCATGTCCCAGAACAGTTGAACTGCTCTCCAATACAGCAGGACTGTTCAGTTGGGTCCCCACACTGACAAGTAGGGCACAGGCGTCTCAGCTTCCCTGGGGCATTGACAGGCCAATCAAACACAAAGGGTTCGAGGAAACCCCCCTTTCACATTGCAAGGACACATAAGCTTTCAAGTCCTACCAATCATTCTGTAATGTGAGGAAGTAAGTAATGGGAGTCTAACTGCCTTGCAGACACTGGAGGCTAAGCCACACACTGAGTTGTAGGTAATGGTTCATTTATAAATTCCACTGTCTTCACAAGAGGTCTGCCTAAATGAAGGGTGAGTGAGGAAGAAGGTTAGAACTTGGCTCATGGTGATGTTTATTCATCATTTATTCCTGTGTTCTTTATGCTCATATTTCCAATGATTGATGATTGTAGACAATTAAGGATTAAAAGTGTTCTTCCAGGATGAAGCCTTTATTGCTAAGGAGCAGTAAAGACATAGAAGCAGTATAGCAATTTATTTATATAAAAATAAAGTAAAAATCAGTGGTTCACTGTGTTTATAATGAGTTATCAATATAGCTTGTATTCTGCTTTGCTGTGAGAAAAAATTTAGTTCTGACCCAATGTTGTATAGCAAAGAAAGGTATGATTATTTAGGCTTGAATTCTGTTGATTTTAGGTGCATGTTTTGGGTAGTATACAAATTTCTTTTAGGCTGTGCTAATGAAGGCCGATATATGATTTCTTATGATCTACATGGAACAGAATATTCTCCAAGCTATTACCATGAATACAGAGTTTTGCATTGAATTTTTTTGTTCTGGAATTAGTAAAAAATGCTTTCTGTGAAAATTTTGTAAATTATGCCCTTCAGTTGAATGGGTTTAGAGGCCTGTGCTATTGCATATATTGAATGTTGTAAATGACATGAATATGATACTGTTATAAAAAGAAAAAACCTTTTGCCAAAATTACTAAGCACCTAAAATTTCAGTGTAAAAAAATATTTCTCCTCCTTTCTGGACAGTAATAATCTTTTACTTTGTCAGTGATCATTATTTTGATTGGCAATGAAATACAAATGCTGTTTGCTACACAACAGATAAAACCTTTTATCAGATAGTCAGCCCTGATATTGCAAGATGATTTACAAAACTGCAGCCTTAAAGATGGGCCTTTAAAACCATCCCTTACAAGAGTCAGTGAAAAGGAACAAAATTAATGGAGTTATTTTGTAGTTTTGGACTCAGATTTGGACTTAAATTTCTATGGTGTTTTCTATTCCATGAACTGATGTAATGCACATGCCAAAAACTCTGAAGTATCTCTTCATTTTCATCTCAAGACTTTCAACTCAAGTGGTTTATTAATTTTTACTTTATGGACAGATCCAAATTATCTCACTTGGAATTTTGTTTGCATAATGCTTCAACATTCCCATTACACACATATAATTTCATTTCTTCTATGGTGTTTTTCAGAGGAAAAGTAGGAGGAAGAGGTAGTTACTACAAAAATTATTAGTTTTATAATAAAATCCTTAAATACAGGAAAATATTATATTTTGCTACATAGTTTATGTATGTGTGGGAGCATGTTACCGGTATTAAAAAAAAAACAAAAGAGTTAGTTTTGCTCTTTAAATGAGTCAGAGGAACATGATTTTTTAGGTAAAATATTTTATTTTCTCTGTCTAATTGCTTAAAGTTTCCATTAAAGGACCAAGCAGACTTGCAAAATTCAAGATTAGGGAGTCTAAGCATCTACATATATAGACAGTTTTTAAAAAAGATAGCATTTTAACAGTTAGAAATATATTTGCTATCATGTAAACTTCTTCAGTCAGTAAAGAATAATATTTTGCTGTTTATAAGTATGCGTATAGTGCTTTTTAGCTATGAATAAGGGCTGAATTATGAATTGTTCCACACAACATATTAAAGAGAAAGAAAAGAGAAAGAGAAATCCTTGTTCTTTCTGAGCAAACATTGCTCTGATCTCTGATTCAGTCATATGGAATAAGGAACCTTTTCATGTTTTTCTGCCTCGCAGAACAAATATTAGGGACTGTGGAAACTGTTTCTGTATAGCTTGTTCAGTGCCCAGATGAACCAAGCTAACAAATTAGCAAAAGTCATTTACTGAAGGTATAGCAACTGTGTTTCTTATGCTTTACTAGAAATGAACCTCACATGAAGAGGGACTAACCTTCATACAATGAATGGGGTTGGTTCTCTCTCATGTTTTCTCATGTCTCTCCAGAGAAAATGACTGTTTGCCTTAATGAACACTTGTTTTCTGAGGCTGTTATAAGATTGACAACGTAAGGTAGGAAACTGTGAAAGAATTATCATCATTGAAAGGAACTCAGAGGGAAAAAAAATGTATTTAAAATCAATTAATACAATCATAAACCAGCATAGAGATTCCATTAGGCTTAAGATTCATAGGGCAGGAGACCTATTTTAATACAAAAATTGTTAACATCGAATACTGACGTGTTGTTGTCCTCAACATGCGTATGACTTATAGTGTAAAAGTTTGTCTCACATTCATAAGCCAGCAATACACAGAGATATTGACTTGTGTTTACTCTTTTTCTCTCAGTGCAGTTTTCTACTTGCTAACCAAGAAGGTACAGTCTTCAAAAGATAGCTTTCTGGATCTGGAGAAACAAAATAAATACCACTTGGCCCATTCCCTGTGGGCTTGATGAACCAAAACTGGGAAACATTTGTGATATATGTGATTCGGAACTTTTGAGCATACTGAGATCCTACCTTCTCCCAAAAAAAGAAATTTATCTCTTAAAATATGTCACAGTACAACATAAAGTGACAGGAGCAAATATTATTTTCTCTAATAAACAAGTGACTGCCTTATTAACCTTGGGTTTAAAAGTGCACATGCACAAGGAAACTCATTACTATCAAGAGTTGTGTGGAGCAAGCAAAGAAATTATATTATTATCACAGGAGGCTAGATGAGTTCAACGAGAATTGATTTGTGTAGGATTGATTTAATGACATTTAAAAGGGCATCCAGTGCAATAATCTCTGTGGCCATCCTGTGTTCTTACTGTAATATCAGTCTAAGCCTTTGTCTTTTATTTTCTTCCCTGAGTACAATGTGTTAAGGCATCTCGGGATATTAGAACACTGTGAGAATCACAGCAAAATCCTCCTAGGTGGAGAGATGCCTCTGTCTGAATTAAGGTGCAAATGAGACCATATGCCAAAGTCAATAGTACAGATTTTTATTTAACAGTAAATATGAGTCAAATAGAAAGAAATAGGAAAAAGGGGGTGGGAGGAGGAGGAGAAAGAGTGTGACAGAGAGACAGATTAAGTAGAAAAAGTTGTTTCTTGACACAGTTTACTACAATGAACAAAACTCTTTCTGTGATTTTAATAATGTTTAAACCATTAACCATTTCAGTCTGCACAAAAAGCTGTGAGGGAGTATGGCCATGGCCAAAGGGATATTCCATACCATAGAATGTCATGCCCGGCATGTAAACTGGGAGAATTACATGTCAGGGTAGCAGATCATGACTTAGGCATGGGCTGGATCTCAGTTAGCAGGTGGTGAGCAATTTTATTGTGCATCACTTCTTTTTCTTGTATTCTGTTACTCTCTCTCCCTCTCCTTATGATTATTATTATTATATTTTGTTTCAATTATTAAACTGTTCTTATCTCAACCCATGAGGTCTACCTTTCCCTTTCTATTCTTCTCCCCACCTATGGGGTAGGAGACAGGGGAAATGAGCAAATGTCTGCATGGTACTTACTTGACATCTGGGGTTAAACCATGATGTTAGTCTAGAACAATTTGAAATGTCCTAAAAATTAAAAGGCAATTCCTTTAAGAAGATGATTTTCATGATAGTTTATAGAGGGTTTGGTTTGAGTAGTAATGTTAAATAAGGCAAGACATCTTATATTTTCCAAGATTAGGCCCAAATCAGCCTCAGAGACCATATGTGAGCAATGCTACAGGCAGCTGACACCTGAGCCTGGGAATTTTTCCTTAGGAACAAGAACAAACTAGAAATTATACTTAGGGTGGGAGTCGATATTACAGAGTATCACACTCTCCGCTTGACCTAGCATCCCTCTGCAGACTTTGTGACACTAGGTCAGAAAGAAAAATGAAAGGTTCAGATTCTTTTCTTTATGCGTGTGGTAAAACCCCTTCTTTATGCTTTGAAAAAGACAGTAGGACTCTGTGTAAATAGAACTCTCAGCTACAGTAGGCTGTGATTATTTGTTTATGTCTGAGATTTGATTGCAATTGTGGATCCTGAAAATAGAAAGAAACAGGTGATGTGAACAAATGCAATCTGGAGCAGCATCTAATCAAGGGACAATCAGTCACCGACTGTGGGGTATTTCTTTATGATTCTAACCGCTCAGGCTTATTGTAAATTGTTGACTAAAAAAATAAAGTAAAAAAAGAGGATTATAAATTGAAAACTGGAGTACTCCGTGGTTAGACAGTGTGTCCTGAATTCTGTACTTTCTTTACCAGTTTAAATGAAATATGATTTACATCTGTAAAAACAGAAGAAGAATCAAACATTTGCAGTATGCATTTTGAAGAATCTCCTTTAGCCATACAGTTTATTTTTAAAGCTCTAAGAAGTTTTCTGACTCAAACATTTGTCCTTAATAGGAGTTTCTCACAGGGTGAGCTAAAATTCTCTATTTATTTTAACAAGTCTTTTCCCATAATTGAATAAATCCTTCAGAATATGAAAGTTTTTAACTGTTCAATATGGTAAGTATTAAAGACACACTGTCATTTTCCATTGTTTTGTTTTTATGCAAGAAAAATGACCCAGTACGTGGATATGTTAATCACTACCTCGTTGGATACTAACTGAATGCCCCATAGTAATGATACAATAGCTCTTTTGCAATTTAATTAAGTTTATCTGGGTTGATTCTATTTTAGGTTTTTTTTTTTTCACTTTTAGTTGTACATCACCTTATGACCAAGGATCAGCTTCTAAGCTTGTTCATTGCCTGTTTGCACTGCAAGAGTTGTACAAAGAGGATGCAAAGAAGCAAGTAAAAAGCAAGTGGTAATTCTCTTGTCACAAAGAAATATTGTGTTGCTCTGTGACCATGTGGATGTATCAATGTCAACTTGCCCAGTTGACTTCATTGCCTATGTGGGCTAGAGTTAGAGGGCCTGTGAATAGAACATGTTGCAATTAGATGCTGCCTTTCCCTCATATAATTTATTAATAGTAACATTTTTTTTTCTATTGGGTATATTCAGAATGAAAGTTACAACCAGAAAAGGAAATAACACAGTATTAATAAAAAAACTGTTTTCCTGCTGTGTATTTCTCAGTTTAGAAATGTGAAATGACTCATAATTTTGCAAAGAAATCAGTCCTCCCAAAATGAAAAACTGGGGGATATGCTAGTCCAGGTTTGAGTTTGTGATTGTCTAAGTCAATTAACAATGCCCCAAACCTGTTGTAAATTGCTCCAATATTTATAATTGCTGAAATATTACATAGGTGGTTCTTACATCAGTAATAATGATATAAGTTGACAAAACATTGTCGTCTATCATCTTCATGCCATGAGATAGCATGACCTCATATATTATCAGCTGGAGCAGTGACTGAGTATTCTTAGAAGTCAGGTAAATCAGTCCCTTGCTTGTTTAAGCATCTGCACAATACTCTTAAAATAAATAGCAGCTGTTTCACTGATATGTTAGGGAAGAGAAATCTTTGTGTGCCTTATGGCTAATGTCTTCATTTCTGATCCCAGTGGATGTATAAGTACAGCATCTTATCTGACATAAATTCAATTATGGGTAGGTCTGCCACAGAAGAATAACTCCTGAGTGTATACTAATTGACTGAATAGGAACCATAGAATATAATGGGGGTTTTCCAGTCCCCAACCTGAGACACATTAAGGGAATGCCACATAGGAGAAAGGAGACTTTTAGAATTACAGAACTCAAATACCTAGGGATATATCATAAAATGTTTGATGGCTTTAATTTCTTTGTGTTATGGAATAACTGTAAGGATTATATACATGCAAGGAAAAAGTTATATTGACAGGACTATTAAAACCAATCATGTATGTATGTGGCTAGCAAACTTTTCACATCAATATGATCAGTTCAGTGAAGGAGATTGAATTCCTTATCATCTTGACTTTGCAAATTCTAGATCTGCTGTATACACAAAATGTCGGTACTTACTAGTCTAATGTTACTTCTAGGTTAGTACTTTGTGTGTCTTTATTCAGAGACAAGACTGTTTATAAATTATTAGAGGCAAAAAATAGTGTAGCCTTTTCTTAAAGAACCACAGCCCAAAATACTGGACAATCTATTTTTCCACCTTGAACACAAAGAAAAGTTACTCCTATATACCATTTTGTTCTATAATGCAGATAAAACTGAAGCTTCACCAAAACTGTTTTTCATGTTGATGCTTGCATTGAAATTGAGCAGAACAAAAATGTTCATCCGTTTAATATTTGATCCAAGTTTAAAATAAAAGTAATATTTTCTAACAGTGAAACTGCATGTTAAAATCGCATATTAATACTTCTCAGAAGTAATTCCAAGCCAGGCAATGACTATAGGATGCTTGTGCATGGCAAGTATTGCAGGAGGTCTCTGAACTGTGAAGTGAAAGTTGACTAGCACAGAAGATGGAGATTAATTTAGACATGAAGTAACTTTTGCATTCAAATATTTTTATATTCAAGAGAAACAAAAAGGCATGGCACTTATTAATTTCTATGCCTATATATATATGGTACAAAGTTCTCAGATATAGAGAATTTGCATGGAACTAGAGTGCCATTCTTATTTTGCTATCCATTCTTTAATAATCTGGCCATATCAGCAATACTGAAGTCCTTATTGCTGAAAATTCCACAACAGGGTAAAATTTTTCAAGACACGATTTGCCCTCTTCTTGTGACGAAGAAGATTGAGTGCAAAGGTTTCTATTGCTAGCACATCACCTTCTGGAAAAATGAATGTGGAAAGCTTATTAGTGTATACTTCAGTTCCCATAAGTCACTCAGTGTAACACAAGTTGTCGGAATGAAGCATCATGAAAGGCAATGAATACCTGGGGGAAATATTCAGACAGGACTGAACCACTAGAGTAGTGAGAGCCTGCAGAAACTCACCCTTTCAGACTTGTTCTTTTTAAAAATTAGATTCCCTTTTGCTGCCACTCCCTCCAAGAACTTTTAAACATGTGGTACCTAGCCATTTTCTCTGAGCTTTGAATTTTTTCTCTGCAGAGGCAATACCAGTATGCTTCAGAGAAACTACTCACCTCATGTTTTTTCTTCAGCTTTTATGTTCACAACTTGTTTCCACTGTTTCTCCCTCATGTATTTACTTTTATTTATTTCTATATCTCATCTGGAACTTCTGGACACCCTGATTCATGTTTTGTTCTCTCTCTCTCTCTGTCAACAGCCACTGTGTACCAGAGTCTCTTCTAGATCCCGACAATTCAGACTAGTTCACTTAGATCACTGCAGAAAATAAATCTCTTTTTCTCTTTCAGGAAAAATAATATTCTTTTTCTAAGTGAAATTAGCTTTAAACAGAGGATGTTTTATTTTACCTAATGGGTAAGACTGCCATCAAAACAGGTAGTTCAGTTGAAGGAGTAGAATTGAACTCAGATGTGATGCACTAGGTAAAAGTGAGGAGTAATGCAGACAGAATGTCTTTTAGTCAACTCTGTTTTATTTACTCAGAAGATGAGATACCAAAAATAATGGAAACAATCCAGAGAGTTCAGTAGTTTTTTTCATATATTCCTCCTTCTTTGAATCAGCATGAGACAATGGGCGTCTCAATTGTATTTTCCACAAAAAATGGTTCTTGGATGGCTTGATTCTGCTCACTTGAGGACATAACGTCTTCACAAATACATGGAGCCAGGCAGGCCTGCAATTAACATAGCTAACCCGCCTATGAGCTGAACTAGCCCACACAGAGCCTACACTTTTGTGTGGTTTATCTATAAACTTGCCAGTGCGACCACAACTAATGGAATTACCTCAGATGTGTGTCTATTATCTTATTCTCTCCCTCAGACCTCCTGTACTTAAAAAAAGTTAGCTCGTATAATAAACAGCTAGGAGAAAGCATAATTTATTGAAAGAGATGCTTTAGCTTACCTGACTCCTTTCAACTACTTTGGAAGAGAGTTATATTGTGTTACATTGCGTTTCACATTATGAAGAGCAGGGTATGAAATACTGAGGGAATTCAAGTGAATGTTATGTGATCTGTCTTACAGCACCTTACATATCACTTCTGAATTTGGCTCACGGGTCCGCTGACTGAGAAGAGAGAACAAGACATCCAGAACAGCCAGCAAATGAAACTATATCTTAACATCAGGGGAAAACGTTAAGTCAGACAGTGTTGCAACGTGACTAATTATAGAAAAGTAACTTGATAGGGAACAGAAAAAATAGCTTCAGACTTAAGTGAAATTGCAGACATGTAAATAAGACATTCAGTTAAGCTTGATCTTTAATCCAAAACTTTAAAGTAAGGGCATATTAAATTATCACTGCTAGGAGTGGCTTATTTAGGGAAATTATATTTACAGCACTCAGTTCTCCTCCAAAACTAGAGCGCACAGAGGTGTTGCTAGCAAAGCTCCCCCAAAGCCAGCTGAGGCTCTGAGGCAGTCTGCACTAGGCCAGCCTGGAGAGCCAGAGACACGACACTCACTGACTTGTGTCAGGACTAACCTTAGAGGATCACACTATTCAGATGACTGTCAGGCTGTTTGGTTTGCACGACTGTTTGAAATATTCAACAAATAACCTGACATGGATTCCTGCAGTCATCACTTCCGTTCTTCATTGCAGCTTGAAGAGTTAAATGTGTATGGACAGGAATATGTATACTGGAAAAATATACCATGTCACTCAATAACATTCAGTGATCTTCAGAGAATCATGTGAAAATAATGCAACAGATGTCTCACTAAATAGTTCAGCTGCATACATCAGTAAACAGAAATGTAATTTATAATGGTAAAACAGTTTAATTACTGCAATTTTTTTTACTGAAAACAATTTTATTGCAATTTTATACAAAGTTCTGTCTAAAGAATTTTTTAAAATTATAATAGCTTAAATAGATAATTTACCTGTCGATGTGATTAAAAAAGTCTTTTTCTGAAAATCTCGTTCACCATTCAACTCAAAACACATTTTTTATGTAAACAGTGCAAAAAAAACAGTTGGAATGTATAAATCCTACATAATAATTTATATGTCATGGATTCCATACCTGTCTGTAATGCTCAAATCTAAAGGTTAGGGAAAAATATTACCAGGAAATTTAATCTGTATTACAAATGTTCATTCTAGGTTAATGGTACTAGGCTTGACTTTTAGCAAAGCCAAAGAAACAGACTGTCAGGACACTTCTGGCTCAGTTTAGCGAACTAATGAATACAGGCTACTAAGAAATGTATACCAGTGTAATAAAATAATGCAGCTCACTGCCAGAAGTTTCTTGAAAATTACTGCTGGAATACATAACTGTAAGAAACTGTGTTAGCTCTTATCTACTAAAACTTTTAAAAATCTGACAGTTACACTGCAAATACTGGCCAGCTCAAATTGTCATTGTAAATTAGAGATGGAATCTAAGTAGCAGCTGGACAGCAGCTGACTGAGAGGGTTCACACCTACTCAATTTGCATTATTTTATTATTGTGGGTTGTTTCATATAGTCAATCAATCAGTTTGGGTTGCCTTGATTTATCTAAAAATGTGAGTAGTGTAGGTTTTTTCCTATTTTTGCTTTTGTACTTCTGCTTTTAAAACTCTTTAGTGTTCCTGGTAGCCTGTTTATGTCCTGCTCATACTCCTAAAAATTTGGATTGTAATAACTTAAATAGATAATTTGTGTTTTTTTCTGGTAATGCCTGAAGTACCAGCTTTGGAAGTAGGATGTCTAAAAAGGCAGCTTCACAGGTCCTTCTAATAACTGAATAATGTAGTGAGTTATAAATGTTATTTAACTCTCGGAAAATTCATTGTGTATTGTCAGTCCAGGATTAATGAGGAAGATTATAATTAGATTGATTTTATTATTGTTTTTCTTTTAAAATATTTCAAATTATTTTTTCCTACATATTTCTACTCAAACATTTTTGCTCTTTACTGCTTTGATTCTTTGATATCTGTTCACAAGCCCAACACTCATCTTCCAAACCCATAATATGCATGGAAATGACTGAAACTGAGATGAGAAACAAATATATGACATGACCAAAATTTGATAAAGAAATTTTAGTAATCAAGCAAACTAAGATAAATATTTTGACATTCTAAGTACTTTATTCCACCTGCAGGCAAGTTATAAATTAGGTGAATCAGAAAACTCTTGAGAGGAAGAGAAAAAGGAGAGACAGATGTCAGATGTTTAGAGAACTTAGTTTCCAAAGTCTAGAATGTATTATGGTCATGTCGATGTATAGGTATATCATTAAGAACTAATTTGTTCTTAGTCACCTGACACAAGCAGTCTGAGCTCAGATAGACCTTCCACTGACACAACCAGTGTAGGCAGAGGTAAGGTTTGACAACAAATGGATTATCTCCCTCCACTCTATATCTCTTCATGGGCTGTTTTGAAGCTGTTCAATAAACTAGTTTTTGGCTTGGATGCTTATTTACCCATCAGAGGTTTGAGCACAATCAGTGTGCATCTGCATGTGAGCTTCTGATTGATTTTTCCCTGGTAGGAATTCAGCTCATGAGTACCATAAGTACTCTGTGAACGTGAACAACCTGCAGTAAGGGTGAATGATTTGCCTCAAAAAAACCATAACTGCACTGAGTCAAAATGCTAAAGTAGATGTAGTTGGTGTGGAATATGCGGCAATCACAATTTATCAGAGGATTATACCTTGTTCAGGCTGCAGGGGATGGATTATCAAGAGAATGGAAGGACTATCCCTCAACTAGTTGTAATACACTTGTTGAAATTTGAATCCATACTCCTGTTCTTCAGCATGTTTTAAGAAATACTGTGCAACAGAAAGCAGTTCAGCCTAAAGAATTAATATCTGGAATAGTTTTAAATGTGTAAACAAACAAAAGCTGTTTTAAAAATAGGTTTCAACAGCAGTTAAGGAAACTTTTTTTATAATTTTTACATACAGATGTGTATCCATATGCAAAAAAGAATGCCTTTAGTACTTTCTTGCTAAGAAATGTAAGCACCTTGCAAATATAAGTTAATGAAATTCACAAGAAATTCCTAAATTACAATCACTGAAAAGATACCATTTTGATAATTAACCACACCATGGTCTGGTTTTCTCGTTTGAGTGTCAGTTAGATATTAACGTTAGCATCAAGTCTACATAGAAAGAGTGCTGGCAATCTGATTAGAGTTTCTGAAAACTAAAAGACAGGGAGATTAAACTAGCCACTTGTTTTAAGTTGTCATTTATTCAGCTTGTAAGGTACAGTAAGAATTGCTCACAATTCTGCCATCGCCTTCATGGTGCTTATTCTGCACCATTTTCAATACCTTTTGCCTATTCACGTAGCCAGGTTTTCAGCAGAGCAGTAAGACGTGTCCCTTTGCAGATAAGACGTGAAAGAAGACAAAATATTTCTAGTTATTGTTTTGGGGAACAGCAGCAGGAGAGCTAGGAGATATAATACAACTATTGTGCTCCTGAGAAGAGTGACAATAAAAAGACTGCAGTAAGTGGGTGGGCTGATCTGAGTATATTGATTTCTCTTGCAAATGCATCATAGAGAAAAAGTCAGAACATATATTTTGAAATGCTTTAAATAGCATGAATGAAGGCAATAATTTCTTCATAATGGGGAAGATATATTAATAGTAATAACATACAATATTAATACTAATAATTTATAAATTAACCTATAAATTAAATACTTATATTTATTTTAGACATCCCATGGTAGAGAACCTGATGTCTGTGTTCATCTGTGACTTGAAGTGCCATTGGACAATTTTAAAATGTAGAGGAAAGCAAAGTTTTACACGGTAAGTTACTGCGTGGAGCTCATTAACACAAGATAGGCATAGAGCCTAGTAATTTAAAAACCATACTCCAACATCACGTAAATGAGAAAAGCATTCTCCCAGTAATTCTAGTATAAAATTTTAAGGGCTATAAATCAAGATGCAGGACAGAACTCACTGAATAATTAGGGTAAAAAAGAAATGTTTTCTTTAGTTTCCTCTGGAAGTGTAACATTTCTGATAGGGACCATACTGAACTATTCAAAGGCAATTTTAAAACTTTACAGTGGGTCCACTTTTTGCAACAACTAGGAAAAGATAGGCTGAATAACATAAATTAGTAGTTTGCAATAGTTCCTGATTGTTTGTTTTCTTTTGTCAGAAGCATGGAGAGGATGATAGACAGTTGGGTAGAATATTTTATGAACTGATAAAACAACAGCAATCAGAAAATGAAACTGGAATAAGCAGATGTAGACGGACTTTTGTTCTTTCATTTAACAGCTTGAAGAAATTTAGTTTTCTCCATTAATCACTGGTTATTTTTTCACTGTATATCATATCCAAACATGAGACAAAGCTTAAGTATTGAGCTTGTTTGAATTTGAAATATATGGTCGTGATATATGAGTGTGAATTTGCATTTGAACACCTCTTTGCAGCTGTAGAAGTATCCTGCTGACTGCACTGCATTTGGTAGCATTCCAGAAATCCATAAATAACGTTTCAAGACTCAGTCTTATCTTTCCTCTTGGGTCAAGATGGTTGCGATATTTCATTTTTTGTCTTCTGTTATGTATATAGGACTTGTACAGCCCTTTTCAATTCCTGTTTTTCACCTAAAAATCTCTGTCTAAGTTTGTTTTCCTTTCTTTGAAAAAAAAGTTATTTTGAAGATTTTTTTTAAAAGTTATTTTAAAAGTTATTTTGCCTCAAAACATTCTGGTGCTATCTTATTTCTAACGTTGAGAATCACTGATTTATTCTGGGTTTCAAGTGCGGCAGCAAGTTAATTGAGTTTTCTTCTCAGAAGATGAAGATGGTTTTGTAAACATTTTTTTCAAGCCACATAACATTTTAACACATTGTAATACTTACTCAGGAGGAGAAGAGAGAGAGATAGAGGAAGAGAGAAGTCTTGTCTTCATGTGTCTTCAAATGACATTTTTGCTTTTTTTGTGATTACTGATTACAGTTTGGGACACTTTATTTTAATAGTTTAGGTAAAATCCTCTAAGCACATGAGTTAAGAACTAACTCCACCATTACTTTTCCAGGATCAGCTTTTCTTTCTTTCTTAATAATTCATTTTCACTAAGATCACCTGAACAATTTTGGTTTGGAGATTGGGCTAGGAAATCGTTAGGGTGTAATGTAACAATTTGTTTACTGAAAAAAATTTAATAGCAGCAAATGAGTGATGATTTAATAGAGTTAAAGACAGAAAGTTTATGCTTGTATCTGATTCTACCCTTCTGCTTTAAAATTCTGGTTATTTTAATCAAATCCAACGAGTATTCTGCATACCAAGGTACTTTCATTCACAATTCGTGCACAGCAAGAAAGCTATGACAGTTGTTTCTCTATAACGGTGATGATGGTCAAGACAAACGCTTTAAATTGGCAAATGGCTTTAAACTGAAAGAGAAAAGGTTTAGATTAGATATAATGAAGAAGTTCTTCACTGTGAGAATGGTGAAATACTGGAACAGGTTGCCTAGAAGTTGTGGCTACCCTGTCTTTGGAAGTGTTCAAGGCCAGGTTGGATGGGCCTTTGAACAACCTGATCAAGCGGAAGGTGTTCCTGCCTATGGTGAAGAGGGGGTTGGAAATGGATAAATTTTAAAGTTCTTTCCAAACCAAACCATTCTATGATTGTAAGTGATGAGAAGGTATTAATAGTAGGTATATAAGTTCAATGCTTGGCAAATGTCTTATTAAAATAAAATCCTCCCATCCTACCAGAATTTATGTTTTCAATATTTTGTGTATAATAGACTATTTGAAAGGGAATTATTGACTGGATGCTCAGATCAGAGCAGTTTCCAATGCAGTTGAGATTGTTTGTATGCAATATTTCATCCTTTAAAGGTGTAAAATACCTTTATGAGAATATCTTCCGGGTTTATATTTGTTTTGTTTGTGTAAACCAAGTTTAATAAAATGGCTTTCTAAATGAAGTCTGTTCATTCTGGTTATACTGCATTTCATTTATAGCTGCCCTTAGCCAGACTTCAGGCTTCATTGTATGAGATATCTATGATTTTATGGAATGAGGCAAAACAAATTCAGGGATAGAAAATTAGACTTTCAGAGACATTTAGGGATGATAGGGTGTTTAAAGTGATGAGTTCAAGACCTACTAAAATAGAAACCTAGCAGTTTTATTGGAGTAGCTGGCAGATGGAATGACACACGATGATAATAGAGATATTCAAAAGAAATCTTAACAATAGATTTTCAGGTTGTAAACTTCAACTTACTATTATAGATACTATAATTTAAGGTTTTTTGGGCAACTCCCAAAACAGTTTCTTGAATCTTAATTTATTTTCCACATTCTTGGTAATATCACTTACCTATGTGAAACCATTTAAACTCCAATCTGAAACTGATCATCACTAAAAGTAATACAGACACATACATGTTTTTTATAAACTCCATATTAGCACTAAATGTTTTGTTCTATGAATCTTATTCTTAGAATCTTGATCTTATTCTGGTTCCACACATTCACCGGTGCTGGAACAGAGACCAAGAGAATCAAGAGTTATTTCAACTCTCTTGTTTCAGAAGAAAAAAAAAGTATTATCTTAAAAAAAACCATCCCCCAGTCTTCTTTCCAGTGTTTTCTTAAAAAAAAACAAATTAATGAGAAGTTTATTCCCAGAAACAGTAAAAAATAAGCTATCTGAAACAGTGCTTTTGAAAAGAAATGTTTAACCTCCAAATTTATTGCATTTTGCACAGAGATTCTTTTTAAAGAGCTACTATATTCCTCATTTCATTCATGCTGAAAGACTGTATAATGAAATTTTAGATTACTGATCTGAAAGAAATGGAGGATTCTTCTGCATGGAAGCCTTCAAGTAGGATTATAAATATTATTGCCTAGAATATTAAATCCATGTCCTTTGACAGTCCAATCATTATTTTGTTACTTTTGGAGTATTCGAAATTACATTAAAATTCAACTGATATGAATTAAAGAGAAACATATAAGGATGAGCAGCAACATATGAACAAAAGATATGAGGATATTGATGCACTAATTCATCCTACTGAATGCAATCTTGCAGTTATGTTGAACAGTTTTTGTGTGCAACTTCTCTTAGGACAGCTCTCTAGCACTATACTGGGGAAAAAGTGCTATGGCACTTAAATGTTCTAATTATGGACTCCAAAGATGTTTCCTCTTCCAAAGGTTTTTAAACCAACCCTTCCCTTAGGCATGCATGACTTTTCCGTAGATTATTTTACTACAATTAGATTACAAGTAAAATCTTATTAAAAATGAATTAAGTATACGCTGTATACACTGAAGATCAGAAGTAACCAAATTTAGAGCAAATGTGTTCTAAAAGGTATTTAAAGGTAATTTATTCCAGTGGAAATTTGGAACTGAAACACTAAAAAACCCTAGCTTGTTAGACACCTGTCTAACACCAAAATGTCTTTTAAAATCCATCATTTGGCTCACGGCTTTCTAATAGCTTCCTTTCTAGAACAGAAATAGCACAAACGCTAAAGCATGATCACAGGCTAAAAGTCATTGCTATCTTAGGTTTCATACTGTAGCTGTATATCTACAGAGTGTGGACATTCAAGTTTGTACTTGTGCATGAAGTTGCTTCTCCTTCGCATGAATGTCTATTATTGTGTGAATTCTATTTGCAGCTGGGCTTTTTTTTGAGCAACGTACACTTCTGCTGTCCTTCAGGGTATACTGCCATTAAGTATAAGACCTCTATTGTTCTTCTGACCAAATGGATATATGCTCCTTAAGAGAGTATTCTCTGCTAAGAATTTTGTTGTGATTTAACCCCAGCCAGCAACTAAGCCCCACCCAGCCACTCTCTCCCCCTGGTGTGAAACTGAAAACTCTGAATGTCCCTTCCTACCTCCTTCTTCCACCAGCTTTATATGCTGAACATGACACCATATGGTATGTACCATTGGCCAGTTGGGATCAGCTGTCCTGACTGTATCCCCTCTCAACTCCTTGTGCACCCCCAGCCTCCTCTCTGGTGGGGCGAGTTGTGATGAGGGGCAGAAAAGACCTTGAGTCCGTGTGAGCACTGCTCAGCAATGATGAAAACATCTTGGAATTATCAACACTATTTCCATCACAAATACAAAACATAGCCCCATACTAGCTACTACATAAAAAATTTACTCTATTCCTGCCAAAACCAGCATAATAGTCACAAAAAATGTAGGATTTCTAAAATTATTTTCCTCTACATTAACTTTTGTGAAATATTAGAAAAGAGGAGTATGATGCAATCTCTTTTAGAGCACTAGCTAGGACAAGGTTAAGCAGATTCCAGTGAGTTACCTATGCATTTACACATGCATAAAAGGATTGGTGGCAATAGGATGCCACAGGTGTCATTGAAAACACAGTCAGAAGATGATGAAGCTACACTTTTGTAATTGAGGTATAATTTGATCTGCAAAATCTTTATTACTCTATTAAACGAAGGAAAAAAGTTGACATTCAGGTTGAATTTGTGTGCCTGGCAGAGGGGGTTTTTTTAATATTCATTGTTAGCAGTTTTAATATTGGAATCACTGAAGCATAATGAACAGAGAATTAAATAATCACTTTCAAGGAGGCATTACATTTTAAAAAAACCCTGACTTATTGCTGAGGGAATTTACAGTAAATTTTGTCGCACAAATACACAGTTTGAGTAAAACAGTTGCAAGTTTAAAAGAGGAAAGGAAATCTCTTGTGTTATAAGAAAGAACTGTTTTCTTCGAAATCACTCCTTTATGAAGGAAATACTATTATTACCTGAGCTTTGAATTAATTTTACTGATGTCTCTGCCTTATTGTGCACCTTTCATTGTACTACTAAGGGTTTTCCCCTCTCCCAGCCTCTTGCAAGGGAGCTTTCAAATGTCTGGGATGGGACAGGAGAAAATATTTGGTTTTCTTACAGATGCTTTGCTTACACCTTTCTAAGGAAACATATCTGTGAATTAAATATTTATGAAGTGCTATGCTGAATTAGATCCTGGGCTGCTCTAATCCAGTATTTGTTTTCTGACTACATAGAATACTGGAGACAGTGACAGAATATCTGAAAGGCAGGGATGATACAATCTGGTTTGTGAAAGTTTTGGACTAAATTCCAGTGCTTAAAGACTAACGCTAATGGATGAAACTTGATCTTTTTTTAAGTCTCATTTTTCAAAACTCTGAGTGTGATGTCCTTTCTGGCCAACAGAAAATAAAATTAAGTGACAGAAATAAGAACATTGGCTGAAATACTTGCTTTGAAACTGCTTCTCTAAATCCAGGAAGAACAAAAATCTCAGTCTGATGTTTTTTTTCCTTATGCAAATTGAAATTTCAGTGACAATCTTCCATGGGTTATATTTATCAAATAACAGATTAAAAATACAGTGAAATTTTACCTAGAATTCTTAAAGTAATAATCTTTTTTTCTGTGTATTATTTTATGTAGTAACTGTCTTTTTTTCTTGCATGTATCATAAAGACCTTAATTTACAAGGGCTGCATGCCAGGTTGCTACTTACTAAAACAGAATTAATTCTCTGCTATACAGTGTGCAATAGCATACTCCGTATTACTGAGGTGGAGATTCGCCTTTTAATGCAGGGGTAAAGGCAGCTTTCAGAAAGACTGTTGATGTGTGGGCTAGATGTACAGATGGTGAGCTGAAAACTGGCCAAATGGCTGGGCCCAGAGGGTGGTGATCAGTGGCATCAGGTCTAGCTGGATGCTCGTAACTGGTCGTGTAACTCAGAGGACAATACTGGTCCAGTCTTGTTCAGTATGTTCATTAATAGTCTGAATGATAGGGCACAGTGCACACCTCAGCAAGTTTGCTGATGACACAAAACTGGGAGGAGTGGCTGATACACCAGAGGGTCATGCTGCCATCCAGAGGGACCTCAACAGAATGGACAGATGGGCTGGTAGAACCTCATGAAGTTCAATCAGGGGAAGTACAAAGTCCAGCACTGGGGGACGAACAACCCCATGCACGAAAATATGTTGGGGGGCACTGCCTGGAAAGCACCTTTGAAGTAAAGGACCTGGGGCTTGTGGTGGATACCCGGTTGAATGTGAGTTAACACTGTGTCCTTGTGACAAAGATGGCTAATGGTATCCTGGCCTGCACAAGGCAAATTGTTGTCAGTAGGTGTCAACTTGTTGGTAAGGCCACACCCGGAGTACTGTATCCAATTCTGGGCTCCTTGGTATCAGAGACCTAGACATATTACAGAGAGACCTGTGCAGGGGCACAAAGGTGATTAAGGGACTGGAGCTTTTCTCCTGTGAGAAAAGACTGAGAGAGCTGGAACTCTTTAGCCTAGTTTAGGGGAGATTTTATCAGTATATATAAATACCTGAGAGAAGGGTGTAATGAAGATGGAGCCAGGCTCTTTTCAGTGGTACCTTGCAACAGGACCAAGAAGCATTCAAGTTCACAACAAACTCAATATCTAATAATGATGTAACACAGCAAGGGGTGGTTTTCTCAGGTTCATTGTGCTTCCCATTGTTCACCTAGCAATATTTCCTCCAAGAATTGTGCGGCTTCTTCTGATGTATGGCTTAATTATGTTTTATCCTTCCTATGCATTTCTCCTTTATAGCTTACAGAGGCCAGACTGCATAAGAACTTCTCTCAAAATCTGATGTCTGTACTTATGTCTGTATGAATTGGGGGGAAAAAAGTTTCATTTAATTCAATTAATCAAATTTGCTTTTAAGAGTAGACAGCTAATTAAGAACAGTAATAGTAGAAAGATGGAAAAATCTTGAAAGGATAGCTGCAAGGTCACCTCAACCACTCTTTTGACACAACACAGGTTTCTTATTGTTTATATGATTTTGAGTGCATATTTACTTAATTCCTTTTTAAAACCTTCAGTGGCATAGACTTTAGAGTCATTCAGTGAACTATTCTCTTGCTTTACTTTTCTTAGTTTAAGGTTTTTAGAAAATCTTTTTTAATCCAATCTCTTTTTTTTTTAATTAAACCTATTGCTTCTTTTCATATATGATAAACACAGAAACACTACTCCTATGGTCTTTCAATTCATATTTTTTTAACTCTAAATGTCTCTTCTTTGAGATAAATATTTATTTTCATTTATTTTGTTGGACATTATTTGATCTTTTTTATTGTGGTTGTTGTTGTTTGGTTAGTTGTTTTTTTCTGCCCAGACTGCATTTCAACACATAAGATCACAAAGCTCACTGTCCAAAAATGGATAATATACTCCAGCTGAGGACCTACACTGGGGAGTGGGCGAAAACTTCATGACTTTTCCAGGAAAAGGCCCTTTTTCTGTCTATGAGAAGACATAGCTGCATTGAAGTCACTAACATTATTTTCTTTACCCTGCTTAAGGTCTGGGTAATTAATCAACAAATGATTTAAAACATTTATTGAGGTAGTTTAACGATTTAGCCACATGTCTTGACCATGTGTTTCTTTCAGTTGTGTTATTTGTGAATCTTAATTTATACACTAACACGTTGAATCATAATGACAGGGTAATTTCCCAATTGCCATTGCGTGCAACAAGCAGAATCATTATTTATGAGCAATCTGTAATCTTTAAGCAATATATTAACAATATATATTAAAAAGAAGCCTAAAAAATTAAAATAAGGACTTCTAGTGACTGTGGGGATTTGGGGTGGGAGTTGTTTTTTTTTTCCTCTGGTGAAAATGTCAAGCTTTACAAGTTTTGCAAGCATTAGGATATATTCCATGCTGATTTGCACTGTGCAAAATCCTGTTGGAGGAAAAATTTTTACAGATTGCTAGAGATGGAACTTGAACCAAGGTCACTTTCTAATATGTTTCTATTTTTATTTCTGTAAAGAAAAACCCTTATTTAAAGGATTAAATCATAATATTGATATCCACTAAGATTAATTAATTAATCTAAATAATCATAAATTCATGTAGATTGCAGCTTCTGAAATCTGAATGCTGACTTTACTATTTGTCCTGTCTTCTGTTGAGTGGACCATAAGTCTGCCTTCTCTCCTTCTCCCTTTTCTTCTGTTCCATCATCTCATCACAGACTCAGTAGCCATCCATTAAATTATTTAAATTTGAAACTTTCATCTGGTGAAATTCTCGTGACTGGGAGGTGCAGTTTTGACATCACCAGCAAGGGATTTCAGTGAAACTAGTGCATTATGAATGTCTGCAGTGTAACTGATTAGTAACATGAGGAAAAGTATCTCTTATGTAAAATTCCTTCTGTCTTGTACAGAAAATTCAAATTGTATTTTCAGTTACAAACCCAGAATTATGGTTAGCACATAAATAAATAGGATCTGACTGCTTTACATAGATTTATATAGATGAGATAAAAGGTAAATATCTTTCTTTTTTTTTTTTTAATCTCTTCTTTCCCTTGACATCAATTTCCATGTGTGGATAACCAGCATTCTGAGTTAGGAATCCATATCAGCGAAAGCGTATAAGACATAGAAGAGGAGCAGATGTTTCATAAATAAATTGGAAGTCTCAGTTCCAACTTTCTCGTGGTGTACATTTTGCTGAACTGTTGCAGACCAGAAATTGCTTGTACTTCTAAAATCAATATATCAATGGGATCAGTACACACTGAAGAGTGATTGTGAGTTGATTTGCTTGTTGTTTTTGCCTCCCATTACTAGGGCAGCAGACCATACTTATTACAGTACCCAGGTGAACGAAGTAATATGCAAGTTTGTGACAGTGTTGCAGATAATCAGAGATTTATTGAAAGCAAAGAACATAATTCTGGTCACAGTGTTGAGTGTGTTTGGGCATTCTTGAAAATTTGGCTGCCCTTTTTGTAACACTCATTACTATTTGTGCCATCAGTTTTGTGGAGACTCTGTTAAATTAGTTTTCAAAATAGTTCTCACACTTACACTTTGTCTAAAATCTAGGCCTCAGTCACTGGCTTTTATACTGAAAAGCTTTAACTTCAGTGCTAGGTCCATAACAAGTGTTAGGTTGCAGCCAAGCTAGCACACCCAACAGTACCTTTCTTGTACTGATCCTAACAGTAAGAGATGAAAAGAAGACAGCCTGTTTGCTCAGTGGAGTTCTCTCCTTTCTAGTTCTTCTGATAATATCACTGTTGCATGACTGCTGTCACTTCATTATCTCATAAGCCTCAAGAGTTACCCTCTTCCCTTCCACTCCAAGAAAGGGAATAATTATTTATCTGGTTATTTCCTGCCAAAAATTCATTCTTGTAAGTGCTCCCATTTACATAATTTATATTCCCTATTTCCAGTTGTGATCTTTTTGACATCTTCTGGCTCACTGATTTTCGAATTACCATTTTTTTGTAAAGCTTCAAGTACTGACCCCACTCTAACATTATTTTTGATGCAAAGTTTGGTCCATAATCTTGCAACAGATTTTCTCTCTTCCATGAAGAGGTGACTGTGGTTCGAAAGAGAATTTAAAATTGCAAAAATGCAACCTTTATGAAACTTCTAACTACTACCTTAAATTTCCACCTTTTAATCAGTTTTACAGTGTGTCCTAATCATGCTAGAGGTGGATTCAGAGCTCCAGTAAAGCTGAGTGCAAAACCTTCAGATTGAAGTGAAGAATACTGTGAAAAAGGTTTCATATTGTTCTTTGTCCTTTGGTCCTTCAGTTTGCACGAAATGGTGTGCAAATATTGTGTCTGCAAGATCTGGTGAATGGCAAACATATGCATGCAGAAAAGATACAAACCAATAATATTTAGAAATATAGTTTTCATTAAATAAAAAACAAAAGGAACTTTAAATGGAAAGTTGCTAATTCAAACAATGAAAGTCACATAGGTGTGTTTTTTCTAGACACAGCTGGAGTGCTACATAGAAGGCTGCTTTAATTATAAAGAAGCAGACTCTTCACACTAAATGGTGTATGACCAAACAAGCTGCCTTCATTTGCCTTCTCAGACAGCTGGAGTAGAATTCAGAGGCAGCTAATTGCCGTGGGGACCTTTCTCTGGCAAGTAGCCCATTGGTACTCTCAAGGGGTGGAGAGGCTTCACACAGAAAGCTTAAAAGCATCTGGACTGCTGTTGTGCAGAATGCTACTGCTGACAGATTTACCATCTGTCTTTGAGAAAGACAGAAGTTTGAGAAGCCCAGATACCACTATTCCTCAGTAGAAAGCCCTTTGTCAATCAAACCCTCCTCATTAGAATAGAGAGAAAAACTTACTACAGCTAAGTGAAAAAGAAATATCAAGACATTAGTTTACTTTTATGGATAGATGAAAAATCCTTTAATATTAAGAAACAGCAAACTGTAAACACATTTGTATTATCCATAACATAAATTTTCTGCATGAGAATAGTTTTACAGATGTACCAGCAGCAGCCATGTTCATGTGGTTATTTCTTGCTCATCCCAAGAAAGAGTTGTGTTCTAATAGCACAGAATAATGAATTCATAATATATGCTGTAATGTTAGAAAACAGATATTTATTTTTTGTAAATCGTCATTGACTTTGTTGCTTTCATTCCTATGTTTGTAGGCAATAGAATGGACTGTATCTATCTTAAAAGGGAACTTCAAAGCTCTAACCATTGGAATAAGAAAAGGAAGTGCAGTCATCCCTGAACATTTTGATGTGTACTTCCTTATACATAAAATTATGTCTATTACCTAGTGCAATTTTTAAAGAATTGGTCAAAATCAGAAACAAAATATAGATGTATTATAAAAAGCTGCAGTACACAAATAATTTCAGCAACAAATGCACATATATAAACATATGTAAATACATAATGCCTCCAGGTCTGAAAGACATGCATTCATCCCAACAGTTCATGAAACTGTTAGGAATTGTGAAGACTGGAATTATGCATTCTATAAATAGCAGTTTTTCTTAAGCCTGTAAGTGAGTCTATATGTTTCTATAAGACTTCAGTGCCTTCCTGAAAGATGTAAAAAAAGTCCAACTGCAGTTCTTGTATTGCTGTGGTTGATTAGTAAGTGTGTACTGGGTGTTAAAAGGGAGCAAATATTTACTTCATGGCACATGTTCTTGAAAGCCAGGCTTCAGTTTAATGTGAAAACAGAAGAATACTGAACATATTATATAGTTATCATACAAAAGTATTTGAACACACCTATATTTATACATATATATATATATGTGTGTATGTATATTGTTTATCAGAAATATATAGATAGCTGGGTACAGATAGATCCTATAAAACAATTTTTTCTGTGTATGTGAGAAATTTTCATGTTTTTCTTTTTACCTCAAATACTTTACTGCAAATCTAGAGGGAGGGAGGAGGAATATATGCCAGGATTTTCCTTCAAGCTCCTTGGCTGCAAAACACTAAAATCTGGCTTCTCTCTCTACATCCATGCAGTATAGAAAGAACACATCACCAGATGTTGGAAAGGATGCAGTTTAGTAATGAAGCCTGAAAACTCTACCCAGCATATTAACAAGATGCCACTGTGAAGGAAAAATCACAGATTTATTACACTAGTGACCACAGCTCTCCAATGAAAATGAGAGTCCTATTTTCCAGTTGGCTTTTCTAGGGTTGTTTCTGTATTTGAATGCATAATACTTGCTCTCTAAGCTTAGGGTTAGGGTATATATCTAGAAGATAGAAAATTCAGATTGAATGTTCTAGTTCTGAGGGAAGACCCTGAGTTTAAGCACTTAACACTGACCATGCTTTAAAAGAAAAGGGAAGATCACTTCTCCCAGGGAAACAACTTAGTTTTTTACTTCAGGGGATAGGTTTCAGGACTTCAAATTCCAACCTAAAATATATACCCTAATGTAAAGTTAAGAAAGACATAAATTATTCAGATTAAGCAATGTGTCATCATCAGACAGACCTAAGTGCTGGTTTATTTTTTGTGCTGAGCTACTTTCAGTACAGAGCTAGATCATGTATTTCTATACTCTGTTGCAGTCTACAGAGCTGATATATCAATGTCACAAAGAGATATGAGAGTCAAGTGATGTGCTCTCTGCATCATTTCCTATTCTCCAGTTTAAGTATATTCCTGGTTCATCATGCTGACTGCTATGAATCCTCTTCTCGAAGGGATAATTTCCTCCAGGCATGGCATAGAAAGCTTAGTTGGAGCTTTGAGTTCCTCTATGGTGGCAGCATGCCAAAATCCCTTTAAGGGACTAGCTCTTAATGTGTCTCTCCATTTCCAAAATGGCCATCACAGTATTTCCCCACTTCAGAGAGGGTAAATGTGTTGTGGTGATGAAATAAGTAGATAAATAAAAATTCTCTTGTGTAACACATTGGGAATATATTACTATTGTGGAGGAGATCTTAGCCACAGTATTTTAGTCATGTAGAGACTTCTCGTTCCATTTCAATTTCACTTGTGTTGGTCTAGTTAAACCACTGTAAATCTCTGTGACTGTACAGAAATTAGTTTCCTACTCACGTATGAGAAATGTGTTCATGAAAATGCTTTATTTAGCTTTCCTTATTTGGTTAAATAGCAAAGCACAAGGCAATTAAATATTTGTGTACGGCTGAGGTATAATTTGGGAGTATGCAGATAGGACTTCTTGCAAAATGTAAATGCTGACATTTATATCAGGGATACAGTGTTCCACCTCTGATTTACAGAGATTTACCTATGTAATATTGAGGACATAAAGCGAAGAAGAGAAGACCAAACAGGTGAAACTGAAAGCATCATTTGGCTTTCAGATGGTTAGAAGGTATTTTCAGGTATCCACAGGCTAGCGGTTAGAACTGGCACTTAGAAAAAATGTCTCTCCTAAACCACACTTATTAAAAGTCTCAATCAGTGTACATTAATAAAGGTAGAACTCATTTTGCCATTTTGGTCTGTAAAGTAGAATAACATTTAAAGTATTCTAACAACTTATTGTGATATGAGCTTTGAATAAACCATGGCTGTTAAATATTTCCTCTGGAAACATATTTCACTTCTCAAGTGCATCTTATAGAAAACCATGTGAATCACAACATCGTGTTTTCTGCATATTTTACAGTCTGTAAGACTTCTATGCAGATTTCGTATGAAGGTTGTCAGTATACTGGTTGAAAGGAGTATTTCGCAATATCACTAAGACGCTAAAATGATTCAGTGCACATCTGGTGTTCCTTCTACAAATATGAAGATATATATTAATTTTTTTATTATCTTTGTATATAATAGCACTTTCTTTTCTTTTCTTTTCTTTTTCTGAGGATAATACCCTAGATACCGAAGGTGTCTGGTGCAGATGATTTCAGGGAACAGAATAGACATGGGAATTTGCAAAGATCCCTTTATATCCTTTGATGTGTTGTTAATGCTAGCTGCCAATGGCACAAAGGCATGATTCCAGAATTCAAACATCATGAAACATAACCAGTCCATAAATCTGATTGTCCAGCTCTAATATTAGATTCAAGGAGAGGGTAAAACAGCTATTAAATGAGCTATCATCTAAAATTTCCTCAAAGTAGGCAAAATAACCTCAGTTGTTTCTTCATGATTCTGTTCATTTGTTTACAGTAGTGAGGCTCTCTGAGTGAGGTGCATACACTGAACTTCCATTAGCACTTATAAGAAATCAGTGAGCACACCAAGAAGGGAGTACATGTCTTTGCCATATGTAATGTACTCCTGGATAGATACTTAGTCCAAAATGTATTTGAAAATAATGTGAGAGAGAAACATGTGGAATTAAGTGGGAAACCTAGAGGTAAAGTGTTAATTCTTTCATGACATCAGCTCAGCTAGGGTCATGAAGGAATACTGGAAATGATTATGACATGTTAGATTTGGAAAATATACAAATATTTGGCATTCTCAGGTAGGTATTTTAGGATTTAACAAAGCATGTATTTCAAATTATGTGTTTGATCTCATCTGCAACTTGCCTGTACTCAATCTAAATTTACTGGAAAGAAGAAAAAAAAAGAACAGGTCCTTTTGATGTTTAATCCTATTAACAATCACCATTTAGGAGAGCATTGAGAACACTACCCTCAAAATCTATGAAGTGAATGGATAGAATTCATGGAAGCTGAGAACATGCTGCATTATAAGCCCATATATATAAATAACTTTGTAAAGAAGTAATAACAATGTCTGTATTATCACTGTTTTTAAGCAACACATTAAAATCAGTATTCTCATCATCTAAAGTCTTCATGTGACTGCTTAGGGATTAAAATCCTGCCCTTCTACATATTTTGTAAACATTTTAGTCTATTTACTTCTAAGGCCTGCAATTTGATTGGAAATATCTATTTTTTTTCTTTCTGACAAAGACTGTAAAGTTTGTGTCTGCTAGTATCTTCTGTATCCTTTCCAAGCAGTAACTGAACTTTATGTTGCATGAGACATAAGCTCTTACTCTGAAATAAGGTTGTTTGGCATGTGGTACGTGTAGAACCACAGAGAGATTTCTACTGAAGGTCCTCATCTACAGTCAAAGTCTCACGAAGTGAATGGATGTTGCCTATAGCAGTTCACAGCCACCTGTTTGCTAAGAAGGCTTGTCTCCTCCCCCTCAACATTTTCTTTTCTTTTGCATGACTCCAGAGAAATCTGAAAACTATTAAAAGATAGTCTTAATAAGCAGAATGCTTCCCTGAGATAGATCCAGCATATTAGTTACCACAGTAAAACTGATGTGATAAAAAATTCAACTGTTCTGCTAAAACCCCTTTAAAATGCCTGCTGCTATGTGATCGCCAAAAATTTACTGCTAAGATCCTATACTAGATAATTATTTAAATCATCTTAACTTTCTTTTTTCTCTATCTTGACTAAACTAACACTTAGAATTGAGTCCCTGGAGCTCTTCAATTCACCAGAATCTCAACAGCCAGCCATATTTGAGTGTTTCAACATGCAGAATATTGTTATTGAACCTCAATAATTTTCTGAGATATCATTCCATTTTGTTGTTAAGCAAAATATTTTACTGTTCTCATGTTTTAGCTGTAGCTTCAAGGAACACAAAGTATACATAACTTTTAAAGATCCTTGAAGAATTTTTGGTATACTGTTTCTCAGCTGACTTGTGATACAGACTGTGCAACAGAAGGACTGTGCAACAGAATGATCTGTGTGATAGAACAGCTGATATGGTTTTGATAATATTAATACAACTTTATCAAGTCATGCTACTCTGCTGGAGTAGAAATCATAGGGCTAACTCTAGCTAATTGTCAATGCAGTTGTTTTCAGAGTAGAAAAAAAGTTCTGTATTATGGACGGAGTAATGATGATTGTCTGACTACCCCCACTCCCACTCCCTTTTCATCTCAGAAAGAAAGCTTAGCAACAACACATCTCTGGGAAAGGACTGGTAAATCTGAATAAACTGCTAGCCAGTAAACCCAATACAGTAAAGACAAGAATATTGTTTTAAGAAGATGGGTAGCAATGAGAGCAGTTAGGAGCTGAGATTACGTTTCATCCAAAACAAAGTGGACAATCACTGATTAAATATCAGTAGACTATTACCTCAATTGAAAGGTTTTTATGCAAATTAAGTGCAAACAAGGGAGGCATGTCTGAAACCAGCTTTACTAAAATGTTGCATTCTCTAATTGATTTGATCAGCGTCAGACTTCTAGTTATGTGAAACCAGAGACAATATTATTAAGAGAGGAGCTGCACTATGACTGATATAGAAAATATTCAGTGACTTCCTCATAAGAAAATATAACTTAAAAATGTTTTGATTTGCTATTCTCTTAAAACATTCTTATTATGGTAGGAAACACATTCATGGTAACGTTGATGACAGCTGCATCACTAAAGGATGAGGACCTCAAGTCAAAGCTGTCCTTGCTTGGTAGTTCTTACTAGAAATACATATTTATCCCTGTATACAAATATTTTCCATAAGATAGGTTTTGAATACTAGAAGTTTTACCACTTCCATATTAATTCAGCCCTCCAAACTCTCTTTTAAAAAATATTTTCTTTTCTTTTACCCACAATATATATAACCACATTATGCTCTGGTGCTTAGTAATGTTAAATATCGAATCAAATTTACACAACCATAAATGAGGCTCGGAATGTGTTAATTATTTCTAAGTATGCTCAAATAAGGTGTGTTCAGACTTACAGTTCAACTAACTATTTAACTGATACATTTCCTACTAACTGAAATCTCATACATAAAAAGTTTGATGTTTAACCTGTTAATAATTTTCCAAGATTTCTGATTTAGATCAGTATTATTATCCCTATTTTATATCAAGGAAAACTGTGGTAAACATTTTGGACTGATGGTGACAGGTTTATATCTAGACTTCAAGAGCAGAATATCTTTAACCACTGGCTATCAGAGGTGTTATTAGAGTTGAAGTAGAACATGTCCAAAAGGATACATGTTCATGGATGTAGCATTTTTTTTGGCTGCCTCTTAGACAGACAGACCCACTGGCATGGTCCCACACAGAGCCACAGTTTTATTTTTCCCATCCTGACTTTCTGTCTTTAAGGTGCCATGCTCCCTATCCCTTGACATAATCATCATAATCATACTGAATTAAGGTTGTTTTGAAGGCTACTTTTTTATCTTTTGATCCAGACACATCCTTCCCATGAGAGTAATGAACACATAGATGTCTCAGATCTCTTGTTACTCCAACTTCCATCTCTCTATTAATTCAATAGCTTTTAAGCTATTGCTGCCACCTGGTCAGTATTTCTAAAACTTCCACTTCAAAATTTAAAATGTTAGCAGATGCTCAAAGGAAGTGTATGAAGTCTATATTAAGGATACAGAATAGATTTCACACCCACTTTAATCATGTCTCCTGCTCATGTGGTGAACATATGTAGTTTGTTGCCTCTGAATTTAAACTTAGCCTTGCCTTGTTTTTTCCTTCTCAGGAACATTCTGAGTGTGCCTTTCATTTTTACCCCACAGTTTTCTTTCCATGCTGATTAGATAGATAGCATTTTGAAAAATACAAAACAAAACAAAACCCAAACCATATAGTAAACATTTCTTAACTGTGATAAATATATTGAAAAATGTAGTAGTGGAGAGCCACCACCACTTTAAATCTCAGTATGCTCACGGACTGGGTGTCTGAAAAACCTTTGACATTATTTACTAAGTAAGTACTTCTTAGTTTGATACAGTTTCTTCAATGAATTAATGTCTCACTCTGAAAAAAACCCCGAACAAACAACAACAAAAAAAAGCCCAAACAGTAACAACCATCTACTAAGTAAAAAATTGAAGTTCAAAGGAAAAAAGAAGCATATTCAAAAGCCAAGATGATAACAAAAGTTTCTGCACCCTGAATGCTTTTTGGTTTTATGGATTCAGTAGCTCCCCTGGCTCTAAGCTTAACAATGCCATTTAATCAAAATGAATAGATTTAGCTATATATTTAAAGGACAATGATCAACAGTAAAATGGTGAGAAGATTCAGCTAATTAGGCCTCACATTTAACACTCCATGGAGATGAAGGGGATCATTTTACAGTTCAAGATACTGTTTGTCTAATCTGGCATAAATGTGCATCATTCTACATTACCAGGGTTATCTAACTACACAGAAAAACTTTCTTTCAGAAGAAGAAAGGCTTTATGGTGGAGTTCTCTTTAGAAAAACACACAGGAAGAAACTAATTCCATGGAATTAATGAATTTTTCACACCAACAAATTTCTTTTGTTCTTGCACATGGGTATTTCAGTTTTTGCCTGTGTCTGATTAACAGCTATTGTGAGTTTCTTTCTTTCTTTTATTGCTATTATATGACTGTGATTATTTTAACTTTCTTTTCTTTCATATTAATGGTTGTCAATGTCTTGGCAGTCTCCATAGAATTTATACAGCAGTTAACAATCTGATAATCTTACTGCATTTGATGGTTCATTAACATATGTGAATATTTGTGAATGATAAACAATTTTAAATGTTATTACTCTTCATAGGAAAAGTACAAAAGGGAATACTGCGGTGAGAGAGACAGCTAAAAAACTGACTATCAAATCATTAAATTACATGTTATAAAAATGAATTCTTATGCAGATTATAGATAATGGCCTGGTTCTTTCAAAATGGTAGAGTTCTTGCATGTAGTTAACTCTTTCCTAGTCTTAGATTTAATCCAAATATGGTGGGTTGAATAAGCATCATGGGAAAACTTCAGCTTACTTGACTGAACTGTTTAAAGTCTAAGTACCTACTTTTAAGATAGTCAGGTTTGCACTTCTAGGGGCTGATTCCTATCACCTATCTGCCTTAAAATAGATCAGATGCATCAAACTATACGGAAATTGTTTCTCTATTTACTAAATTACTAGGCCAATTTCAAACAACTGTTGGGTGAGAAGAATTGTACACATATGACAGTAATGCACTATCAGTAATTTATGTGAGAAAGTCCAAGTCAGTTTTGATATAAAAGAAAAATACCTATGTTTAACAAGAGACAAATTGGGATAAATGATATGGCATGTATGATACGCCATGCAATGAGACTGCAAAAGGGTATAAGAACAGGAGCCTTAAAAGCCAAATCTGTTTGCCGAAATAAATATTTTTTCTGTAGCAAATAGATGCACATACTTGCCCTACTTGCTCATAAGGTGAACTGGAACTCCACATAAAAGGGAAAATCTTTTTCAATGAAGTGCATCAGGAGATCAAATTGAATTCTTTTCTAGGAAAAAACAAAAATTAACTGAGGCTACTGTTGCATGCATCTCAGAGACACATGGCACATAAGTACTTTTCTTAACTGACACATAGAAGTCTAAAATTTCACAAGACTAAAATTTACTCACCTCTATTCAACTTTTATTTCAAAACATAAACAGAAATTTTGTGAAGATATTGCCTCTAATGAGAACAGTATAGTAGCAGCTGATTCTGCTTTCATTAGTGAGAACAGACAGTATCATCAGTCCCATTTTCCAAAGGTCTAAGGAAAAATCAAGCTTTTATTATGTGCAAGATCAATGCAGTCACTTTTCTTTCTCTAGGCAGACTGGATTATTTGGCTAATCTCTGGCATGTGTTTCTGCTCATTCATCTTCTGGGCACTGAACCTGTAAAGCCATATGTAATGCTTAATTTGATATACTGAGCACTTCAAATGTCTTTTTTTTTCTTTTTATTTCCTTTTTGTTTTCAGTAAGTAGTTGGATTCTCTTCTTACTCTGCAGGCACAGTCTCTATATCTATTTTCAACAAAATATAGTTTTTACCTGTCTCTGAAATTTCAAAACATTCTTCAGTAGGTTTACATTACTCTTATTTACCATTGGCTCTCAGTCTCAATGGATGATGAAACTGTTGAGATCAGCGTAAAGTTAATCAATCTGTTCCTAGAAATCATTTACATAGATGTGCCAATGAGACAAATAATCAGGCAGCCAAGAGGAGAATGCTGAACTTACTGTATTTTTCTGAGTAAATGTTCTTCCTAGAGCTGTGTACCCTAACTGTGAAAGTCGACAAGCTCCATTTGTAACCTATTAAGTTAATACACAGGAAGACATTAATCCAGAAATAAGTTACAGACAAAAATCTGCTTTGATCATATAGATTGAAATTAATTTGTCAGACATTTAGTAATAGTTACTATTGACTGAGTTCAGTCTTTTATTACATTATTGCCAATCCATGAGACTCTTTTTTTATAAATACAATAATCCATGGTACAAATTCTTTCTGTTGTTCTTTTTTATATCATCTCGTAAAAGACCTAATTGTTCTTATTTTTGTATAGCATTACCATGTCATAGATCATCTGAAATATGAATGAACCTGAAGTACTTAAAAATACTGAATTGTGTTACTGTCATTAACTCTTACTTCTGCAGTTAGACACACCAGGTAGAAGTTCAGTTTTTTGGTTCTCATTAAATGGTATGCTGTTTGCTGTGACACTCACCTTTCTTTTAGAAAGCAGGGAAAGAGGAATGATGACTGTTTTATGAGCTTACATGTGGCTGTACCTAACCATAGTTGGCATATGTGCCTCTTCAGTTAATTAGCAAGATAATAAGAGAAGATTAATTTTGATCCATTCACAGGTTAACAAATAATTTTCAAACACAATTAACTGGAAGGATAAGACAAAGGTTTTTGTGAATATAAAACTTTTTTAAGTTGAATTTGGTTAGAAATGTATTGTCTTAGCTAATTATATTTCAATACTACATACATAGTCATACAGGTAATAAATAGGCATGTTGGGGCTGGAATACAGAATCCATAATCTGAACAACAGAACTGCTCTGGGACAGTCTTGCTAACGTCAATGGAATTTCACAGAGAAGAAAACACTCTTATGTTTATGAACTGATGTCTTAGATTTCCCTTTAAAGGCAACATACGGTGAGTATCAAAAAACTATTTCCTTCTAATTTTCATCTTGAACATGAGAGATGTTTAATGATATGATACAGAAATGTGCAATACAAATGCATTGGCTTGCATTACTTTGCAGACACCAGGCCAGTGAATGCTGAAGCAAATATTTAGAGAATAATTTAATTTTTCTTAAAATTATTTTTAGAGACAATAAATAATAAATAATATCTATAGACTCTAAGGAACAAAAATTTGTTACTAAAATTTATACACAGAAATACAGTAGATCTGAATTTTTCTGGAAATGGAGATGATTTGAATTTGATTTTCTCTGCAGAGAGATCACATTTCAAAAAGAAAACTTATTTATTTTCTGTCCTAGAGTACAATGATAATTTTATTGACATTAATGACACTGTTATCCTAGCCAAACAATGATTCACTTGATATACTGCTAGACCACAGTCTTTGCAGTGGCTACAGCTAATAACAAAACTGTGACTTTGTAGAAATACTTTGCCGATGGCACATAGAAAGAGCAAACAGCATATGATTTTTTGTTTTATGCAGTGCCCCAGGTGCAGATTGTAAGTCAGCCACAGTCTACCTTCTGCCATCACCTCTAGCTAGAATAGACCAATATATATACTTCATGCTATTATATGACCAGGTGCCACTGTGTTAGTGCAGTTACATTCTTGGGGAAAGAATTAATATCAAGGCTCAGCCTACTCTCTTCACACCAATATGGAAAGGGAAGTAATAGCTCTACAGAGGTTGCTTTCCCACCTCATAAATGAGGATGCTTTCCCATTGGTAATGTAGCCAAACCAGTGCAACAGACAGAAAGGAAGATTACTGAGGTAATATGAAGTGGAGCTGAGCAAAAATCCAAATTACTGTTCCATGGGGAAATTCAGCTATTCCAACACTTGGTTTTTCTACCTACTTGAATTGAAAAATTCGAACTTGTCAAATGATAGTATACTGTAAAATCTACTTTGGTTGTGAGGTGGTGACATTTCATTTTGAATTCATACAGCATTAAAATGTAGTTCTCTATTGCTGTATACATCTACAGTATATCTGTAGATATTTGTTAATGATAGTGCACCATATGCTTCTATCCAGAATAAGATTGCAGTGGATCATAGATTTCAGAGGCTACTTGACCAGAAGGTAAAAACTTGAGTTTTGATGTTAATAGTTGTCTGACAGTCATTCTATTAATGAATAAATACAAGGCATACAAACAGTTTGCAAGAAGGTATTATTAGTATACATTTGAACAAAACTTGATTAAAATTGTGAGGTAGTAGATCTTCATATGAGAATTCTAAAAAGACTAAATATATGATCCAAATAAATATATGATCCAAAAAAAAGCCTTAGCTACTTCTGCCAATTCTTTCCTCTACTTGGGCTTAATAATTGCTGTTAAATATTTTAACATAAATATCTGGATTTTGCTTTAAGCCCTTGTTTCTTTGTAAGGAGGTGAAAAGAAACCACAATCTCGTCCTGACAGGCAGTGGTAAAATAAGTAAAGCTACCATTCAAAATTAACACCATGCTTACAGTCACTGTAGCTGTACTGTAAAGATCTCTGAAGAGGTGTGTAGTAATAGCATATCTTAGCTGTCTATGAGTAAAAGATATTCAGTCAATTTTCTAGCCTGCTAAAAATATTCATAAAAAGAAAACATGTGGCGCAGCAAAACCACAAGGGAAATTATACTTTTTTAAAAAAGTTATTCCCACTAGAAAAAAAGCAAGCCCTCCTGTTTATCATTATATTTATGAGGTAACTTCAATGAAATCATAAAAGTATTATTTTGTGAACTGAAGAAACTTTCATTAACTTTTTCTATCAAATCACTAAATGGCCCATTCTTTCAGGTATACTGCAAAAATGGAGTTGATTTACTACAATGAAATTGGGTTAAAAGGAATGAGATGGTTGGGTGACATAGGGCTTCCTTTGTAGTAGGGAAAAAAAAGAAAGATTGTTATATAGATAATTGCCAGCATTTTGTCTGAGACTTTTATGTGGGAGATGTCATTCATTTTATGTGCTCAGATAAATTTGTCCCTTTTTATATGGTACATAATGATAAAACATATGCACAGACTCTAGATTTACTTTAGTGCCCATATGTATACATGAAAATATACATAGGGACATTGCAGATTACATAGTCCATACAAATATCAGTAACAATTTTACTTTACAATTTTGCTTTCCTGTCTCTTTCTCTGGCCAAAACAAGCATCTGATTTCAGAATGCCTTCCTGGGAACTATTTCTTTATTAAAAATAAAAAAAATAAATAAAAATTAATAAATAAATAAAGGTGATGCCTACAAAGCAGTATGCAGTTTTGAAAAGTTAAATGAAAACTTTGGGGTACTGTTTTAAAATCATCTGAATAATCTGAGAATGCAAACCACCTTCACAGTCCTAATTTTTGTATTTGAGACTAAAATAGTAGATGAGTTATTGCATTTAAGTAGATGTGGTTTTTCAGATGAGAGGGTCCTACTCTGAAGATTGTCAGTGAGGATTCCACATGAATTAACTATCTGCTGGTAAAATGTAATTTCCTGCTCAGGATTACTTTCCCACAGAAATAGTCAGTCTTCTAAGTACACTCGCTAAATAGAGCTAAAGACTTAGGTTATAATATCTTATCTGACAGCTGACAAAGGGAAGTGATTTATTTACTTCCAAGACAAATGAGTTTCCCTTAAAATGGTTTTGCAAAATGTTTTTTGCACGTGCCATTGAACTCAGAAATAAAAAATAAAGGTTCTGTGAGTTAGCTGCAGATCAAATTTTATGCTCTTTTGTCACTTTGCAGAGGTTCAAAAATACAAATGAGGATAAAGTTGGACTTAGAATGGGAATAAAAGTAGAACAAATGGGAATAAACAGGAAATATCTGAATCTGGGAGCTAGGCTTTGTGTTGGACAACAAAGAATCACAACATCATAGGAATGCCTGAGCCTCCCAAGTAGACCTAAGTGAAAAAAAGTAAAGTAGAAATGCTGTAAACTGTGAAGTATAAAATTCTTAAAGAACTGAATAGACTTGGATGAGCAAAATATTACATATTTAAAGCAGACCTCATCGGAACACCAACTTCTAAAATGTCTACTGCCTCTCGTGAGAGGTTGCGCATTCAATACACAGAGTGAGCTACTCTGCTGCAGTTCAATACATTTACACTTTTGAACATGGAATGAATCTAAAGAAAAATTAAAATTTAGTGTGGATTTCTTCCTTTCATATTCTTTGCTTTCTTCTATTTCCCTTGGAAACTTCATGTAGATACTAAGAGAAAAATAATTACTAACTTTAATCATTCTTTAAGTTTTGCATGGGCAGTAGGTGGCATCCAGAATGACCACTTCTCTACAACCTTATGACGATGCCTGCCTACCTAAGAAGAATCTGAGAATTCAAATGAACAAGTTTTTCTGGCAAAACGCAATCAACATCTGATAAAAATAAGTTGATAATGTCTTCATATTTCTTCTTTGGGCCTTTGTTTAAAAAAAATAGATTGTAGATTTTAGTCAGCTATTTTCTTAATTTATCCAAATTGTATTAGAAAAATCAAAAATAGATTTGTCACTGTATTTCTCCATTGTTACCTTGGAGGTGTGAATTAGTAACTATGTGACAAACTTCTTGATAACAAAGCTCAGGCTATAAAAATCTGAAAGTGAATTGATTCAACGCATATTTGCAATATTTATCTATACGTCTGTTTTTATCAAAAAGCCTTCAGAAATAGACACACTTAGCAAAAAAGACTGTCAAGCCATAAACAGACAGCATGCAAAAAATTCCTGAAAAAGTATGTGTATTAATTATTGCTTTGTGTTTATAATAATATTGCTTCTTGTTTAATTGCTACTTCATGGATAATTCTTTCATTTTTTCCATGAAGGAATTGACAGAATTTATTTGTTGGACCACATCTGGAATGGTTAGATCCTCTCCTAAGGTAGAATCCCTGGTAATATTTCTCCCTATAGAAAGTTTAAAGGAGTCTCTCCTCATATTCAAGTACAGAGAAAATAATACTGTATTTTCTTAAAGACTTAAGGATCTTAAGATTTTTGTCTTTATTCTTCCTTCTGAGAATCAGAAAAATTCTGATTTGAAATATATGTAACGTTATGTAGTTATGCAGACAATAGTAGCAAAACTGTAATGAAAATTATAGCAGCAGTAACCCTTTATTATTTTCTTGCAGTCAAAATCAAATGTCAAAGTAGTAGATATGTTTCCCATCATAAATATGGAAAATAAAATATTTATTCAGAACTCAAAATGCAGTCTAAATCAATAATGAATAATTAATAATAAAAATAAATCAGCTATATTTTTTCCAATACTGTGAGAATAAAATAGCTTTGTGAGACAGGTTTCAGGGTTAAGTGTCAAATGAATAATGGCAGATGTAAAAAACAGAGAGCTGATGAACCACACAGCAGTGCTGAAATGAATATAAAGAAAAATTAAAATTTAGGGTGGAATTTAGTTACATTTTGTAATGCAAACATGGAAATAATCCCCACAGCTATTGAATTTGGGACAAAAGTCAAGAATATTAAAGTAATTTGAAAAGAGAAAATAAAAATTACAGTCAGAGAGAGTATATTTAGATATTTTGCAGTAAACTGCCAAAGAACATCTCATCTATCTTGTGATACAAAATATAATAATGAGCAATATTGTGGGCTAAATTGCTTCATTACAAGAATTAAATAGTAGTGTCTCTCTGTTAAGTCTATCTATAAGACTAGGTTAGTGTGTGCATAAAAATGTCATAAAGATGATGATATAGAAAGCCTGAAGTATCAGTTTAGGGACCATCCAAAGACATAACATTATTTGGAGTACTTGGGGTTCACCTGTGCTATACACTCCCCTTTTAACTCCTGCATCTGTTGCCTCCAAATAGGTAGTCATTTATTGCTTTATTTTACAATGAATAAATGAGCATCACTCCATCTCCTTCCTATTGGCTCTGCAACTGAGAGTTGAATCCAAGGTTCGTATTATCCATTCTTTCATGCCCAATTGCTTTTGAGGATAGGTGAATGGGTTATTTCTTTCATTCCAACATGTGTGGACTCAAAAGTCTGAACTGAAGGAACAGAAGAAGAATATTCTTTTTGTCTGGAACATTAATACTAGAAAGAAACCCTAATTTATAGTCAGACAGGTTCCTTTAAAACACTGGTATGCTGTACTGGTATTGCTCAGACATTGTGGAGCAATGGATTTTGGGGGGGCCCAGATTCTGAAGAAGCAAAGTATTCTTATGGAATACTGTTTCCGTGTGTAACACAGTGCACATGTCTTTTCTCTGCTGCTTATAAAGGATAAAAAACAGGTGGTGCTTCATGTTTTCAATTAATTATTTGGAACTTCTGAGATCCACCTTTATTTTAATACACATGGAACCCAAATATCTTAATTTTGTCTTATTTTATTAAATACATACTGTAGTCACCCTTCTACCTTCAGATACTTTTGGTGGGATTTTGTTTGTTTGTTTGTTTGTGTTGGGGTTTTTTTATGGTTTGGTGTTGTTTTTTTTTTACCTTATAAATCATAAAAAAGCAGTTTTCCCTCTTTTGTACTTCTCTAGCAAAACTCAGTGAGTCCTGTAGGAATACTATCTCATAATTATTGCTAATTATAGATATTGGCTCATAATGTGCATGTTGTGAAACTTTGTATTCCATTGTATTCATATCTGTTTATCAAACACCACAGCAAGCATGTGAAAATAGATTTGAAAATTGATTTTTGGACACAAACTGATATCAGCGGAAATTAGTGATGTGTCGTACATCACTAATAAAAATGAATTTTATTAGTGATAAAGATTTTGCAAAATGAGAAAAAATATTTTCAAATTATGAATTGTTTCAATTATTCTGGGCTGCAAATGTTGGGTGTTTAGTGGTACTTGCTATGGGATCACTTGTACTGAGCATTTTAAAAGGACAAAAGTCATGAAATATAGGTCAAGTTCACTGAGAAGCTGAAGTATCCAAGTAACTCTAAAACCCAGTAAACATAAAGGTAAATTCTGTGTTGGATTTAATATTATACTGATAAATATAATGTTTAAATACAAAACATTAAAATTTATAGACTTTTCTAAATAAAGAAAGAAGCTTATTAAAAGCTAAAAATGAAGATAATGACTTTGTTTACAGTCTGAAAGCTGAAATGCTCTCTTTTTTACCATGAAAATCTAACCTTTTTTATATCAACAGGGTTTTATCCACATTGCAAACTTCTCTTTTGCCTTCATATGTTAAAATGAAGTCAAGAAACTAATGTGCTTTTTTTGGAAAAGAGCCAAATAAAGTGTTTACAAGGCTAGAAGGTGAAGAGTCTCTGTGTAATAGGAAGGGATGACATTTCTGTCTCATGAATACAATGATTTAATTCTTTGACCTACTGTTGGCAAGAGCTGGTGTATGGTGAACACTTTCGGGTCTGACACATTCATTAAAATAAAACAACCTTCAGACCCTTCTCTTGGCAAAAGACAAAGTTGAATGTTTAACTTGCATGAGATTTCCCTCCCCTCAGATGATCTATAATGTGACTTTGAAGGTTGACTTAAACGAAAAAAAGGTAAGAAAAGGCGAATCTCTTTGCTTACCTTCCCTGTCTCACAAAAGACATGCAAAATAAAAAAAGATAAGGAAAATATTTTGAAAGGGTTATAATGTAAACCCAAGCAGCTGGTTTAGGCACTGCCAGATGTGCACAAAGACACATCAGAAAATCCATGCTCAAATTTGTTTTTGTGTTCCAGTAAGAAAGGTCAGAAAGTTTAGATGTTAAAAGTAAATTAACTCTTTGCTTATTTGACCATTAAACTGTCATCATGAAACTATGTTTTAAACTTCTGATGGTCTGAAATCTTATTGGTAAATAAAGTCTGAAGACCTATCAACCTGCCCAAGATGTGAACCAGAGGCTGGTTAAGCTTCACTGCTAACTGCACCAAGGGCAGAGGAATGGATAGTAAGAAGTGGAAAAAACATCTGAATCTTATCTTTGCTTGGCAAAGTTACTTGACATAAGTAATTGCCAGTGCCAAACTTGGATTAATAATATATTTTTTATGTATCTTTGCATTACTGTGAGGCTAAGTTGATTTCACACATTTACCTATAAAATGCCTGCAATTGTCTTTTTATGCATTTATACTTCAAACATGTTATGAAAGAGCATTTGAGTAGCTAGCTTAGTTCAACCTATTTGCTTTTGAAAATGATTTCATATCTCCACTGTCAGTTCATATAGTTATACATTTAGTTGCATGTATTAATTGATGACCTTAAAACACTATTAATTAAAAAAATTGTGAAAGTCTTTGGGTTTGTTTTTTTCCCCCCGACTTTTCATCTGGCATTGAAGCATATTGTTTAGGAGCAATGAAGGCCACAAAGAAACATAACCAGAATTTAGGACACACCACTGAGAAAGTCAGATAAAACACTATTTAAGATAGAAGTATTACAAGAGTATTTTGCTTAGTTTGCTATTTAAAAAGTGAGATATAACATAACTATTAGAAACTAAGCACAAGTACATGTATTTTCTTGAAATTACTTAGGTTATTTATCGGAAATGCTAAGCAAGATTATAAACACCAAAATACAATCAACATCAAAACACAGTCAAGTAAAAGGCAAATAGAATGACTTATAACCACTCTCTGTGCATAAAAAATGAGATGGAAACAAATTTTTTTATTTTTTTTTAATGCATAAGATAAGATACAATTATGATAAATAAACCAAACTCATATTTAGAAAAACTTCATCACCTTCTTTGTGTACTGGAGCTTCCAAAATCCCTTTTAAGAAATATAATTGCCATATTTAATCACTTTTGTCATTTCCTTAAGTGCCTTTGCTCACAGCATAGGGAGGTTGTCAGTTTGCTCTGAACCATGGCCTATACCATGCATGAAATTTTTACTCTCATTGGCCGGACAAGGGTTCAAATGTTGCAGCTTGGGTCTGCCATAGTAGCATTTGCACAGCACTGGACTGCCAGCCCTATTGTACTCCTGGTTTGAACTGTATAATTTGAAATGGCTTCATTGTCCTCAGAAGCTCAGCATGGATACACATGTATCAGGGTGACAGAGAAAGGAATTTTATCCCTTGTAATTATCCTAATCCTACTTTAGTCTATTCCTGCCTAGTAATTTCTGCATTTGGGTTATTTTTTAATTCTTTACTAAATGCTCTAAAGAACTCTAACTCATCTAAACTGACAGAAGTCACAGATTGATATGAAGAAAAAAATTTGTTTTCTTTAGGAAATAACAGAAATGAAAGGAATGAGAGGCTCTAGAAAGAGTGTGACTTACTTTTCAGTTAAATATTCATTCTTCTGGCTTGACCAAACCTGAGGGGATTTATGGGGGTTGTGAGATATGTACGGAAAATATCATTCATAGCTGTCATGGTGATCAAGGATTCATTTTCATATGACATGTACCACTTCCAAATACTGAATGGAATTAACCCTGGAATTGAAGAAACACAAAAACTTTAATCTGACTCAAAATAGCTCATATTTTTTTGAAATACAGTTGATTTCCTGTTAATATATTCTGTATTTGAAATTTATAAGTAAAACTGTACTATAAAGCAATCACATGAATTTCACCACTCTCAGAGACTTCCCAAGTAGAGTGACAAGTTTAGCTGTGTTTTAATTAGCAAATTATGTATGTCTGAGACTGTAATGTGGTCCTGATGTCAGTCATCACAGACAGGCTAACATCCATGTCGTAAAGGTCTCTTCCCTGAAACTGCTTGCTGGGAATAGTCTGTCCATGACCCATACTAACCCTTGACATGTGCCTGGGAACTCTTTGCATCAAAGCCTGGTACAGGCTAAAGCTATTTTAGAAGCTGTTTTAACAATTTAATAGTGATGGCAATCAAGTTTCAGAGGGTGGAACACTCTCTTAACTTATTAATATCAACATAATCTTTAGGACTGCTTCCATAACACTTTAGTTTGCTGTAGCATTGGCTGTATATATGCAAATTAAAATCATCATGACAATAATAGTAATAAAAATAAAATGCTGGATCTCCTTTGAGAAGTTAAGTACAAATAAAGCCCCTGACTTCCTAAACCAGACTGACTGTAACCAAGATGCCCTTTGAGAGTCATCATTGACACATACTATCTTCCCAAGTGTGGACAGGCACAAGGCAATGATTGGTCACCAGTCTATAAATACTTGAGAGATTACTCAAGTAATTTAATTTTATGTATGATTACTTACCTGTATATCTATCTATATTAGTAAAATAGAGAAGGCCAGGGAATAGTTCTGGACCATTCCTAGTGGACACGTTAAATATGGTTACTTCGTTTTGAAGTGGAAAAAAAGGGAAAGAATGGTCCTGGGCTCATTTTATTTGGTAGTAGAGCAGCATCCACAATGTCTAATGTCTACATGGTAACATTTTTGGTTAGCTCAAGACCAGATTTTCCTTCAGAATAGGGTGCAAGTACATCCAACTGTGGCCCAGCTCTATTATCCTGCTGTTCATGTGCTTTAGCACCAGCCTATCTACTGCTTACTGGAGCAAGGTCTTGCTCACTGGAACTCCATCTGAGCCCTATGTGGTGGAACAGTTTGTGCAAGGTGTCTGTTTCTAGGACCTCCTGAATTTGGAAGGGATCTTGCTTCAGCAACTAGGCTGCTACTGTAATTCTCATTAACTTATCATTGCAGAGGAAGCTGAAAGACTGTCTCTCTAACACATTTATTTCACATTTGCAAGAAGGAGATGCCAATGGGATCACCAGCTCCTACTCAGAAGAATCTTAAAAGCTTTCCTCATACGAAGAAGATTTTTCTTCTTTTCAAAATAGGGCTTTCTGTTTTTCAGCTCTAGTGACTTCAGAATTTTCTGAAATTCATTGACTCCTTCAGGTCAAGATCTTCAGAAAATTTTAAAATTTAGATCGTCTAAGCTCCTTGTCTAAGATTAGGGGAAGCCAAAAATTGTGCTGCTTATGAAACATAGCTTCATGACAAGAACAAACTCATAATTTAACCTATCCTTCCTCATGGGGAAAATCAAGATCATTAATTAATTTTGGTTTGGAGTGGTACCATGTGTCATGTAGCATGAATATTTTAGCTCTGGTTCACTCTCTATTAGCTTACACTCTGGAAACTCAGGTGGGTAAAAAGTAAAATCTTTTCCATATTGAAACTAAGCATAGTGAGAGTACTTCTGCTGTCTGCATAGATGTACCTAATACAATGAGTAATTTCTGCAGATGTATTAGGATTTGTGGTTTTGGTGATGACACTAATAACACCTACTCTTCTTAACTTAAAAATGTGGCTTTCACTTTTTTTTTTTTACCCACCATTTTTTTTAACCAATGTAACATTAATTAAATTACAAATGATCCATGCCTTTATTTGTCTGCTGACATTTTTCCCCTGCTTGTCCAGGGTGGTTCCTTACACGAAAAAATGCACACCATAAGCATCTCTTTTCTGGACAGTGTTTGACAGAAAGACTAAACGCAGCAGTGGAATGTCAGTGAACTGTTTCTAAGTATTGCAAATGCAGTCTTGCTTCTTCAGGTGACAGTAAACAGATAGGGAAAATCTGTGAAATAAACACCTAAACCAAGCTAAATCTATGCAAATATTCTTCTATGTTTATCTTGCTTTACGTTATTAGAATATCTAATAAACAAAGAGAAATTGCCATGAATAAAATAAATTCATATAATTTTACAATATGACATAAATAAATAGATAAATACATACCACCTGAATTTCCTAAATATAGAATTTGGCATTTTTTATTCGGTATATTTTACCACTGTTGATTATAGCCATATGGATTAATGTTGTTACTGTATTAAAAGAACTTAAACTGTTACCAGATATTCTCTATTGACCTTTGCTTTACTTAAACCTAAAATTCAATGGTTGATTTGAGTTTCTTTTGATACTTGACTATGCTAAAGTAAATTAAATATTTGATTTGAAAAATAAACTCTTTTGAAATTTTTATATCTTTCAATAAACATCTAACGTGAACTAAAAGCTTTTAGAACATTCAGTCCTTCTGAAAATGTGACCCCAAAACTAACATAATAGTTCTTTGGAAGACTGTTCTGCTTTCTGCACTGTTGATACAATACCTCAAGGACCTGTTTGCACACTATTCTGTATTTTCTCTTAATCCAGATCTGTTTTATTTCAGAATGCAATCCTACAAAAAGGTGGTTCATAGCAACAAGACTGTCATTGAGTCCTAAATTAATTGCCACACTGTAAAAAGAAGTGTTTACATGCTACAGAGAGAGAGTTTGCACATGAAAGAGATAAAGATGAAATCAATTTACAAAGGAGATAAAAAACATTCTTGCTTTGGCAACCAGCTCAGAAAATGAGTGAAGTTTATAGTCAGGACAAAAATATGTTCATAGTAAAACTTAGGATTTCTATTATGAAGCAGGAAAAACATTTGTGTAACATTACTATGGAATTATTTACTTACATTTACTCATATTATCTTTTTCAGGAATTTATGTTTCTTCACTGTAAAAACTTGGTAAACGTCCTAGAAATAGTAACTTTTCTCATCCTCTAGGAGTGAAATATTTCTTTGTGATGGCAGTCTTAACATCTATCCTTTTATGGTACACCATTTTTTCTTACTCTTTCTTCTTTCTATACTTAGTGGTTTTTGTTGTTTAGGTGGAAGAAACATTTATAACTTAATTTTTCTTCCCTTTTTCCTGTTATGTAAAAATACAGTTGTCATCCGGATATAAACAAATTTTCTCAATGTAATTTAGCAGAGTTCCTGGAAAGTGTTTAAATATTTGCAATAACCTTCAGTTATATGGGAGAAAGTTGAAATGTCCTTCAGTTCTAAAGAAAGAGAATTGTTTAATGGACATGAATTGACTTCATATTTGTACTTTGTGAAGCTGCATGTTTTGCTTCCCATTTTATACTTTTAAATGAGTCCTGTTGTGATGGATCGTGCAACAGAAATGTAGAAGTGCTAAATTTGGATTCGCCAGTTTTCCTTTTACAGGAAGACTTTTCATCTACCACAATAAAGAAAGCTATTCTCTGAATATTCTAGTTTGATTATAGGATTTAATACTAGTAGGTTATGAAAATCTGAATTTGTATGCAATTCATCGTATGAATGTACAGCTTACTAAACTGAATATTTTCATGTGGGAGTTCACATTTAGTCTCTTATACCTCTCTTCATATGTTTTGTGAGCCTACTTTCATAAACATTTAAAGCAATGTGGTATTTCATTTAAGCAGTCTTGTTAACATACTTAGGAAAAGTAATGAAAATAACTTAAGAAGACAATAAGAAATTGAATAAGTAAAAAAGTGGGAAAAAAAGAGATTTATTTTAAACATATATATTTTGTACTTAGACTGATAAAATAAACACTGAAAATACTCACAGAGAACTCTTTGCAATCTGCTATCTATCAGTTTAAGAACTGTAAAAAATACATAAACTTTTTAGAAATTTCTTTGGTGAAACAAAATCTTACCAAAGGTGTGCCAAAACATAAGAAACTCGTTGAAATTTTCATAATTACTGGAATAGTGGAATATAGGAGCCTGATACCTATTTTCTTTCAATAGGTTTAAATACTTTCAAAATACTAGCCATAAATGTTATTGTATCCTTTATAATTGTACTATGTATTTCTGTTTTCCTAGCAGGCTTCTGACAGTCTTAAAGGTTTGAGTTTACAGCTCTTGGATTTTGTATTTATTTTAATCAGATTTTTTTTTTTCTACTGCATTTCGCAAATTAAACGATTGGGGTTTGGTTTTCTCCCCACTCCCCAAATAATAAGAAAATATAAGCTTTTGTTTATACTCTGTATTTCACAATATTCATGTTCAGCTCAATTAAGCTATTTTTTAATCCTTCCTTTTAAGAAAAGTCTTACCCTTAAAGACAAAATTATAATTTTTAACATTGTTTTCCTTTGTTATGCTTTTTTTTTGTGATAACATATACTCCGACTATCTTATCATTCTTCATTGATTTTTATTTCTGGCACTATATAGAGAGAGGAGGGAACAGGTGATAGTCAATGAACCCATTAGCTAGACAGAACAACTCCCGTATACACTCTGAATTCACTCTCTTGTAGCTGCTACAGAAAATTCTTAAAGCCAAACTTCTGGTATCTGATGTTTGCATAGAAGTTTCACTGACTTCATGGGAGGTTTGAGCACAAATTAAAGAGTGAATATGGCTTCTTTAACATCATATTTAGAAGACTTCTGACGAAAATTAGCTGCTGAATATGCAGTAAACTTTGCAAAGTTTGATGTCTCATCCATACTGTGTGTTACCCTACTGCCAAATCTTGTTCTTTAACTAGAATGAAACTACCGAAGTACCATCTGTAGATCTAAATATTTGGATCTCTCTCAAACACATTCTGGATGCAGTGTTGCCAATGACAGTGATCATTTTTACAAAATTGGCACTTAACTAATAAATCTACTGGAACTGGAGCACAATTCCACAGATAAAAACCAACACAATTACAGTAAGACAGTTTTCACAAATTTTCTAAAACCACATTTAGCAGATGAAGGAAGAACAGTGGATGTTGTTTACCTTAAATTTAGTAATGTTTGACCCAGCTCCCATAACTTCCTAATTCACGTATTGATATTACATACTAGACATTGTGCCTAGTACAAATTGTACGAGACACTGAGGTGTCATAGATAGTGAGGTGGATTGAAAGTCAGCTAAGCTGAATATAAAAAATTCTTTTTTATGGTGAGATTGATTGAACACTGGAATAGGTTGCCCAGAGAGGTTGTGGAGTCTCCATATTGAAGATATTTAAAACATGACTGGACACAGCTCTGAGCAGCCTGTCCTATGTGCTCCTGCTTTCACAGGGGAATTGGAATAGATTGTCTCCAGGAGTCCCTTCCAACCTCAGGTATTCTATGGTTCTGTGGCTGTGTGAAGGACATTTTTATCCACCTGTTGCTTATCTAATCTTGAATATAGTTGTTGATATATTTTTATTCACTTAGTTTTGCTGAACCTCCTGTTTTCTTATCAGTAGTAATACTTAAAGCATAAGCATTTGCTCTACTGCCTGATTGAAATATTTCCAAAGATTGTGCACAAGATGGTTAGGAGAGTCTAGTGAAGGTTTTCATCGGAACATCATTACAGAGCAAAGAGACAATAAATTAGAGGCAACAGTGTTTTCCCACATTTGCCTAGGATTAGAAGGAAATCCCTGTTCCTGTGGCTTTATACCATTGTCATGTAATATATATAATGTGATACTGCTTGTGTTTCCTCACTGGTTGAGTGCACAAATGATTCTGGCATGAAAATTTTACTCTTACTTTTCAAATTGTTTTCCCAAACATCCAGAGCTCTGGAAATTGCTTTTCTGCAATTGTTGAGCTAGTAAATCTGATCACAAGGCTCCTCAAGAAAAGTAAATACGAAAGTTTGTAAGTATATCTGAAATGCATTATCTTTGTGCAAATTTTGACATACAGCTCTCCATTCTTCACTCTGCTCCACTAAATTTGATAATCATATTAGATTTTCATAATTCCATCTTGTGGAAAATTACTTCTCTGCTTCCTAACTGGGCCCTCAATACTTTTATTGAACCTTCTTGCATACGAAACTATCTACATGGGATATTTACTGACACAGATTCCATAAGACATTAAAATCTGATTTCAGGTTCTGACAGTTGTCACAATAGAATCTCCAGCATATATTGGATCTTGGATGAGGAACTACAGTGACTAAAACAAAAAATAAAATAAAAAAAATTACCCAACCCCTCTATTAAATTAATCTATATTGTCATAACTTAAAATCCTTGATACAGAATATTTTGGACAAAACCATCAGATTCACTGAGTATCTGTTGTCCTAGAATTTGGGTCGACAGCTGATTATTTTGGAACATCTATACCAACGAAAATCAACCTTTTCATTTTCAAGTATATCAAAGCTATGCAACTTGTAATGATGCCCTCAAATAAATGTTTCTCAGTGCACAAAACCTCTGCAATCTTGAGAGGAGAAATACAAAATTTGCTGTGCTTCTACTATTACTTTTTCTTATCAAAGGTGAAATGGCACTATCTTTTACAAGTTTTTTAATTATATATTTTTTCCCAAGAGCATAAGAATTATCCCCTCAGTGTGTAAGCAGCTCTGTAGAATAAAGAAGATTCTCCTAGGATAATAATAAGGATTATAATGAGGACTCCAATAGTTGGGAGTTCACACGTTGCTTAGACTTCTAGAATTACATTTACCTGATCTCTCATTTACCTCTGAACATGAACCACAATTCCCAGGCACTTTATCTGCTGAAGAAAAAGCAGTTGACCCACCTTCTATGCAAACTGTTTGTTTTCTGACAGAAAAATAATTTAATTTCAACATGAATATTCATATATGCTATATGAGCCTCCAGGTCATTATAAAGAGGAAAATAAACAGCTATTTGTTGTATGAAAGCATACAAAAATACTGTATAGAATGAGTTCAGTTACTATCTTTTTCAAATTAACTCTGTGAAGGAATGATAAATATTCATTTTCTTGTAAATACAGCTAGTTGTGGCCTTCTAAATGCAATTATTAATCAGGTTTTTTGCCACCTGTTATTTATACCCAGGTATATGCAGATGTTCAGAGTGTTTTTTCCCAGATGTGTTTCATTAAGTTACAGCAATCTGTGCTCTGTTATGTATATACAAATACACAAACTTCCCAACAGAAAAAAAGCAAACAAGTAAAGGAAACACACAGATGCATGTACACAAGTGCATAGTCAAACACCACATATGTGAAACACCCAGACAATTTGTATTAAAATAATATCCAAGAGCTGGTATAGACCAGAAAAATCAATAATGCTCTGGGACATTTTGTTACGCTATCTATCTATTATTATATATATATATCTATATTCTTTTTTTTTTTCCTTTAAGGAAAACTTGAGGGTTTTTAGTAAATTTCATTTTTGTGAGGGAGGCAATGTCTTTAGACACTATCATAATTATTTCTCCTTATTCTTCATGGACTACTTAGCTAAGAATCCATATGCTTTTAAAATATTTTAAAATACTGTTCTCTGTTAAAATAATGTACTTCTACCACACACTCAATCAAGAAAACCCTCACTGCAAGTCAAATGAATTATAGTGTATTCAACATACAACTTCTCCAAATCCACCTAACATAATTTATATTCATGAAATTAAAGCATCTTAAACTTTTAAACTTCAAACGTTTTCCTTCAGCTGTATCCATGCAAGCCCACTGGCTGCACACACTGGACTATAATATAAGATTAAGGATAAAACTTGGTCTGACATTTTTATCATTTGTTTTATTTTAAAAAGTTACATACTAATGAATTCCTTTTAAATATTTCACATCTTCATTGACTCCAACCAGTGAAAATCTACCTAATGGAATTTGGCTCATTACATTAAAAAACTACTTTAAAAAGTTTAGACACTGTGGTTAAGTCAGAGACAGCTACTACCTCCTCTGATAAACTTTTATAACAAGGTTTCAATTTATTACTTTGTCCTGGTTTGAGAGCCCCAAAATCCAATTCCCGAGTCCAAGCCCCCCTCCCACATCTCAACCCAGTGTGAGATGGGTTTTCCAGACACAACACAAGACTCAATATGGGGGGAAGGGAATTATATTATAATCACTGTACAAATAAATATTACAATACAGTATCATATACATAATCTTTAACTATTTCTCCTGTGATAAATCAGTATTTACAATGGACCAATCTCTTCTCCCTCCAATAAAAGTCCAGAAGGGAAAAGGAAAGATCCTTTCCACTCTCAGAGCAGCAGCCTCTCTTCTTCCATGCAGCAGCTGTAACTGGATTGTTGTAGCTGGATCTCTTCCCAATACACACAAGAGGGTCTCCTCTCCCTCCCTCTCTTTCGTGGGCTGCATAGCAGGGACAAAACTTGCTTCACCACGTCATATCATGGGGTGTAAGACCCCCATGAAGGTCCCTTCCTCAGGGGATTCACCCCTGAGTCAGAACGTCTCAGGCAGCTTTCAGTTGAAAACCTTTGCCTCAAGAGTTCTGTCAGAGCTTCTGTGCTCTGTCTCAGCTGCTGCCAGGCTTGGCAGCAGCAGCGGGGGAGGCCAAGGTCACCCCCTCCACATTCCGTCTGGCCATCCTAGTCCAGCTCTGGGACGCCTGAGCTTCTTAGCTCCTCTCTCTGGTGCATGCTGCATTTTAGGACTTCCATCCAGTAGGAGTGCACCACCCCTCCTCTCTAGGAGGTGCCTCAAAAGGGGTTTTGGGGGAATTGGCTCAGTTCTTACCCCCAAAACTCTCTGTAGAGCTTAGTTCTCTCTCTCTCTCTCTCTCTCTCCATTAGAGATCTCTGTCTCTCTGCTTAGCTGCATGCTTGTTTCTGCTGCTCCTTATCTCCTTCTGGCTCTCAGCCACTGTTCTCCAGTCAATGCTGTTTCTGCTGCTGCTCCTTCTGCCCACTCACAGTGGAGAAAACTCCCAGCTTCTCAGTTAAAGATCTCAGTCCAGTTTAACACTCTTCCAAGTTCCTGCTGCCCCATCTGGTGGGCTGGGGGGGCCGTGGCCCCCCAGGGGGGCTCCTGCCCCTTCTCATGGCTTTAGAACATGGCTACTTTGCAACAACAACCACTACATCCTTCTTTTCTGGTCTGCTTGTGATATGTTTATATTTTGCAGGAGTGCTCACTGGGTTCACATCAAGTGACACCACCCCCTTGGGAGTTACCATTTTTTTAACTCCAAGGGGAAAACTTTTTTTCCCCCACCACATACTTCCTATAGGTTTCTAATTTCTATAGAATTATAGAAGCAACTGTCCATAGTATTAAGCTGTAGCTGATGTTAACACTGTCTTGTAAATCCCTGCATGAAGACCGAAATCTATCAAAAATTTTGTGATGATTGAAATCTCCCTTAGGATGAAATACTATAAAGTTGTCCAGCGGCTGCACTCTTAAAGCTTTTGCACTGTAGAACTATTTGAGGTGTTCAGCTCTTATACTTAACATAGCTGAGGTGATTTATCCAAAAATAAATTAAAACACAGTTCATACGTAGCTTAAGGTGAAATAATCTATTTTCAGAAAAAAAATAAATATAGTATATTTATTTGATTTCTTCTACAAGCAAGAGACTTTCTGACACATTCATTCTAGCAGTAACTATGAAAGAATTGATGGATATTTTGGCAAATGGTTCTTTAAATTTGCTTAGCCTCAAGGAATTATTTTTGTATTTAAAGTTTGTAGGAAATTGGTCTCTAACTGTGCACTTCAAGTACTAAAAAAAGCATTTAAAATCCAATTGCCGACAAGGGATGACTAAGAACTTGTTGCTAGTTCTTTTAGAGCACAAAATGTTTTTGCACAAGAGAAGAAATGAGTCAAAGGTTAGGAAAACTTATTACCCTTCACAGAAACCCAACAGGTTTTTTACAACTTTTAATCAAAACCAAAATAATGGACCAGATATAAGTACAATAGAACTGGTGTGACTGTACAAAGAACTGGTGGGTAATCTCCACTGAGACTTCATTCCCTAGGATGAATCTTAGCTACACAGGAATTTTTAGTTCAGTACTGAAATTTATAATATACTTTTTTTTTTCTTCTTCTTTTAAGTCATAAAAAATAAGACAAAAGAAACACTCCCTGAAAGATTTGGAAGCCAGTACTGAATAAAGATTAGAATTTTATCCAAACCAAACCTTGCAGTTGGATATCCCAAACAGAATTTCAGACTTAGCTCCCGGTGACAGCTCTTGAATTGTCTTCGGCTTCTTAGTGTGTCCTAAAAGCCACCTGACACCTTGTGCAGTTATCACTCACTGGACATTTCTCAGTACACTTGCTCTTACTTCCCAAGAGATAGTCCCACACATTTCTTGTGCATTTGGCTTGTATCATGGCAGGACCTACCTCTAAGTACATGACCTCATATGCTGGTCACTGTCCATTAGGGACAACCCATGGAGAAGGAATGGCTCTGCACTTTAGATGAAGGATGTGCTTGCTCATAAGCACCTGGTTCCCTGGGCCTGGATGTGGGGTCACTCCGTTTGTGGCTCTTTATCACTGGTATTTGTTGTCATTTATGTCATATATAGGAAAAATGAAACTGGAAAGGTCTATGCTTCAACACATGTTGCCTTTGGCAGTTGGAGTCAATGAAAGGAAACAAGTATTAAAAGAGTTATGAAATCATTAAGAAATTGCCTCAGGAGACGGTTGCATTTTTCCTCTTTTCTGTTTTTTTCTTCTTGTGGTAATAACTAACTGGGTCTAGGACTGTAGTAGTCACAAAAGAGACAAAATATACTGATTTATACTTGCTTTCACTTGTTCCATTTCTCAGGGAACTCATTGGGAACTTCAATATTTTAGTGCTGTAAAAAGACATTGTTTCCTAAAAATGAGCAATCTGCTGAGGTTTGCTTTGGGATATTTCTGCCTGGATAGAATGGTTTGCAAAATTCTATTTTGCAAAACTCCCTCTTTCTGGAAAAAAAATTGGTATTGGCTAATCAGCTTCCAGTTCTTAGCTTAGAAAAGAGTTTTGGAGCTTGAGGTGCAACTCTTGTTTTCAATTTCTTAACCTTAACTTTCAAGTATTTTCTGCTTTAATGCAATCTGGTTTTTTTTCCACAGGCCATTTTTTATTGCTGCAACAGAGCTGTTTTGAAACTCTTCAGTGAGCATCATCTGTAACACTAGTTACATTTCCTAAGAAATTGCTGATGTTTATTTAAACACTGATACTTTTCCATTTACATGGACATTTAACTCAATTTTGTTATTGTGTCAAATAGTCTTGGAAGGATACCAGCTTTAATCTCTCATGTAGCAGTGAAGTGGGGTAGGAAGGTGCAAAAATAATTTAACCTGCACTGTGAGGTCTCTATCCAAAAGCAAAAGGGAAGTAATGAACAGGGTCATCACTTACTGAACAATTTTCAGTTTGATTCACAGATCATGTCAGTAGAGGATGAGTTACTTAGTTTAAGTAACTTTCTGTCTGTGTGACAGAAACTTCCCATTAATACATATTCAAAAGAAGACTGACAAGTACTTTTAGAAATTGTTGATACATTATACAGTGATCACGTTTTTGGAGTCATAAGATGTGTACTCTTGTGACTAGTATGGTTAGACTAAAATCCATTTTAAATGATCCTCTTGTATACCATATATCACCAGTTACTTGTCACCCACTAACCAACTGTCTGAGGCCCTGATATCTTTTTCTGTTTTGTGTTCCTCATCCATCTCCTAATTTCTGCCTGTGTTCAATTTCATCATACCTTTCTCTGAGAATTTCACAATGCAGATTCTTTGCAAAGAAACTGAGGCTGAAAACATATGCAAAGAATCTATCTTGGAGAATGGGACTGAATAGAAGTGAAATGAAAAACATGACACACCTGAGAATTCTTAACAAAATAAGATCAATTTCTTTTGCTCTTATTCAAACAGTACTTCTGAGCCACTACCATGCAACTCCAGATTCCTTTTCAGTATCTCCTTTGTTAAAGGAGGTAGTTTTGTACTTTTATCTGCTTGACAACAGCTCTTAATCAAGTAGGAAATTAGAGATTTTCTCTGCAGACTATATTTGTTAGTCAGAATTTAGGCTCATTTGATGGATCACTTCACCCTGATATCATCCAGTCTTCAGTCTTCATCATCATTACTTCAGTTTTGGTGTTGCATTTAGAAACAAGGCATGCTACTGTGAGAGGCAGGAGAAGATTTAAAGTGTCCTAGCATTATAGTACACATACATTCCTTCTCTCTTGTTTCCATATTTTTACTTGTTCTTTCAGCAAATTATGTATGCTGTTTGTGTTCATACGCTCTGTGCTTTTGACCTTTCAGCTTGTACTTAGTGGGTCCTGTATTTCCCAAGACATAGATTTGTAACCTCTATTTAACATCTAGGAAGCCCATGAAATGAAGAAATGTTGAATATTCAGATACAAACAAGATCATAAAATCACAAAATTGTAGAAAGGCCTAGATTGCAAGGGAGTTTAAAGATCATCTAGTTCCAATCCCTCTGACACGGGCAGGGATACCTTTACCCAGATCAGGTTTTTTAGAGCCTCATTGAACCTGGCCTTAAACGCTTCCACAGAAGAGGAATCCACAACATCTCTGGACAACCTGTCTCAGTGTCTCACTACCCTCACAGTAAAGAATTTTTTTCTAATATCTAATCTAAACCTACCCTCTTTCAGTTAAAGCTGTTCTCCCTTTCCTGTCTCTATATGGTCTTGTAAATAGTCTCTGTTTGTCTTTTGTGTAGACTCCCTTCAGGTACTGGAAGGCGGCAATTAGGTCACTCTGAAGCCTTCTCTTTTCCAGGTTGAATAATCCCAATTCTCTCAGCCATTCCTCATAGGAAAGGTGCTCCATCCCTCTAATCATCTTGGTGGTCCTACTCTGGGCTTGCCCCAACAGGTTGATGTTTTTCCTGTGCTGGGGACCCCAGAACTGGATGCAGGATTCCAGGTGGGGTTCTCACCAGACCAGAGGGGCAGAATTACCCCTCTCGACCTGCTGGCCACACTGCTTGTGAAACAACCCAGTACATAGTTTGCTTTCTGGGCTGCAAGTGCGTTTTGCTGGGTGATGGCTCATGTCCAGCCTCTCATCCACCAGCAACCACAAGTCCTTCTCGGCAGGTCTACTCTACATCTGTTCATCCTCCAGCCTGTATTGACACTGGGGTTTGCCCCAACCCAGGTGCAGCACCTTGCACTTGGTCTTGTTAAACCTCATGATATTCCTGTGGGCCTCCTTCTTGAGCTTGTCCAGGTCCCTCTGGATGGCATCCCATCTGTCACGCGGGTCAATTGCATCACTCAGCTTGGTGTCAGTCATAAATTGTCTGAGGGTACACTCTTTCCCTTCATGTATGTCATTAATGAAGGTATTAAACAATACTGGTCTCAGTAAAGTTTCAGTTCTTGCTTTCTGATTTCAGAAGTATTTTTCCAGCTAGAATAATTTCAAATAGATGAGTTGGAGGCAGAATCTAAAACAATTGTCTGAGTGCCCAGACCTGAAAGCCAAAAGCTTTTTTTTTTTTAGATCTTCTTTCCACTACTCAAATGTAGAAAGCACCACTTCAGTTGTTGCAACCAGTATTACTCTATTGCTGATCCTGAAGAATCTTACTTCTTGGTCAGATAAAATTATTATCTCCATGCCTAAACAAGACCTGATGACTTACCATGGTTTCAGTTTCTCTGCTGTGGAATTCCCTTTGTGTCAGCCAGATGTCAGAATTGTTTTCTGATCTTCTTTTTCATTATTGTTCTTTCTAAAACTGTTGTATTTTCATAACTCTCAATGGCCTGAAATTAGGGGTCTACTGTGTGTCTTAAATCTCAACATTTTTTCTTAGTTTATTTTTCCATACCAAGAAAGTGGAACTACAGTGGCAGCAACATCCCAGGTAATAAGCTAGCTGGTTTTTGGGAACCTCCTCAACATTTATGATTAAACTCTCTGTTCATCATTATATATTTGCTCTCTATAATACTAAATCTTGTCTGTCTCTCTCTGGTGGTCATCTTCTACTGTTTCAATACCTTAGGGAAGTTTGGACTTATTTTACTAAACACAAGGCTTCATATATCTAAAGGGTATATAAATAAAGAAGCCAAACAACCAGTCAAGCCTTACTAAATGTTACTACTAAGTTAATTTAACTTTTATGACTGTATCAATGATTTTCTTATTATAAGAAATTTTTGAAAAGAAGAAATAAGAGAAAGTTTTCCCTTCTGTTGTTATTTTTTTGGGAACCACATTTTCCTTTTATGTTTTATTTTGTTTGTGTTTCTCTTTAATTTACTGCCACCTCTTCATAAAACTCTTAATTTATATTACTTGGTGATTTTGCCACTGTGGATTTCAAAGTTACTAGCCATTTTATTCTACATGTAATACTGAACTGAAAACATCTAGAAAACAGATTTGCCTGAATCCCTCCAACATTTTCTGCTACAAGAGAGAGAAATAGCACCAAACAAATTTCTTTCTAAATTTTCAATATTTTCTGACATTTGAATTAGTGCATTGCTGGAAATACTAATACATGGACATATACACACAAAGGGGAAGAGATTGTATTTTTTTTTGAAAGCTTTGAAGATCTTCACATATCAATATTTGTGACAATATTTCAATCAAATTGCATTTCATGAATTATAAAATTACTTCTAATCATAGATCCATACCTAGGTTTTTGCCTGTGCAGTGCTACACTGTAATAGATGCACTTGAATATACGTGTTAATGGTAGCTGGTCTGTAATTTTATTTTTCCCCAGAGCTTTCCAAAATTTCTGAGTATAAAGAGCAATATAAATAATAAAATTCTTAAGTAACTAATATAATTTGGTGTATTTCTGTACAACTATGGTTAGATGAGATCTTTAGCTCCCTGAGCTATTTGGATACAAACCAGACTTGGATAAAAACTTAATAGCTCTGTTGTCACAAAACCAAGAGTTAATCAAAATCCCTACTACTGAGCCCTGAAATGAAAGATTAAGTACATAAAGTACAACACTATGTTAATGCAGCTGTATGGGAAGAGATTAGTTTTATCAGTACATGTATGCACTCAGTCATGTATTGAGTAAAGGATACAGGTTCTCAACATTAATCTTTAGATTCTGAGCTAATATACAACATTCACCTACAGATGAGCTTATGTTGTTCCCCTGGTTGCTGAGCAGTGTTAGATTTTGGCTCTGGGATTTGGAAATTGACCCTAAAAACTATATTACACAGTTTATCCTGCACAAAATGATGGAGGCGTTTCACTGCAGAACAAAAGAGCTCTTAATTTTGCAAACTGGATGTATTTCTATTCTTTCACTATCTCAGTTATAATAACATGGCTTTAAAAGGCTTTGTTTCTTTGATTATTTATATAATACAATTAATGCACCTATAAAAAGCCCAATGTATTTTTATATTTCAGTAACAACATTTACTCATGGTAAAATTTACTTCAAAATCTTTCCATTTTCCAGTCTTTCCAGCTTTAAATCACAGAAAATTGCCCATAGTTCTTGGAAGCACAGGTGGCTGGTAAAAGATCAGTCTCTGGACATAATACCAAATATGATGGAAAAAAATCTATTTTCCTTTGATTACTTTAATTCAAATGTTTCTACTGTGTGGGCAGGCATTGTGAATCCATACTACACAGATAGTTTACTCAGGAGCAATCATCCTTCCTAGCAAATTTTCTTCAAGTAAATTCTTTATGTTTGATAGAAGACACCAGGTGCAAAGATTTCTGCAATTAGGCCCACACACCTTTGCATCTGTCTTTAATTGAGTTGCTTGAAAAAGGAAAATATCTTCTGCAAATTGTAAGATATCAAGAAACACAACCACAAACAAATAACACAGATTCATGAAATCAATCTTCTTATAATATATAGTTTCTTCCAAGAATTTCCAGTGGCCTGTGGGAGAGTGTATTTCTGATAGCAAAAATGATTTCTATTATATATTCATCTTCCCATCTTTACATGATAAAGTTTTGATAGCTACAAGGTTATAAAATGGTTAGTTCATTCTTTTCTACGTAATTCCGAAAAAAACACATTGTTTTTCAAACCCTGTCATTGTAGTTCTAGGTCATCCTTCATCATGTCATACAGTTTAAAATTTAAGTAAATACCTACTTTTCTTTTACTTGACATTTTTATTAAATGCATTTTGAGAAGATAAGACCACAATTCCCCTGTTCATGCATGTGGAAAGAAAAGATAGAAGAGCATTCAAATGGAACTACTTACTTCCTCATGAGCCATATATAAGAAAGCACCTACATCTTCCAAGAACTGACTTGGCTTAACTCTGTTTAGATTGTGAAACCTGAGAGCTCACAGCAGGTGTTAATTGCAGGCCATTCTGGGATGTTTACCTTGCATTACTATATGTAGTAAATGGAAGAAACATAACCATGCTAGAAATTTCCAGTTGAGCAAGCCAAAAATTTCAGAGTATTTACCTGAAGTTCTGTGGCTTTACAGCATATTGTGAGTCTTCTCTGAGGTTAAATTTACATGTAAAAGTTCTGTTCTTTTATGCAGCCATCACAGTTAATTTAAGAAAATTTAATGCTGTGAGGTCTTTTTGAAGAAATATCTTTTATATTCCTGAAATGATGAACTATGAAATTACTGTTTTTCTTTATCTTATGATTGTAATATTTTCAAGGCAAGTTAAATGTGTTACATGCTAAGTCATTTGTTATTGTGTCATGTCACACCACAGGAAAAATAAACAGAAGTATTGTTTTTATAGGAGATTTATAATACTAGTTATTCCATTAACTAGAAGCTCTGCTTTAATTTACTTTATATTTATTTGATTTCCTACATCGTAGAAAAATTTCATATTGCTCTTTCCTTTGAAATAATAAAGCAGAACTTAGATGTTCTGACACGTGCTTAATAGTACTCAAGGCAATACTGTCTGCCCAGAAAACTTAAATAAGTTTAGCATGAAAATAAGGAAGAACATAGCAATTTGAGCTTTTTGCCTTTAAAGAGAGGATATACAGACCCTAAATAATTTCAGAAGTACTTGAATATTTCCACAGTCCCTCTTCGTCTCTTGGTAACATGTGCTGCAGAGACTTTCCCTTAAGGAATTTCTTACAGATGAGCTCTGCTAAACACACTCCAGAGGAGACACTGAAAGACAGGATGACTGTTTTCTATATTCTTGGATAAGGTTTGTCATTTAATTAGGAAGCAATTACTCTTCCCTCGCAGTACTTTTATTTATGTCTTTAGTACCCCAGAAAAACAGAAGATATGAGAGGCTCTAGTTCTGAAGCGATGCAGCTTTGCCCTGTGACCTTCCCTTCTGTACCAGACCGATGAAGTGCTCCATAATACAAGTTTACAAACTCTTTGCCTTAAAATCATCCTTTTCTTCTGCTGTCAGTGAACTTAAGGACTCAGCTCCTGAAAGATGTTCAGCAAATGCAGCTCCTGTGAAGTCAGCACTCTACATTTTACACGAATAAGATATACTAGAGGACAGTAGCTTCCTTTTCCTGAACCTAATCTTGGTAACCAGAGAAAGCCTCACTCATTATAGGAGTGCAACCCATGCAAGAGGGGTTACATTGCTGTTGTTTTCCTTTGAGCTTTCTGTGTCATGTTTTCCATTTTGCTATGAACCACTAGACATTTCACCTGGAGACTGAGAAGAGAATGGGTAAACATATTTCTGAACAAAATCCTGTTGTGGTAACCTTATGTTACCTCCATATTTCTTGCATAAAATGTGAGCCTCTCAATTGCCAATATCTTATTCAGGGCTTCAAAAGTAGGGGAAAAGCTTCTGAAGACACAGAAAAATTGAGAAACTAAAGATTTCAGGAAGACTAGAACTGTGGTTTTCTGCTCACTGCTGACATCTATCCTAGATGCCTGAGTGAGCCCTTTGGAAATTTACTCTGTCCAAAGAAAGAAAAACTTCTAAAGCTTTGAGTCTACCCTGACAGGAAGTCTGGATTTCCTGTATTTTTTAACATACAGCTTTATAGTTATTCTTGGGATACCTACTTGATGAAATGTGCTCCTAAAAAGATAAAGGCAGAAGTGCCTTGATTTGATCCTGGAGCCAGAAGGCTGTAACAGGCAAGACAGAACAGCAGGAAGCTTCTCTCCCCAGCGCTGAAAGCAAATGGATTTGGTTGCTTAATAGATCATCTGGGGTCCATTTGGAATGCCCTTAGAATTATGTTCTTTTCCCTCCTCAAGGAGACTGATGCTGAAAAAGCTGTGTTGGTCCAATGCAAAACACATCTCCCACTGACAAAATTTTACATTTGATTTTGCCTTTTTTGAGTATCTAGACTTTCATCTGTATTTCATATAACCAAGAGTTATGTTGTACTTGAGTCCCAACAGTATTTTAGAATTTTGGTGATCTCTTTCCAGACAGAAATTTAGCAGAATAGTACTTAAAGGCAAATGTAACTTTAGCCTATCTGAAAAGCAATGCATTTCACAGCCTCTCAAATAAATAGAATGACCCTTTCTTAAGAATGTTTGAGAGAATATTTTCAAAACACAAGGAACTAATTTATCTTTAAAGTAACTAAAAAAGTTACATAAAAAGAACTAAGGAGATCTTTAAGTTATCTTTATAATGATGTTTAATGAGTTTTAATAAAATCGTAGCTCTCTACCACTCTTGTGAATTGTCGAAAAAATTGGTAGTGATACTACCCCTACCTCAGTTCCACTCCTATCTTTGGAGTGATAGTAAGATAACTAAAGATTCAGAAACAAATGAAATTTTTAGCATTATATAAGTTTCCTAATAAACAAGACCTTAAGATATTGAAATTAGTTTGTTGGGAAAGTGTCTAGAAAGATTTCAACAATCTCTCCTGAGAGTGATTTTGACCTAAATTTTGACCCTCATTCATTTCTTTTGATCCAAATGCATCAAGTGAAGGTTAGTCAAAGAATATAAGCTTCATAAGGCTTCTAGAACAAAACAGTTGGAAGTATTAATGAATTTTAAAATCTAAAAATCTATTGGATAAATACTGATAAGATTTTTATGTGGAGATAGGTATGCTGTAGAAATTATATTGTCTGCTCTTGGGCAGAGATACTGAATGTCTCTACTGAGAGGCTTTTGCACAGATTTCTCAGATGACACTTGTAGCTTTTTTCTGGAGATCAGGAAGTCACTGTAGACAGTCTACTAGTTCTGGCTTCTATCAGTTCACTTAGGTTGTGCACTGCAGTACTTTTCATTTGTGAAATGTAAACCTGCAAGACAAGTTATAAAAAAGCTCAAAAAATTATAGAAGTTAAATTGGGGGAAAAAAACCCCAGGATGATGCATGTCAGAGCATTTGTGTGGGTCCAATTGACATTCCTGAACATAAAAAAAAAATTAAAACATTAAGCAACATCAATACCTCCAATACTTCTTCCATACGCTGTTTCAGCTTTCAAACATTGAATGTGACAGTCTGTTCAGATCAGCATATTACTCAGTGTAAACACAGTGCTTAAAGCAAAGCTTTAAACTTATGATTTCCCTTTGAAGTGAACGTGTTCATAAGGGAATCAGATACTTACATGTTCTGAGCAACCTTCCATGTGTAGATCCAAAGACAACTTTCCCACAGAGCTTCATCATTCTATCAGAGCAGGAAACCATGTGCACTTCAGCCATGTTCTGGGACCAAACCTCTGAGTAAGCCAGTATGACATCTCAGGAGCATCTAGGTCTTGCTAAAGATGATGGCAAACTCTGAATGCTGTCAGCGTAGGACGGGGTTAATCATTAATTTTTTAGGCTCATTTGTTGAATTTTATATTCTAAAATAATAAAACTGTATTTATGCCACTCCCAAAACACACTCCACGGGATCCTCCTGATGGTGCGCTACAGATAAACAAATACATTGTGACATGAACAGTATAGTATAATCATGCTTAAACAGAAATAAACCAAAATAGGACAAGTAAGAAAAAAGCAGAAAAATATACCTTTATTCTACCAGTCTTCCTACTCTTTTCTTTGTTTTAATTTTAAGGAAGGATGCCTTTGGGAAGGACCTTATTACTCATTTTCTGTACCACAACTAGATTATATGGCTGAGGTATGCCACCCATTAGCCACTCCTGAACTGAAACTAATATTAAATAATGAGCTAAAAATTTTTGTATTTTTAAACAAAAAATAGAAGTAATGCATACTAAAGCAAAAGCAGCCTTTTTTTTTTTTTTTCCCCAGGCCTCATTAAAACTGTGAATTGCTCAGGATTCTATATTTTGCTTCAGTTTTCCCACCATAGTAGGATAAAATGTCTGGGGATGCAGATTAGTACACATGTGGAAGCACTGAAATGTAATTTATTTTTAAGGCAACCACCTTAGTTTTTGTAATTCACTTAGGAATCTGTGTAAAGGTTTTGCATGCATTAAGTTATTTTTTCACAATTTATTCAACCCGCAGTGGGATAATCAGCTTCATGTTTCAGCTATGATTCATTCTTGATCACAGCACATTATTATACCCACATAGCCACCATTTGCTTTTCTTTCTCCAGATAGAGATGATTGGGTTGCTTGCAGCTTTCTTAATTAAAAATCTGCTTATTTTGACTGGACTTAGGTTAAGAAGATTAAAGGATATGAAGAATATACAATTTAAGACTGAAATGGAAAGTTATCTGGAAAGTAAAGTAAAAGTAAAACGTAAGATTACATTTTGCGAATGTAGCCTGGTACAGAACAGGCCAGATTTTCAATGGAGACTTTCTTGCTGACTGTAGTCATCCACCTTACTATTTAAACATATTGACTACATTCAAGGGATTATATGTGCACCCAGGCAGCCTAGAAATTAGCATGGATACCAAGAGACCAATTGTACACTTCAGCAACAGATTTTGAAAAAAAACTTCTGTATGCAATTTAGTTACTGAGTCAGCCCAACTTGATTTTGCCAGCAACTGACACGTAACAGTCTCTTCCTCCTACTTTTATGAGAAGTTAGTTTAGATAGGAGTGGATTAAAATATAAATATCTGTTCCATTCTGCAAATTGCATGTGGTCTAGATATCGTGCCTACTATGAAAAAAGACAGAATACAGAGTTTGTAATTCCCTTCAAAAAAAAAAAAGGTATAGATACGTTTTGTATTCCTTTTGTATTGTATTTTGCATTGTATTATTTCACATCAGAACAGAGGAAAAACCGTAGCAAGTCTCTAATAAGACTCTGAGCACACAAATGCATGGGATAGTGAGTATTAGTCCTCTCTGAAGCCACATGGAAAGACTGCATGAAGACAATGGAGAGCCTAAGTGTCGATTCCCCTTTTAAGTACCTGTGCAACTAGAGAATTTTATGTGTGACGTGTGAACTCATACCACTCTTCTGCTAGAAAATACTGAGTCTGGTGAGAGTAGTCAAGAGAATTTATCAATGTCCTAGAGTAACTCAGGGATTGATTTTCTTCACCTGTTCTCTGTCCTTCCTGTTGGCACTGCTGTAGTGTATTTGAACTCTTAAATATTTCCTACAGAGAAAAACAGTTTTTTGTGTTGGTCAGTTTATTTTTTTTAACTCTATTCTTAACTACAGCTAGGAAAAAGCAGTGTTGGACTTGAAATAAAAATGTACTAAATAGTCAAGGTAATAAAGATACCTAAAAGGGCTGGAATTTTCTCAAATTTTCTGCCTAATGCTTATGTCAAAATTTAAGAAAGTTACTCTTCCATTTGCATTCCATGCCTTTTTTATTTTTAAAAATTAAACATGTGGGAATTAAATTCAATGGTTTTGGTGCTGAAGGAAAAAAAATGCCTCTACTTGATACAGCAAGTTGCTTGTTCATATGGGTTTTTTACTAGGAATAAGGCTAGGATCAGATATAAATGTCTCTTGACATTTTTCATGCAGATACAAAATTTTAAAAGATAAAGACTTGTATAACTTTATGTCAAGAACTTATACTAGCTTGATTAAAATGGGAAGACAGACTGAGTAATGAGATAGGAATTTCAAATTTTGCCCCATATATGTAAAATAAATGGTCACCTAGAGGAAATGGATATTTAAAAAAGATACTACCTTGGATCAGAGATTTTAGACAAGCAACAGATGTGAATCAGTTGTTTATTAAAACCAGTGGTATAAAAGCTGCTAATCAGGAGGAACAGGATGGTCTATTCAGCAGTAGTTTTTAGAATTCCATCACTGACTCTCCTGCTATGTAAACACGTGCTACAGTACAAGATACTTGGAAGAACTAGGGATAACTGGGGGTAACTGGGGCCCACCTCTCTTTTTTTTTTTTTTTATGTGTGCTGTTAGGTTCTAGCTTCTGTCTGTGAAAAGAAACACTTGGTTTCTGAATGTTGTGTATCCTCTTCTTTTCCTATCTCCCATTGAATTTGAGTAACGAACCAGATGGAATTGTGTCATGAATCACTAGTGGGATCACATTGACCCACATCTACAGCATTAAGCAGGAGGTGCTAGACAAGTTTGAAGACTTAAGCACACTTGATATGCTACAAAGCCGGTGACATTATTAAAGAAAGAAAACTGCTAGGAACTAATAGGATTTTTAACTGAAGTAAAGAGATAAAAAATAACATTGAAACCTCTAAGTTCAACCTACATAGTAAACAGAAATAGTGTAGAAATAATTTATTTGGAGAAACTAGGTCATTGAAGGTGGTTTCTTTTTTCTTCAAATTATTCATAGCACAATTTTGTATTTATTTTTATGTTTTATTGTATTTCCTGGGTACAGTAAATATTTATTGCACTGTGAAGACCCAGGGTATTTTCCCTTTGAGAATTTTGCTGGCAACAACTGAAACATGCTGCAAGGCAGTTTAGATTTATGCAATTTATACTTTTAAGCTTTCCTTCAAAAGATGCAGTTCCATTCTTCACACATACATGGCAGCTTATTGCTGCTTCTTCACAGCTTCTTTGCTTATACTAGAAAAGCTTTCACCGCCTATGGAAGATGAACTAGTTCAGCACACTTTTTTGTGTTTCAAATGCCCCTCCAACGCCCAGAGTTCTTAGGAGCAGAGTTACAAACAACACTGTGGATTGTGGTTAAATGACCATAACTAGACTGATAGCACTTCAGAGCCCATAGGTAATATAACATGTGCAGGTATTCTATGAATGCCTAAAAGTCAAAAGAACCTGTGGGCTTCAACTCTCCTCAATCTTGAGGTGCAAGAAAAGGAAGTCAGAGATTGATATAACTGATGTTCAGTTGTTTACTGTTGGCAGCTTATTTTGAGCTTTGGGATTTTGTAGATGCTTAGTGCTCCAGATCATTGCAACAGTCAGAAACACTCTTCTTATTTATTGAAATTTTACTTAAGAATCTTTATGTAAGAATCATCCACATGAGGAGATTATCGATGAAAATTAAAACTGCAATACAAGTTGAGCAAAAGGGCCTCCAGGACAATGAATTTCCAAGTATCTTTTGATTTTTGTGGATTTTAGCCAGTAAATGGGTTATGCTCAGTTGTACTCTGAAATAAAAATACTACAATAATGATGAATTCCAGTGTACCTCAGCATCATGCTTAACTTTTTAAAATATGTCAGTCTGAGAACTTATAAGTTTGCTACTCTCAGGCTGGTGATAAATGAACTTGTGTAACACTGTTGAAGGTGGATCATTTCAACTGTGAAAGCACATATATAATGACATCTGGGTAATCCATTACCTTGTTACATGAAGAATATTAATCCAGATGGAAGTTGCTGCTGAAAATTTTAAAAGCAAATGAATTGATTTATTCAGTTTATGAAGGACTAAAGATGTGAATGCTAATTCTTTTCAAAATATGTTAAAGAATCTCTCATTCCTACAAGCGGGGAAAAAACTACACTTTAATTCTAATCTTTCTCTTTTGCAGAATCGCAGAATCACAAAATAGGTAAGGTTGAAAGGGACCACAGTGGGTCATCTGGTACAACCAACCTGCTCAAGCAGGGTCTTTAACATCTTGCCTTAACACCTTCCCAATGCTTAATAATGGAAGATAGGTTTTTTTTAGTCAAAATTTCACCCTCTGTATGAAAATTTATAGTCCACAGGAAAATCTGTTTTCTCAAAAAAAAAAAGACCTTAAAACCCCTCTGGCAGGACAGGTTCTAATAATAATATATACATTTAGTTACTGAAAATCTGTCATGTACCATAACTGTAAAGGTTATGGTATTTTTAAAACTACTCTAAGTTGAAAACTATTTATTTTAAATTGTTGACATTTAGCTGTCCTGATGAAACCATGATATAAAGTAAAGACTAATGCTGCAATTTTTGCAAATTTTAAGGGACTTATGAAAGCAGTTCCCACAATTTTAAATTTTTTTCCTGTGGATTTCACCATTTCACAAAACTGCAGTAAAGAGAGTCACATATAGAGAGAGGGAGAGATTGCAAACTGAACACAGTTTGTGAGATTTTTTAAAGTGTTCCCAAAGTACCGAGACATTTAATATTTTCTTCAACCTTGGCTACCTAAGTGCCTTTAAAAATGTATCTCCAAATCCCTTAGGCAGCTTTTAATTCTCCATTTTCCATTTCACATCACAATTTAATCTTTTAAGAATTAAAAAATATGTAAAGGAATTTTAACCCTCACAGAAAGATAAACAAAATTATCCTTCTAAATGCCTTCAGAAAACCCTCTCTCTGTATAAACTGCAATCACAACAGTTTATATCATTTCTGTAATCATGATTTTTCATTTTCATATTAGTGAATGGAGGGGTACCACCGATTCAACCTTTATTTTGAAAATCTTTGCAATATTCTTAGATCCCATTCAAATTAATGAAACTGGAATAATAGTATTCTCAATATAATAGTAGAAATAATTTCTTTATGAATCTATAGCATATCTAAAAAATATTCCTGGTCACCTTTGAATATGTCTTTTAGGAATTCTTGTGTCTGACCACAAAAACAATTGAACTTATACCAGAAGTCAAATTATAGGCTATCTATCAAAACCATAAATGGGTGGATATGTTTCTGAAAAGCTGTTCTACATAATTAAGAAACAGTGTGTTATGTTTACTGAAAGCATATGTTTCTGTTTTCTTCCAGTACTTGAAGAAAATTTTGGGAGATTCAGATAACAGCTCTTTCTTCTCTTCTAATGCATGGTTGAATAATTATTGATGTCCTGTCTCTTCTATGCCTGTTCACTCAGAAAAGTTTGCTGCTTTCAACATATGAGTAAGAGATGTGTTGTGGCTGACTGCCACAAATTCCTTTACTTTATCATAATATTAGCATGGGCAAAAATAATGGCATTTTATTTCCTAGTCCAAGACAAACAACCTTGTAATGAAAAGTATTTAAATAAAAAAATGATAGATTGTTCTTCTGTTGTAATTCTTTGAGGGGAATTAAAACTTTTTGACAACTGCCTGTAACCAATTACTCCTACAATATCACAGACTTCAATTTCATGGAGGGGTGGTCTGTAAAAGATGCTTGCTTCACTGATCAATTTTTACCTTCTCTGGATGTTTTAGTCTGCTTAATATAACTTTGATTGTATTGTAAAATATAAGATATTCCATATCTATTAGTTACAAAATAGGTATTGTTAATCACATAGTGAAATGTTTAGCTAACTTTTCTTCTTTACTTTGTTATTTTGAGTTTTATTCAGACGTTTTCTTCCTATAACAGGCATAACAGAAGGACCTGTGTGACTATCTTCAGTTCTTACTGCTTACAGCCTGGTGTTATTTTAAAGAAGTTTGTTTCAGTATGCTATGAGTTATGTCAGTTAGGAAGCTACCGAATACTAGATTTATCTGCTTGTCTTATGGGCCTTACCTCTGTTTTCAGGATAAAAGTTAGCTGATGGAAGTAACACCTTAAACCACTGCAATTAACAGAAAGTTAATTGCTAAGAGGCTTATAAGAAATTCAAAGCTCATCAGGCTTAAAAGATATAATTCTGGTTGTGCTTTTGGTATATCAGTCATACTGATGATACTTTTTTTTTCAGAATCCCAGATACTTTTGATTTCTGTAGATATCTGTTGCTCCTTTTTTTTCCAAACTCACTTTTATATTACTTTTTTTAATCAATAATTTTTATTTATTATTCTTGAGATTTATCTTTTGTAACATTAAATGTCTCAAAGATGTAGTCAGACCTTTGAGCTATTTTCTAGGTTTTTTTAGGCTAGTGAAAGTAATATATCTGAGTCACAGAAAACTATTTAAATAGATATGACTGTGGATAATGGGTAACAAATGCCTTGGTGGGAGGCACTTGAAAACTGTCAGGTTTTCCAAGGTTATCTTAAACGTCATTAGATAAATATCTTGGTCAAAATATTTGAGTCCAGACTCTAGCTTAATGGTTATGGAACATCAAGAAATTTCTGCAGTCTTCATATGTCTGTCTCAATATTCAAGGAGATAATCAAGTGTTCAAGGAGAATGAAAAGTTAGGTCTGAATTCTCTCAAAGAGGGGAGACAACAGAAATTAGAAATATCATTTTTTGAACAAGTGCTGTAAACCATAGGAATGGGTGACAATGAAGTTAAAAGAGAGGACACAGGCCTTTGCAATTATTTTTTTACACCTTGCAAATACCCATGTCTCAAAGATGTTCTTCAAAACTGCTGGATTCAGCAGCAGTTAACAGAACATAACAGTTTTTCAAATAGACCCTCAGGTATGATTTCTTGATGATTAGGTAGATAGATAGATACATAGATAGACAGACAGACAAATGCTGCCTTCTTCTGTATCCAGCTGTTTTTTTGCAAGGAAACACCACTTGCGTTGCCTGTCTCTGAGTACAAAAGCTGCTAGCCAGCTCCAAAATTACTATACTGAGGAGAATTCTGAGCCTATATGAGAAATTCTTCTCCCACTTTTTTTTTTTTTAAATACATATCTTCCTGTCCCTTTTATAAAGTATTTGGTTTAGTTATTGTTAGAAGCAAAGAATGAACTGAAATTCAAGTTAGCAGAAAAAACAATTTCTGACCTCATACAGTCACCATAACCACATAGAAAACTAGTAATTATTCTTAGAAATTTATGTATTCAGATATTACTTCAGGATAGTTTAGTGTATTATGCCATTATGCAAACATATTGGAATCTAAGTGTATAGGAAATAGAAAACTAATTATTTCCAAAGCATATTAACAAACAATGCCAACTCTGTTTTCTTGGACACATTTTCTTTTACTGCTCAGACCAAATGCCTGACAACTTTCCTTTTCCTTCCCTACCAGGAATTCAGCCATTTGGTTAGGTGTTTTGAATGCCAGTGCATGGAAACAGAAGCAGAATCTGCACCTTTAGTTGTGCTTCCTGACCTGCTGCAATTTCATGGTCCCAGATATCTGCACAGCTCATGTGCTTTATCTATCACATTAGAAATAATTGTTAATATGCTGTAGAATAAATAAAAGTATACAAGAGGCCTGTCAATAAAACACAAAACCCTCTGAATGTACTATAATGAGTTAGCAGTCATTTTTATATGTTTTGGATGTGTTAGATCATCAGAGATGTACTGTGAGCTCATATTTCAATTGAAAGACAGAAACAGTTGCACCTTAAAAATATCGACTGCTGTAGTGGGTTGGCCCTGGCTGGATATCAGGTACCTACCAGAGCCACTCTATCACTCCCCTTCTCAGCTGGATAGGAGACAGAAAATATGAAAAAAAGTTCATGAGTTGAGATAAGATCAAGGAGAGATCACTCACTAAATACCATCATGGGCAAAACAGACTTAACTTGGGGATGTTAATTGAATTTATTACTAACAAAATCAGACCAGGATAGTGAGAGTAAAATAAATCTTAAAAACACCTTGCTTCCACCCCTACCTCCTTCCCAGGCTCTACCTTCTCCCCCCAGTGGCACAAGGAGATGAGGAATGGGGGCTATGGTCAGTTTATTGTGTTTGTGTCACTGCTCAGGGAGAGGAGCTCACTGAGGGGTCCTTCCCGCAGGAGAGAGTTCTCCACAAATTTCTCCAATGTGAGTCCATCCCAAGGGCAAGTTCCATCCCATGAACTGCTGCAGCATGGGTCACTCTTCTACAGGGTGCAGTCATTCCGGCACAGGCTTCTTCAACATGGGCTCTCCACAGAGTCACAAGTCCTACCAGGAAACCTGCTCCAGCATGGGTGCCTCTCTCCACAGGTTATCAGGTTATCATGTCCTTTCTGGGACCCTCTCTCAGGTATCCACCTGCCCCAATGTGGGTCTCCTCCATGGGCTGCAGGTGGATCTCTGCACTCCCATGGTCCTCCCCGGGTGGCAGGGGCACAGCTCTCTCACCATGGTCTGCACCACAGGCTGCAGGGGAATCTCAGCTCCGGTGCCTGGAGCATCTCCTGCCCCTCCTTCTCCACTGATCTTGGTGTCTGCAGAGTTGTTCACATTTTCTCACTTCGCTCTTCTCTGGCTGCAATTTCATCTGTTCAATTGTCCAGCGGCAGATCCATCCTGGAGCCGGCTGGCATTGGCTCTGCTGGACAAGGGGAAGCATCTGTCAACTTCTCACAGAATTGACCTCTGTAGCCTTCTCACTACTCAAACCTGGCCACACAAACCCAACACAACTGCTCAATTTAAATTAATATTATGTTCATATGTAGATATCTATATGTATGCACATGAACCACATGTGAAGCATATGGCCTATGTTGTCCTTTAGTCCAGTTACATGGAGCTATATTCCAGGTCATTCCGTGAGGTTTGATTCACTGAGATGAATTACTGAGTATCTGTGTGTACAAAGTAGTTTTTATTTTAATTGCTATTGTTTGCTACCATTCCTTTGCTTTACTTTTAAAAATTCCATTTCAAGAAACTTCTAACTGTTACTGAATATGGTGGTCATTAAAGCCTTTTCAGTATTTTCCTAGAAATCTGGATTAATTTTCCATAATGCTTTCATATTTTTGCCTGTCTTATGACCATATAGATCAAGCATAAAAATATTAATTTCCCTAAGGAAATTCTGCTAGTTTTGGAGGTACTTTCTCTTATTTTGAATATTAAATGAATATTTGTTGACAAATAATTTCACAAATTTTTTTAAGAGGAAAAATCACATTACATTGACCCTAGAAAAGGCAAAAAAATAAAGATATTGCAGTCACCTTGTTCTACTCATATGATTGATATTTTGAAGAAAATCTGGGGGGGTTATTTGTAGATAAAAGCAAAGAAGGAAAACCTCTCAAACATGCCATTACAAATTTTAGTTTTGTCTGTGTTTTTATAAGAAAGATAAAGTAAATTCAGAGGTGAACTGAAACTCTTTCTCTAAAGGACGAGTCAGTAGAAAGGTATACAATTGCACTTAGTTTGACTGGATTTTACTTTTCCAGTTCAAAAAAAATGTTTCCACTCACATTGATCTGTATTAAGAGGAACAGGGCTGAAAGATAAAGGAAACCTGCTGTCGCTCTCTATTTGGCATTGATGAGGTTACATCCAGAGTATTGCATACAGTTTTCCCTTCCACTAAGTTCCAGAGGAACGTGGAGAAACTAGAAGAGTTAGGTAGAGGACTTCCATTATGAGCAGGGACCCTGAGTACGTGTGCTATGTAGGGAGGAACAGGAGTTGTTCAATCCAGAAAAGAGAAGACTAAGGGGACATATAATAAATGTCTATGGTTATTTGAAAGGCAGATGCAAAGATAAAAGACCTATACTCTCCTCAGTAGCACCAAACATAACAAGACAAAGTTGACCTAAATTATGTCTTTTAGGCTGGAAAAAAATTAATTTATAGGGTACTACAGTTACCAAAATTATACAACATTGGAACTCTTTGCTTACTGAGGTCAAGAGACCTCTGTCCTTGGAGATCTTCAATGCTTTGCTAGACACAGTCATTGCTGACCTGACCTGATACTGGCATCAGTCCCCCTTCAAACAGAATCACAGAATATGCTGAATTGTAAGGGAGCCGCAAGGATCATCCAGTCCAACCCTTAGCCCTGCGCAGGACCCTCTCCAAGAGTCACACCATGTGCCTGAGAGTATCATCCAAACATTTCTTGAACTCTGTCAGGCTTGGTGCTGTGACCACTTCCCTGGAGAGCCTGTTCCAGTGCCCAACCACCCTCGGGGGGAAGAACCCTTTTCTAATATTTAATCTGAATCTCCCCTGACACAACCTCAGGCCATTCCCTCAGGTCCTGTCCTGTTTTGCATATCCTTTTATGAATTATCTTGCCAAACTTGGGAGTATAACCACTTTTCCAGCCCAGAACAGCAGGATGCAGCCACAGGATCTGGGAATGAGACTGCTACTCCCTCTTCCCTGAAAACATGAATGCAGAAAAAAAAGGAAGGCCAAAGATCTATTTTAAAATGTTTTGCATAGGCAGATGAGCTCTCAACAGTTGGAAAAGCCATTTGGTTTCTAGTGTTTTTCTCTCTCCTTTTTCATTTAAATTATGGCAAAAGACTTTTTTTCAGTTCAACATGTCATCTTCAGTTTGTAGACTTTCGCAGACCTCCTTTGAGAGAATTATGTTTTTATATTGAAATCTTTTCAATAGAAACCCCATTTTTCAGGGATTTATTTAGGCATCTTCAATTTAATTTGCATCAGATTTTATCCTGGTATGATTGCGTGTTTACCTACTATTATTCATCTATATCTACAAAGACAGAACATGAATTTGAATAGAAATGAAAAGAAGTGTACATTTGTGAAATAACCATACACAAAAATACTTAAAGTATCATAGTTATGATAATGGTTTTAGGTATTTAAACCTAGGTTTCTTGTCAAGCTTAAGCACATTCATGTCATGGCTGGGCTTCGCGAACGAAGATTTGGGAAGGCTCTATCCACATTTGTTACAGGCATGCTGGTGGCTTATGAGGCCAATACGAGACAGACATATCCGATTGCAAAAGGCATAGCAGAAAGACTCCTTGATGGTATATTTTGCAAGGCACAATTCTTTCTGCGTTGCCTTTTCTCCTCAAGAGTGATCCTGCGTGTGTTCTCAAAGGAGACAGCTGCGTTATAGATGATGTGTCTCCAGGCCTCCTGATTGGAGGCCAGAGTAGACCAGTTATGGTGATCAATATGGCCAAGGCTGAGATATTGTTTCAGGGAGTCCTTGTATCTTTTCTTTGAGGCTCCTCTTATGAGGCAGCCAGTGGCAAGTTCACCATAAAGCAAGATCTTAGGGAGGCGGTGGTCCTTCATCCTTGAGACGTGCCCTGCCCATCGCAGCTGTGTTCTCATCAACATGGCTCCTATACTTGTGACTGCTGCTTGCTCTAGAACAGATATATTGGTCACAAAATCTGACCAGTGGATGTTTAAGATTGTACAAAGGCAGCGTTGATGGAAGTGTTCTAAGAGTCACACGTGATGGCGGTAGATGACCCATAATTCGGAATCATACAGGAGAGTAGACAGCACTATGGCTCTGTAAACACTGATCTTGGTACTTTTGGCTCTGTAAACACTGATCTTGGTATTTTAGCTTAAGTACATTATTTATGTATATATATATATATAAGTTTTTATATATATATGCTTTGCATATTATTTTTTAGTTGAATAAATGAGAATTATAAAGTTAAAAAATATGGAGAGAATGGCTTAACCTGTTTCGGGAAAGTGCGTTTTATTAATACAAGATATATTAAAAGTCATGAAAATAAATTAGAGTAAATTCCACTTGATTTATATTTAGGCAACTACTACAGACAGAATGGACCCTTACTTTCTATTTCATAAATCTTCATCCATGTTTTTCAGCCCAATTTAACAGACCTCAGAGACCGAGGAATGACTTAGATAGGACTAAATGTCTATATTTAGGTTACTGAATCATACCCCAGACATCTATAGTCTCAACCATTAATGAAAAGTTTTGCTGCATAAGGAATGTGTTAAACCTGACACCAAAAGAAAGATGTTTGTGTGGCTTTTATAAAAAATTGTTGCTCAGTCCTTCACCACTTCTTACTGATGTCTCAACTTCTCAGCAGCAGTGAAACAAAGTCATATACATACTTGTTCATGCACCTTGGTGTTCAGTAACTGGTAGGCTGCTGTACCTTAGTTTATGTCTATATTGCATGAGATTTTTCAGGTGGTGTCCAAAGCTGCTGAGCTTCCAAGGTCAGACAAGAACAGATGCATCATCATGGCTTGAATGAGATTGAACAGACAAAATACATAGTGAACTTCTTGGAACTCATTTTGTTTTTCTGTTAGTGATGCAAACTTCTCATAAGGGAGGTTTGTAAAGATTGAGACTGCAGTGCAAATTTTTTCCAGAGTGCCATCAAAACTAGTTCAGTAAGAATCAGAAAAAGGTCAGTCAGTCATTCAGTTACAGAAGAAAAGGAGTTTAGAGAAAATAGCTTCAGAACAAGAATATTTCTTCATTTTTTTACATTTACTACAATTACTACATTTACTAGATTATTAATTTATTCCCAGATTCAAATCCTCCCTGGATTTTCCTTTTTTCATATGCCTGTGCGTATCATTCTGTGCAAGAAAGACATATGCATTCCAAATAGTGAACTGGAAATGAAGAGATGGACTGCATAGAGAGTCTGCATTAATTACCCAAAGTGTGGGCAGACAAGGAGACGACAGTGGGTTGGAGCCAACCATTTTTAAAAGTACCTTATGGACTTAATTACTGAAGTTCAAAAAGTCTTCAAAAGCCAATTAGAACTGTTATTTGTAATAGCTAAAGCAATTAATATGGAAATATAGCAAGAATGAGCCTTTTAGTTTGAGAACCCCAAGGAATACTTTGTTACAGGTCTTTCAAATCACTTTCAGAAATTTGGAAAGAAAATTGAATGGGGATTTCCTGCCGTTGTGTAAGATAAACAGAACATTTTTCTGCATGAGTAACACACTGTAGTTGCAACACTGTAGTGAAATCTCATATCTGAGTGAAACAAAAAGTTACAGGAAGGGTATAACTGAAGACTACTAACATTAGTCATGAGCTAACAGCACATTTGAGAATCATTTACACTGGAAGATGATTATTGTCTTTTAATAACTTTATTAAGGTTCTATCAGATAGACGAGGGTTCCAAAAGTGGGAAAAATAGAGCATCTAATTCCATCTACTAGATTTAATAGAGGTAATTATGGAAGGATATGTTTTTGCTATATCTAAGCACTAATACAAAACATTTCACTCTTGAGGAGAAAAGACAACGCAGAAGAACCGTGTCTTGCAGAATACACCATCTAAGGAGTCCTTCTGCTGCGCCTTTTGCAATCGGATATGTCTGTCTCGTATTGGCCTCATAAGCCACCAGCGTGCCTGTAACAAATGTGGATAGAGCCTTCCCAAATCTTTGTTCGCGAAGCCTAGCCATGATGAATACAAAACATTTATTACTTTGTCCACAGCAAGATCACATAAAAAAAAAAACTATGAAAAATAATCTCATTACTGTTTTTGTAACCTCAAATGTGTTCCAGATGATATCTGTTACACTGTCAGGTACAGTGGCAGCAGAAATAGAACACTATGCTTGTAAGTTAATTTTAGTAAAGGGCAGAGGTCTCTCCATAGCTATTTCTATCTCTTTTTTTTCAGATTAAAGTTAAACAAATTCTTTAAAGAACTCTGTGAAAGACCTTCCAGCACTCTAATGCAAAATGAAGGCATGGCACAGAATGTATTTTTCCAGGTATCTCTTTCAGTCAATCCATTGGATATATTTTCTGAATAAAATACATCAGATTCTGTCCAACCTATGGAGGAAAAGACAAATTGTAACTTTTACTACGGTCAGCTACTATGTTCCAGTATGATCCATAGGTTTCATCATTTACTATCTCTATATGAGACAACAATATGCATGCATATATCCAAAGGAATGCATGGAAATGGGATTAAAAAGTCCATACTTAACTGAAAAAAATCAAGATATAATCCACAGTTAATTGGATTCAGTGCATATCTTGGATTTCTATTAACTTGAATGTGTTTGGTCAAATATCCTTGGTTTATTTAATTTAACAAAGTACCTTAGGATAAAAATGGTCCACATCATAACAATATTTTTCTGTACTTGTCTTATTACTTCTTGGAAAATTCCCTCTTTTAAAGTTTCAGTATATTACTAATCTTGGAGATGTGATTTAGATTTTAGAAAATTTGTCTTTATGAAAACCTTCCTTTGATTGATTTTCAGAGTTAGTCAGTGACTAGTACCAAAACAAAACTGTTGTAAATAGGGTAACAGGAAGGATTACCTCTTTTCACCATTAAAAAAGCATGTACGAAATATGCTTGTAAAATAAATACTAAGTGGTTTTCCGTAAATATGTACATACACGTTTTCATGGCACCAGAGCATGTTTGAGAACTCAAAAATAAAATTTGGATCTAAAATCTAATTTCCCTAGAATCTGTGTGTGTCAAATGCTGACGAACCCTGTATTTAATCATTTTTTGGCATACAACCTGATGTTCTGTTTATCTTTTTAGTGATAAAAATATCTTGAGGCAGATCTTATGCTGTCTAATACAGCCATTATACCAGAGGTTATATCAGCTGAATATTTGGCCCATATTTCAGTGTTCTCTTTCATTGATTGCTTTAGCAATGTTTCCTTGTATTCTACTGACCACCTTTGCTTAACTATCAGCATTCAAAGCATACAGATAGCAATATGGTACTCCCTAAATAATAATATTATAAATAAATAAATAAATAACCTTTAGCTTTCCAAGTTCTTCATCTGTCTACTTCAGTGTTCTGTTTGGATGTGGAACTTTATGAGAGCTTTATTAGGTCTGTTCCCTGGTGGTGGAACAATCAAGTATTAATTGGACTAGAAGTACTAGGTGTGACCTGACCATCTGTTGATTAAGGTGCACACCTGGGATGAGAAAGCCTCATCTAGACTGCTTTGTTTCTAAAACCTATGCTAAATACAGGAATTGGAAGTTCTGTGTAAATCACATTCTGTGGGGGATACTATTTTCTTGGGAGATATGCATTGGAATGGCTGGATCCTGAAGAAGGAAACCCACTGCCAGAGTAAAAATCTAAACACTGAATTATGAAGTAAAACCAAAGAACACCATATTTTATTTGGAAGTTTCCTATGAATAGACAGAACTGACTCTCTATCCGGTTCTTGAAAGAGTGGGCTTAGGAGCTTAACTAAAAAGGATTCAGCTGTTTTTATGCTTTATGAAGAGAAGCTTTAAAGTAGGTACAAAGATCTTTCGTATTCCTCTCTCAGCATTTTTTATTGGTTTCCTTGTGATGTTTATCCAATATGCTGTCACTAATATATTCCATTAATTTTGAATTAACTCTCTTCATGTACTACATAGCTAGGTTAGTTGTCCTCCTGTTGTTATGAATTCCTCCAACCATCTATGTCCCATCATCAATCTGTTTGCAATATGGATCCCATGTTTACTTTTCTAATATTGATGGTAGCAGGAACAAGATCTCAGGATGTTCAAAAGTACGGTGATTTCTGACCGTGAAATAAGTTCATTCCTCACCTTTTCTATGCTGTCTCTGTACTAGCATTCAGTGGTCCTACATATATGCTCTAAATATAAACCAGACGCTGAACTATTCAGGTTAAAAACAAATCTCAAAAAAGGGTTATTTTTTAGTAGAATTATTCTATTTGAACTCAAACTCCATGAAATGCTAAAATGGTGTTAGTGATGTCAAACTGCTGTCCAGAAGAAGAATTAAAATTAAAATTAAAATTAAAATTAAAAGCCACGAGGAAGGAAAGAGGTGGAAACTTTTCACCTAGAATTGCAGACAAAGTAAATTATTTGACAGAAATTTGGCATTAATTTTTTTTTTCTGCAAAAGTTGTGTGTTATAGAAAAATGTCCACATAAAAGAAATTTAATTTATGGTCCTTGTCCTTCACTAGCAATGATTTAATATATATCTGCAGAAGATCTTGATATAATTAAATCTCCTAACTGTCCTGTAGTGCACAAAATCTAATTCCTATTTGAATGAATTTGCACTTCTTTTATAAATATTTCAGATGTATACTAAAGCCCTTTTTGTCATCTCTGAGGATTTATGTGATTCAACTGGTAGCATGTGAAAATACAGGATTGAGCAGTTGTGGACATTTGGAATTGCTCTTCCAAAGTCTTTTATAAACATGAAAACTTTTAATTCTGGCTAAATTCCATGAGATGGTCAGGTAGTTTGCAAATATTAAACATACATTTTTTTTTTTAATTACATTACTTGGAAAATCTCATTGTATTGTTTTAAACTTGTGCAGCAAATAATTGTCTGAATCATTGTACACACATAATTAAACATGAAAAACAAGCTAACAAGGTTTTTGAAACTCTCTATGTTCTGAAATTGTTATGTCGAAAGGAGCATCAGTAACAAGCCATAAAATCCAAGCAGGATGCATGTCCTCCTGATATAGATTTCATACAAGCATTCTGAGACGGAAAAGTCTGGCTGCAGTTTAAGGGAAGACTACACTGAAGTCCTATATTATGCTGTTCTCACTATAAGAACATCTGGACCATCCCACCTTGTATCCTATCATTATGGAATTTATTTGTCCTATATTTGGCTCAATATTAATTCCTGGCACTTCTGGTCTTAGTTATGCAATACAGTATGCTAACATAATATGGTAAGAGCTTACAACAAAAGTTGCACCTGGGGTTTGAAGAAATCGCAATCGTGGGTATTGTAACATAATTTTATGTTTATAAGTTGTAACTCAATCTAATGTTTCTCGATGAGAGAAGTTTAAGCTGACTGTTCTCCAGAACAAAGTCACACTATAGCTTTTCCCACCATATTTGTTTATGTAAATTACCAATTTGACCTTGCCTCCATTGAACCATCTCTAATAGTCTGTCTGAAGGTCATGGTCTTCACTGATGATATGGTGGAGCAGTTTAGTCATAATACCTCCTAGGGAAGAATATAGCAAAAAAGTCACTTTGGAAGCATACAGACATTTTCACATTTTTAAGTCAATATGAAAAATCTTCTGCTTCCAGCACACCTCACAGTAAATGGCATTCTGAAGAAAAGTTTCCACCTGTATTTACTGCAAAAATTAAAACATGAAAGTCTAGCCAAGCTGCCAAAATGTATATGCAGCAGAGAGATAAGCCAATTTTTGGGAAATTCATTGCAACTCTTTTACAGTGATTTTGGACTATAACATTTAGTCTAAAATTCCTTATTTCATGAATAGTCTTAGATTGATGAATTAGACCCTGTTGCTCAGAGCCCCATCCAATCTGGCCTTGAACATTTCCGGGGATGGACATCCAGTCCTTCTCTAGGCAATCTGTTCCTGTTACTCAATACACTCACAGTCAAGAATTTTGTCCTCATATCTAATCTAAATCTCTGCTCTTTCACCTGCCTATGTAAAAAGTAACTCTCCCTCTTCTTTATAATTTAGATTTTCTAAACTATCTATCAATATTTTCTATAAAATAATCCCCTTTATAGTAAATGAGTTCATATTATCTGAGTTTTGTTGAATATTGTAAATTTAATAGATCAGATCCTGATCATAGCTTTTTAAGGAACATGGAAATACTTGAGACAGTGGTTTTTTCAACAGTGTTGTAAACATTTACAAATTATTAAAAACTTCTTCTGGTAAATATATCTTTCCTAGTTTAAAAATATCTGTTTTGCTATTTGTCTTCTGGAACAGAACATAATGACTGTGCATGTAAAAAATTATCAGACATGAAGAAAAGATCTAACAAGGTATTCTTCAGCCTCCAAGCCACAAAATAAAGCTATATGAACCGCAATAAAGTTATTCATTGATGCAATAATCTCCCAGCCCCTAATCTTTAAATTAGAATGTGTGTAATCGAAAACCAAGACAAAGCATGTAGACTACAGGGGTTGCTTTATTTTATATTGTTTCTGTGACTTAGTGACCACTACATTGTATTTTAAAATAAATCAATTGTTCTCTTTTGGAGGGCATCTAAATGAATTTGGAGTAATATGAAATGGGAAGATGGATTAGTCTCTAAACCTCATGAGCAATCAGCCTAAGCCCTGAAGCCTGAAATGTGATTACTCACATCATTGTCTAAGCTTGCATAGCAACAAATTTTAATAATGACTGTAAAACTATCCAGTCATTTGTTAAGTCTAGCCACCTAGATGACCTCCCACGGAAAGTTTTCTCCACATGTTGATGATACTTTTGGTTAGGAAAGATCTCCTTTTTCCATATTAATTTTACAATTGTTTAATTTTGTCACATCCCCTTATTTCCTGTGATACACTCAAATTTTCTTTCATTAAATTTAATGGAATTTTTGCCTTTGAGGGTAAAATTTGTGAGTATTATGCATTTATTTCCAGCTGCTTAGTCTGAAATCACATATAAATCTGTCTAGTACAAAGAAAGCTTGTTTCTCTGGGTTTGAGTCACAGACTATTGAAATGATTGATTTCAGTGGGGGCTTGATTACATCCTTTTTCAGGGAATATTCAAGAAAACTTCACATAAACATACTTAGCTATTCTTTTTCTATCTCAGCTAAGACATACCGGGGAGTTACAAATTTAAACCTGACGGACAAACAACAGTTTCAAAAATCAGACACTCAGATACAGCAAAAATATGGGGGTTTTCTGTTCTGAAAACAGTAAAAAATAAAGACAATATGGAAAAGTTATTCAGTCAGTTAATGGATGTGAGGGAGATTAAAAAAAAATCAAAGGTGATTTTGAAGTCATTTGATATTTCAGTTCTTTTCTTCACAGAACAAATTGCAATATTTTATCTTCTTAGTATGCTCAGTAAATTCAACCAACTGAAGTCTATTTCTGTCCTTACCTGAAGAAAAGGAAATAGCCAAATCTGGCTAGTCACCCAGCTAACACCAGGCTGAGTATGACTGAGTGCCTCCACAGTGCACCAGAGAGCAGTGTGACCAGAGTTAAATCATTCATATGCTCTTTATTTCTGCCTTAATAAATGACATTTTTTCAGTAACATGGGGAATAAAATCAGTTTTCTGGTTGAAAAGGGCTGACATGAGCTAGTAAAACCAAAATCTAGACAGACAGTGATAGAGACTGGACCCATGAATGAGAACTCCCACCAAATTTGGTAGGATCCTGCCAGTGCAAAAGAAGCACATTTTACAGAATAAGCTTTCTGTGTTGGTGCTGAGTTTTAAACGATTCTTTATGGAGGAGATTTGCAGAAATACTGTTGAAGTGAGAGCTTTATTTCTACTAATTCAATCACTGCCTAAAAGTGACTGTCCCAATGCATACTTGATCTGTGGCAATTGAACTACAATGTGATACAATTTAACTGTCTTCCACTAAAGAAAAATAATTTTTATTACCTTGAAACTCCTGACTGCTAGGCTGTAAAGTCCTAGCAATATCTTTTCATCTTTGAGATGAAAATTTAAAGAATTCCCTAAATAATAAGAAAAGTACAGAACTTAAATAAGTAACACCGTCCTTTTACTCTTCCTGTCTCTTGCTTATTCTTTTTTTTTATATCAGCATATTTAGTTATCCACCTTATATAAATATAGCTACATCTGGACTGAGCAATAGGTGATTGCTGCAGTTGATGCCAGTCTCTTGGTTGAAAGATTAGATCTCTAGGAAGCTTTCCCTGTGCTAGTTCAATGGACGGCCAGACAGTCACCTCCTGGGAGGGTGTGGTGGGGGGAAACAGTTTTTCCCCTGCAGTTATAAAATGGTAAAACCCCAGGGGGTGGTGACCCTTGAAGTTTTGAGGTTTTACCCAATGAGCGCTTCTGCAAAATATAAACATTTCACAAGCAGAACGGAAGAGAAGGTAGTTGTAGTTGTTGTAGAAGAAGTAGTCATGTTGTAAGGCCACGAGGAGAAAGGGCAGGAGCCCCCCTGGGGGGGCTCTGGCCTCCCAGCCCCCAGCTGGGGGGGTCTACAGGGACTTGGATCAGCATAAGGCTGGGCTAAGTACCTGTGGCTGACAGCTGAAGGAGTTTCTCTACTGTAAGAAGCAGCAGGAGCAGTGGCAGAACTGCACTGACCAAAGAAACAGTGGCAGAGAGCCAGAAGAGAGACCAAGCAGCAACAACAGGCAGGCAGTAACACAGAGAGAACTCCTGGAAGGAGAGAGAGAAAGAGAATGAGAGCCAGCAGCAGAGAGAGCAGAGTTAGGCTCTACAGAGAGAGAGAGAGTTTGGGTAAGAATTGAAACACCCCAAACCCCTCTGAGACCTCCGAGAGAGAGAGAGGAGGAGGATGAACTTTACTTAAAAGAGTCTTGAAGTGCTACAGCACTGCAGAGAGGAGCTGAAAAGCTCAGGCGTCCTGGAAAGTTGGACCGGGACGATTAAAGGAATGTGGAGGGGGTGACCTTGGCCCCCCCTTGCCGCTGCTGCCAAGCTAAGCTAGCAGCCTGAGATCAGAGCACAGAAGCTCTGATAGAACTCTTGAGGCAAAGGCCTTCAACTGAAAGCTGCCTGAGATGTTCTGACTCAGGGGTGAATCCCCTGAGGAAGGGACCTTCAAGGGGGTCTTACACCCCATGCTATGACGTGGTGAAGTGAGTTTTGTCCCTGCTATGCAGCCCAGGGAAGAGAAGACCCTTGCTTGGAGACGAAGGGCCATGAGGGCTTGGATACCCCTCGTGTGTACTGGCAGAGATCCAGATACAGCTGCTGCATGAGAAGAAGAGAGCCTGCTGTCCTAGAGAGAATGCTGCTCTGAAAGTAGAAAGGATCTTTTCCTTCTTCCCTCCTGGACTTTTTTTGGAGGGGAGAAGAGATTTGATCCATTGTAAATACTTTTATGTCATGGTAGAGATAGCTAAGATTGTATATAATGTATTGTAGTATTTATTTGTATAGTCATTGTAATATATATATTCCCTTTCCCGCCATTCTGAGTCTTGTGTGGTGTCTGGAAAACCCATCTCACACTGGGTTGAGATGTGGGAGGGGGTTTGGACTAGGGAATTGGATTTTGGTGCTCTCAAACCGTGACAGAGGGAAAGCTGTTCCACCTCAACATGGGATTTGGACAAATCTGAGATACATGCCCAGACCAAGGAACTCAAAATTAAGAAGCCTGTTGGATATATCAGCTTACTTAAGAAGACTTCAAATGTCCAGACATAAATTAATGATAATGAAAACATTTTATTATTTAAAATGTCATAATTCACTTTAAGGCTGTTGTTACTTTGGTAATAAAAGCTTGATATTTTGAAGACTATGTTGCTTGGTACAGGGTTCAGATTATGAAAACAAAGGGAATCAGTTGCTTGTTTATTTGAAGAGCTGGCTCACTGTAGGGTGCTAAAAATGTGTAACTCGTGTCCTGAATGATTTTGAAAATGAAACTATTACCCAATGAAATAGTTTGTGAAGGTGATTTTTTTATCTTCCATAGAAAAAATTATTGCTGTAGGTTCCTGGATCAATAACCTTTCCTGAACATTTTTACAGCCAAGCTACAGAGACTAGGGAATCCTTTTAGAGGTGTAGTAACAAAATCTAGTTGTTTCTACCCAATGTTTCAGCACTGTGGATTTAATCCGTGCCCTCTATAGTCACTGTGAATTTGTGTTAGATGAGAATGACCCCTAAGATTATCAAAGGTTCAATAAATTCCTTTTCTATGTGATTAAAATCTTGCTGACTGGTAACTGCACAAGATAATCTTGAGCTTAAAGAGGGAAGAAGAAACAAAATGAAGGCTTCTAATTGTTCTAGAAAAGGTTAGATTTGAAGTTAATGATTCATTGTTTACAACCTTTTTCTTTCATAAAAGCTATTGTTCAGAAATTAACATGCCCAGCCTGACTAGGATGCTTGATGAAACCTATGATTCTTGACAGTGCTTTGCATCCTGATGCTTACAAGGAATCATTACAAGTAAATTTCTAAACCTTGAGGGAATAAAAATGAGTTTATGACAAACATGCTTTCTTCTTAATTTCAAAATATTCTTACTAATACTTTTTCTTTCAGATTCACATATACTCTTTTCCTTTCTGTTTATACAATACACTTAATAAAAAACATAATAAACTAAACTCTTCCCCTTTTAAGGGGAGATGATACTCTTCCAAATATTGCCCTGAGAAGAAAGGCAATTGGGTAGCTCTAATGGAGTCTACTTTCAACAGCAAAATTTCTAATTTACCTTCAGTAACACGTAGCTATGGTTAATTTTCCAAGTGCTAAACTAGGAGTAAGCATGTTGATGTCATTTAGAGGCTGAATCTTGAAAATTTTCCTCTATGTGTATCATACTCTGGAATATGGTCTGTATCACGACCACATCAGCAAGTTCAGCCAGTCAAAACTGAAAATAAAGTGAACTAATGGCATTGGTTCACCTATAGACTAGCTAGCTTTACTTGACTTATTTTCTGATAACTGCAGGCATTCACAATTTGTTTCTCATGAAATACAATGAATCTGAATTACTCCAAAGTATTCTTGGTTTATTGCTTTAAGAAACATTTAGAAGAAAGCCATGATCAAAATAAAGGAGGTGCTTGATTGTATTTCTCTCCCCCTCTCTCTCTCTTATGTTATTTATTATTTTTATGTAATTATTAATGTGTATATTTATATGTTATATATATAATTATAATATTTGGTCTTTAAGTTACAGATAGTAGATTATGGAGTATTTCAGGAAGAATTTAATATATTTCTTGTATTTTAAGTTGCCCATCTGTTTCTATTGAAAATTATGATACTAATGTTATATAGTTTAGAATTACTAACTATAAAAACAGAAGATTAGAAAATGCAGTTAAGTAGTTCTAACAAAATACTACCCATATTCTTACTTTCCATAATATGATCATTTTTCTTTCATGTTATTGACAACCTGTCATAACATGAGGCAATAGAGCCAGTGAGTAGTTTAGAAAATTGCTGTTGAAAAAATTGCTATTGAAAATTGTCACTTCTGGGAAGCCATGTATGGTCAAAGACCATAGCACTAGTTTTAGCTAGCACAAATTCAAAATTAAACACCCATGATATTTTCCAGTACATTTGACTGAAGCCTTTATGTTTTGACACAGTATCTTTTAAACCAAGGTCTGCATGTATACGAGAGTTTCAAAGCTGTCCTTCAGGCTTTAGTTACCTATTCCAAAGGCTTAAAACCCCTGGGACCTGATTGAACAAATAGTCTTTAGTATTCTAATGATTTCTGACTAAATAGAGTTTACCACCCTCCTGAGTTTGGAAGCACATTTTATACTTTCATAACCCTGTGGGTCCACAGCTCAGTAAAACCTGGATATATGATATTCTGGTACACACATTATTCAGGGTAGCCTGAGCAATACTGAAATTGAGAAGACTAAAGCAAGTATATTCATAAGCAGGCAAGTATACAAGGGTATAGTACATTCACAGACAAGGGCAAGTACATTCATAAACACTGAAGTGCTATTTGACTCCTAAAAGTTCATGTAAGCAGCTTCATGGGGTTCCATACTTACTACCTCTCAATGATTTCCAGATTTTTATGAATATAGTGTAGATGGTATATAAAATGAATTCCTGCTACATTCAGTTTTGTTTTACCTTGGATACTTCTAGAATGCTGCATAAAAATATGATACACTCTTAAATCTTAGGTGATAGATTGAAAATATATAAGAAATGTAAAAAAAAATGGAAAAAACATTGCTTCTTGAATTAAAACGCTGCCTTTAGAAAAATGAAAATCTGCAAAGAGCACAGCCAGTGTTCAAATTTTAATAGAATGAATGCTTTACAATATGTCACAGAAAACACCAACCACACACTGAAAAATCAATTTTACTGCATTTTGTTATGTAACATATAATGTTAGGAAGATTATCAGTCTAATATTTACCATCTTGAGAATACACTCTGTGATTTTCAGGGGAAAAAACCCCCACATCTTGAATGAATAAAGCTGTTTAACTATAACTGAGGTTGCAAACTGATTTATTAATCACATGATGATAACGTGATAAATTCCATCCTTTTATTATTCATACTGGATTGACATAAGTAAACAAGATTAAGCCTTGTTTTGTTTCTAGTTGGAGATAGACAAGCCTTTCTCACTTTATTTTGTGTCAGGAAAAGCAGTTTTGTTTTCCATTACAAGAGGTTTCAAATACATAGACAGAATGAGACAGGTCACTTAAAGTATTCTGTCAGTCTACCCAGGGATCACAAGAAGATCCAAATGCTCTGTTACTTTGATCCTGTTGAAATCCATGAAAGATTGTGTCTTAATAATATATCTACAGATTTGAAGCAAGGAAAATTACAGACAATCTCCAAATAACAATCTTTGGGCCAAAAAACACCCTTCCAAAGATGACATTCCAAACTGACTTGAAATCTGTTCCTGCAAGCAGGCTGGCAAGTGACAGATTGTTATTTGAACAAAGGAAAGTGCAAAGTCCTGTACCTTGGGAGGAACATCAGACATCTGGTGTTGTAGTACATCTGGAAAGCAAGCTGACAGAAAACAACTTGAGGATCCCAGTGAACAATAATTTGAACATGAGCCAGAAATGTGCCCTTGAAGAAAAAAAAGGGCAAGCGGTGTCAGAGACTGCTTCAGACAAAGCATGGCTGGCAGATCAAGGGAAGATCTTTCCCTTCTATTTAGCACTGCTGAGGCCAAACTGTAGCACTGTGTCCAGTTCTGGGCTCCCCAGTACAAGGGAGATACAAACATTCTGGATACAGTCCAGTGAAGGGTCAAAAAGATGGAGCATCTCTCCTATGAGGAAAGGCTGAGAGAGATGGGACTGTTTACTCTAGAGAAGACTCAGGGTGGATCTTATCAATGTGTATAAATACCTTTTGGAGGGTGCAAAGAAGATGGAGCTGGACTCTTTTCAGTGGTGTCCAGTAACAGGACAAGAGGCCATGGGTACAAACTGAAACACAGGAATTTCCCTCTGAGCATTAGAAAACACTTTTTACTGTGAGGGTGACTAAGATCTGGCACAGGCTGCCCAGATCAGTTGTGGACTCTCCATTCTTGGAGGTAATTCAAAAGCCATCTGGAGACAGTCTTGGGTAATTCGTCCTAGAAGTCTCTGCTTGTGCAGGAGGATTGGACAAGATGACCTCCAGACATCTCTTCCAACCTCAAATATTCTGTGATTCTTTAAGACCTCACGGTTACTTAAGCTATTTATGGTAATTTCCTAAAGGGCTTATCTGAATGTCTCTAACATCTAATCAGGTACAAACTACAAAGTTTCTCTTAGTTCATGTTTATGTATTTCAAATAACGTGCCTTCCTTCTATATGGCTCATCTTGTAGAGGTAAATTGTGGAAGTCATTAAGATTGATATTCCTGGGAACAGTACTGTTACTCAAGTAAATTACCCTCATGGAAAATACAAAATTACACAAGTGTTTAGCCCTTAAGAAGCCATTAAGCAGTTGTCTTCCTTTAAGTTTCTGGGAGTCACAAATAAAAGTTTGCTATGCAGGATCTATCTGTGTACTTTCCATCAAAAATGGCAGCTCCTGTACCTTACTTTTTGCATTTTAGTTTGCTATAGTAAGCTTCTCAGACATCTGCTAGCCTAGTGCAAGGATCGTCTCCCGGCTATAATTACTGTCAGTTTGAAGAAAAAAAAAGAAAATGCTTTTTTTAAACACCTAGCTGTAACAAAGAAAAAAATATTTGCACAAGTGAGATGTGAAAATAATGGTTTAATTATTTCCAGGTTTTCACATTTGGAAACTATAAAGATCTGTTTTAAAGCCTTAAATATTAAGAAGCAGAAGAAATTCTTACAGCAATCAATCTTTTGTTGCATTCTGGCTTTCCCAAAATTCCAGATATACAGTATCTTTATTTTGTCATATTGTTGTTGAAGTGGATTTGAAATTTCTTATTTTTTTACTTTATCTCCTTATATTTTCCCCTTTCAGTCTGTGAAACATTTGTATATTGCTAGCACTGCAGCAACAACCCTTGGCTTTAAGCCAGTATTTTTGATATGCAGGAAGACAAGAACAGTTGGCAAAAAATTGCTCTTAAGACTAGATTGTTTGAGACTGTCCTGTTCAAACCCTTTCTGTATATGATGGAAATCCATCATTTCAGTTGGACCTGTTTACTTCCAGGATAGGTTTAAATGGTTCTTTATCATGAAATCCCTTGGATTTCATGCTTCATTTTGTTTACAAACTAAGGAAGCTGGAATAACATAAACCCCCCAAACTATAGGGATGAGAGCTAAGAATAGAAGGAGATTATTTATATAGCGATCTTTCTGTCTTGGTTTTATTTTTCTAGTCCTCTCACCATAAATTTATTTAGCACATCCTTTATTTGAATCCACTGATTACCACTAATTATTATAACAAAAAAATTAGTGTATTTCATTATGAGAATGTACATTATCTACTTTACAAAGATTATAGCCACATGCCTCTCATTTGATTAAAAAAGCATCTTCATCCTCCAAATGGACTTAATTTCCATGAACATAAAATTTGTTGCTGTCGAAATAACAAAGGATTAGTGTTAATGCCCCATTTCTTTATGATGTTGCTTATCTTTCCATTTCGGAAGACCATGAATCGCTCATACTGCATTTATCTCCAGTATGGAAGTCTCCTGTAAAATCAAAAGGAAGAGTAACTCCATTTTGACTTTAAAGAGAAATTAGAAATTTGTGTGGTCAGCACAAAGCAATTTCCTGAAAGATTATAATTCCACAGTTACTGGATGTGAGGTGACCTTGTACTGGCTTTTGAGGCAATGTTTGGAGGATTTATCCACCAATTAAATACACTGATGCATGTGTGTTTGTCTTTTCAGGCAATACAGCTATTATCATACCATTTTTTACATTTAGCTAATCGAATGAGATTCAATCTTTTGGAAGACTGAAGTGTTTATACTGCATAGTTTGTTTATACAAAATGTGTTGCTGTCCTATTCTGTGGTTCACAGAGCAGTTTTGCATATCTTTGAAAGCATGTCTGACCATTTACAGACCAGTGTTAGGCTAGAGAAAGAGGAAGATGGGATGCTGATTGTATTCAGTTGAACTGAATGAGCAGGTGTTTTATCATCCTGTATAAGAAGGAGGGGAACCTATTTTATAAACCTGTGTCAAATGACCTAGAACACAAAACTTTGACTTAGAATTTATTGTATCATTGAAAGGTATTTCAATTTTCATATAGTAAGTACATAGCTAGTGCTTGCCAAGTGCAGTAGCAAAGGGGAAGAGTCAAGATTTCATGAGAATCTATGGGGACTCCTGAAAATATATTCTACTGAAATCTAGAGAAGTCTCAAGTATTACACCCAGCAACACAGAAGGTTAATTGAATAAGTACAGTGATTCATATCATTGAAGGACATGGCCTGTGCAATGAAATATTTGCATTTGGAATAAGGCATTTATTGAATTGCACAGTGACCAAAGACCTCAAAAAAATAATGAAGATTGGCACATGTATAGGAGAAACCCAGAAATATTATACTTGTTCATGGAATTCAGTTTGAGCATTCAGCATTCCTCCAAGCGAAACCTTTGCGCCAGAAATTTGTTGTGCAAGACCCAAAGATGAACAGATCTGCAGGCACACTTAGACTAATAGAAATCACACTGTATTCTCCTATTTGAGAATACCTACCTGAGGCATCAAGTAGGTCCTATTTTAGAAATTGAGCAATTCATTCTTCTTTACTTAGGTTTTTATTTGTTTATTTTCTCTTCCTGTGTAATGTGTACCAGTTTCTTGTTTGTTATTTCTAACTTTTTAAACCATTCATATCTCTTTCATTGTAGAATTCTATTAAGACATTGGATTTCTCATTATGAACTTCACAACAAAATATGTCTGAAGTTTTTATTGAATAACTGTCTTCTTATAAATTCAGTTGCTCTATGGTGTTGAGAAATTAAAATTACTAGTAACATATTTCCCTTTTCTATACAAAGGCAGTGCAGTGCACATGCACAATGCAGAGACATATTTTTTCTTGTTTTCTTAATTTTCTGCCGGATTTGCTTAACTGGAGATTGAAATGGTCTGGTTTGTACTTTAAGCCATTTTGTCTTACAAGTGGACTGAGAAGTCTCTATTAACAACATTTTTCCCCATCTAGATACACGCTATGATTAGATTTCCTCTCACTAATATTAGAGTAAACAAATTTAGATCCTTAGGTCTTTCCTGTACTGGACATTTTGCAGTCTTTTAATTAGTCTGATGCTTCTGCTTTGAACTTTCTCCAAACAATCAACATCTTTCTAAACCTCCAAAAAGGGGATAAAGTTTTGCAATTGCAGTTGCATGAGTGTTAAATACGAAGGTAACATACCTTCCCTAATTCTTAGTCCTCTGTTTAAACATCCAAGATTTTCCTTAGATCTTTCAGCTGTAGATCTGTAGTGAGAGCTCATGTTTGGCTTATTATCTACTATGACTTTTCCAATCCCTGACAGAACCCGTGTCTCCCTGAATAGATTTCTTGCTTTACAGCTCATCATATTAAGACAGAAGTTGTGTATTTATGCCTACATTGTCAAGTTGTTTGGATTACTCTGGTTTGTGGGGTTTTTTTCCCTTCTGTTCCTTCCTCTTTATTTACTTCTTTTGTCATCCGTTAGTCATCTACTAACTTTAGCAGCAAGAATATATCAGGTTTTCCTCCAGTAAAAGAATTAAACAACAGAGTTTATAAATGGACCCACAGAAAGTGCACCTGTTTCAGGGTGATTCTTATTAACAATAATTTTTAAACATATTGGACAGTTTATAATACTTTTAATATACACCATGTAGGCTTTGTATAAAATGACATAATTATAGGAAAAATCACAGGATATGAATTATATAGGAAGGAGAATGTGATTTTTTTTTCCACATGTAGAACATTTGTTGCTCTTTATCAATTAGTCAAAGAAGGACCTGGGGAAAATCACCCAAAGTCACACCATGTGTGGTGGACAGATTTCTGCTTCTAGTTCATTTGTGGCTTAAAGATTTGTGATAACAGTTTTACATGACCCAGGGTGAACCTCCATTAACTGATTTCCTGGAGGAGTAATTAAGAGGAAATGATTTGCTTTTCTGGTCTCTGCTTGGAGTTTACCTTAAGTCTCAGAGGTGAAATGAATAAAAGTGGAGGAAAAATACACAAAGCTAGAAATAACACAGAATCACACATTTTCTTTAGTATTTGGTTCATATGTAAATTTATTTGATGGAATTAGGTAGTACCATGGTTAAACTCATTCAAACCCCACTGGAATATTTGGCAAAGAGAACAAAACAGTTTCTAAGTCTAGTATATATTTTTTTTTTTTATATCTTGACCTTTCAACTTAACATGAAGAGTGCCTTTGTTTCAGAGTAAAACACTACTGTGACTTTAAAGATTGCCTCCCTTTATGTAACATTCACTTAAACAGAATTTATTCTAGTTTCCACAAAGACTGCAATTACGTTACTGTTCTCTGGACTTTTTAAATCTAAATCTATTTTTTAAATAGATTCTGGAAAATTATTTTTATTTTCTTTCATTTAACCCATGCACTTCACTTGTTCCATCTGCTCATATGTGAGGAAATTGTACACTGTATATGTGGTACATGTGCGTGCATGTTTCCTTTCTCCCATGTTCTGAGCTCTGAATATGGTCTATTATCTGGAGTGAAACTTAAGAATCTATATCATAGTTCAGGAAGCAGGAACTGGCTTTTGATAAAAGGCTTCCTTTTTCTTCTCCACAATACATCTGGGGCCTTTCACAGTTGATTACTGCAATATCAGCTTAATGCAGCATTGACATACAACTGAGAACTTTAACAACATTTTAACACTGGAAAGAAAAATTTGCCAACAGCAGGGATATTAATTACTAAAAGGTGGCCTGCTTCGGTTAATTGCTAGTCCAAAAGTTCCCTAAGCTTGTCGCTGTGTTTTAATTTCTTTTGTGGAGGTTTGCTTAGAAAATGGTTTAAAAACTAGAGAAGCAGCTTGCCAGAAAGACATGCTGCTGTGGACCAGTTTTTGCCTGAAACTCCTGATGGATCACAAAGGCACAAATTCCACAGGACTGAAGACTTCTTTCATACTTATTTTTCCACAAGAACAGGTATATATTTACAAGGTAAGGTTGAAACTGCTGATTTTAGTCACTTGATTTCAGCAAGTAAATTTTCTATTTGCATAGATATAGTCCCTTAATATAAATTAAAAGTGGGAAAGCATGATGTGTAAAAGTGAGAAATAAAAAAGAAAATGTAACTTTTGCATTAAATTCTCACAATGTTTTTGCCCCTTCATTTTTTTCTGGAGAGCTAGAAGTATGGGGGATTTTTCGTTTATACCTATCATCGTCTTTTTCGCAAAAATGAAGAAAATGTTCCCATTACTATTAAAAAAAAATTATATTAAGATACTTAAAAAATTAAGCTAGTATGGAATTCTTACATACAATTTATGATCAAGTTATCAGTCTTCCTCTTGCTGTTTGAGACTATGTTATTTAATTTCTTTCTAAACCATGCAAATATTTAGACATCTGTTTATCATCCTCGTTCAGTGTTAAAAATCATGTTCTAAATCATAGAATTCACTTACAAGTCCCTGGGATGAGGAGATTTTTACCTTAATTGGATATATAAGCATAAATATGTTTTAGAAGCCGGAAAAAAAAATCATGCCTGAAATAACAACTAAATAACTTAAATACATCCAAGTAAGTATTATGACATAATATTTATAGAGTTAGTTGATGTTAGAACTAATTTAAAGTATATAAAATTAAGAGTTAGCAAAAGGAATAAGGCTTTCAATGTAGGAGGCAGTAAATTCAGGCTTAATATCACACATAATACTTAGTATGTAGAAATGGGCTGGAAAAAAACACAAAGGAAATGGATGGAACTTATATTGTTAGAAAATATACATTGTAGAATAATACTGAATCAACAGCAGATTGGAGGATTAGTTGTATCAAATTCAACTCCATGCCTACTTCAAAGGGACTACACATATGTAGTATTAAGTGTGTTTTATATTACGTGTGTATTCAAGCGCTTTGTGGAATCAGATCAGAGTGTTCAGTCCATGCAGGCTTACGTCTTGCCTCATTAAAAGGGACATGACTTGTTAACTTGTAAAGGGCTACTGGATGTCGACAAGGGGAATATTTTTCTACCGTGATTGTTCCTTTAGTATGGACAGGAAGCAGAGAAAGAGCTTTCTAATTTCCTTGAATTGCCAAAGAGTGATTAATTAATAATGTTATTAACTCTCCTCTTGCTCTTTAGGTAGTATTTCTGAACTGGTGAAGTTTGTCTGAAAATCAGGTTCCTGTTTTAAGAATAAATATATGTGTTTCAAAATTTTACCTACTTTGATAAAGTAAACGAAATATATTGAAACCCTTGTAAACCAGAATTTCTGTCAGAGAAGAAGGAAAAAAAAAGACTTTAAAAACTGTGTTTGAAACACACACTGTAATTACCTAATACCAACCTGAAGCACATGTTCATGTTGATTTTACTTTCTTTGTTGGCAGAGGCATATCTGACAAGAGTCTACACTGAGTTGTTTCCAGAGTTCACAGTGGGTGGATAGGAAGTGCTGTAGTACAGATTCCTCCATTTTTCTGAGCCAGTTCTCTGTCAGGTTTACCCCAAAATGTTGTAGTCCAAGCTTTACAAACACCTGCATTTTATAAAGTATTTAACAACAAAAAAAGGTAGTCTTTATTAATATTAACATCATATTAAAAGATCAGTTGTATTTATGAGCTGTGAATGACGCCTTTACTCTGAACTACATTTTTTTGTTGTTTATTGTGGAATTACTATGTGGCTGACAGCATATGACAGTAGATTAGGTTTTCCTTCTTACTTCAGGTTAGATGGCAGGCCTTACTGGATGTAGAATTCCTATTTTTTTAAGGTCTTCTAGCCTGTTACAACCCGTTTGTACAGCCATATGAACTAGTTCTGATTTTCAGATATTTGTGAACATGCAATAACACAATAACTTCATGTACTTCAGCTTCTGTTTCTCCCTTTGTAAAAAGTCAATAAAAAGTTATACCTGCTACAGAAGGAAATGTTAGATGTGTTAGGGAAAGGGACAGTTAAGCTGTTTGTTGGAACTTCCTTTGTCCGTCTAAGCAAAACTAGTATGTAACACACTAGGAGGGTCTTTCATATCATCACGTTTTTAAACTGTGAATCCTGTTTCCTGGCTTCTTTTATAGTACAATCTTCAAGGGAATAGTTTCTTTTTATTGTCATTGATTTGTCTTATGCCAAGAAACTAATCACTCAAAGAATAGGACATAGTAAATACAAAATGAAATTTCCCAGGATTCACATGAACTTTGAAAATGCGAGAAGTATTATATTTCTTCCCCTGAGTCTGGGTGCCAGAGTGCATAAAAATTAAAGCTTTTTTATCTCAGACTTCAGTTTGTATCTCTGAAGCATAATATGTGGTTTATGCTCAGTCTCTAAAGGATTTTATTTCACATCTGTGGTTGAGAAAAAATTTAACTGAACTGCTAGTGATAGAGAAAGTGATCATTCTATATTAGGTCAGGATTATCAAAGAGTTATTCATTAAAGTCCCAGATGAGCAAAGAATTTAAGCTTACACATAAGTGCATCACTGTTCTGCAAAGCACTCACTGTGGTATTTAGACATATGTGTAAAGTTAAAAAGCTTAAGCACTTTATTGAATACCAATATAGCCTACCAAATTAATGGCTGTGTTGACTGAAATGGTTTTCACCTCAGACATTTTTGAAAGGTAATGCCAACCATTCTAGTTTGTTACCCTGCCATTATGTGGGCTGCAAAATTACTAATGCGGTAATTCTTTATTTTCAAAAAGGCTTTCTTTCTTCGTCAACTGCAAAATAAAAAATGCAGCCACACTTTAGGATCTCTGACTTATTCTTCTCTTTTCCTGGAATGGAATTGCTATCTTATTTCTATGTGTCTCTCAGAGTTGCTGAACTTATATGATACTGAATGAAATGAGATGACTAAATCCCTTCAGAATACAGGTTACTCCTTCAAAAAATACATATATAAAAGCAACAGCTCCACAATGGTATATTTCTGAGCTTTCTGACAAAAACATTAAGCTATCATTTAAAATGAACTGAATTCAACCATCATCATGATAACTCTTCAACATTTGTTTTATTTAAATTAAACTTGTACAAGCCACTAAATTTGTATAATTATTATACTTCATGGAAGCAGCTTTATCAGGCCCCTTATTCTTTTAAGTAATATATTAGCAAAGCCAACAGAATGTGAAACTCTTTCAATTTGAGGTCTGTGAATTGGAATGATTTATGTGAGAAGAAAACTTCTTCAAGCTTTATATAATTTTCCTGAATTAGCAGTTGTAGACCTATGTTTTTAACCTTCATGTCCCTTTATGGATTGTTTGTGGTCATATTTTAAGGATAGTGGTCCATAAAAAAATTGTTATATCAGGGTTGTCTGATTTATCTTTGAAGCTTTTATGTAGAAGTTGAAGAACCTAGGAATCTTTGTAACCTATCTGAGATTAAAATACATCTGGTAGAAGGATTAGATGTGATCCATGTGTTTGCATATGAGATATATAAATGGATAGGGTGAACAGAAATTCAATGTTAATGCAGACTTTGCACATGATGGGAAAAATTCAATAGAGTGCACCTTTAAGCAGTCTAAACTTGGCACGAGAACATTACTTTCATAAACTGTATCTGAATAAAAGCCTTAGAGGAGAAAAATATCCCAAATCTACTGTACATCTTCTTTTACACCACATTCTCCTTTTTCCATATCTATATGGAATAGATATCTATATCTACCACTTCATGTCTATAATAACCACTTCCAGGCACTGCCCTTCATGCTTACCAGTAACAAGACACTCACATTTGGCATCAGCTTAAACATGAGGTAGTTTCTCAGATCAAGGTGCTTACAGTACTTGTAGAACTGTAAAGCACTGAACATGCATAACATCTGCACCATCTGAAATTATGTGAACTTACACCAATTCATGAAACTGGCTAAAGTTTACTTAAAAGAAATGAAATAGTTTTCTTGTAATATCTTTTAAGTTACATAACTTCAATTGTTTTGGGGAAAGGCGGGCAAGGAGGGGCAGAGGGGCAGGCAGCAGGTGTGACCTCTGTGAGGCAGGGCTGAGGCTCCCTAAGCTGGACACAGGTGGCTCCAGCTATCTACAGAGGACCTACCACTGGGCATAACTGAATCTGTTAGCCAAGATTGTGATGCATCTGGAAAACTAGATTTGGTAAAGAGCAGTTAACACCAGAAAGCAGGGAACTTAAAATAAATTAAAAAAAAAAAAAAAAAAAAGAAGAAAAAAAACTTGCAGACAGCAAGGTAAGGGAACGGGAAAAGATGCTCCAGGTGCTGGAGCAGAGATTCACCTGCAGACCATGGAGGAGACCATGATGGAGAAGGTTATTGCCCTGCAGCCCATAAAGGACTGTGTTGTAGCAGATATTCATGGAGGAACTTATGGAGGATCCCATCCTGCAGCCTCTGGAGAGTCCAGGCAGAAAGAGGCTCCTGGCTAGAGATGCAGCCTGTGGAGTCCACATAGGCAGCAGGGAAAAGTGTAAAGAGGAAGATGAGGCAGAGAGAAGTGGTTATTAACTTGCCACAATGCCCATTCAACTGACCTCATCCCTCTGCAAATGCTCAGGTTGCAGGGGGAGGTGAAGTATTTGAGAACAAAGTTGAATTTCGGAAAAGAGGTAGAGTGGTGTAAAGGCTTTGTTTTGATTTTTGCCTTGTTTCTCACCATCCAAATCTATTTTAATTGATAATAAATTAATTTAGTCTTCTGCAAGTCTGTTTTGCCTGTGATGGTAATAGGTAAATGATATCCATTTTATCCATGATATCCATGTCTTTATCTTGACCCAGGAGTGCTTTTGTTTTATTTTCTACCCCTTTCCTGTTGAAGAGAGGGGGTAGGAGAGCAGTTGAGTGGATGTCTGTCCATAGACCAAGGTCAGATCACCACAGAGCTGAAGATTATTGTGCCCTTTGTACATTATTTTTAAGACTAAGGACTAAAATCTTGTGTCTCTCTTGGTCACCCAACTTGCTACTACTTTTCTCTTTCTTTTTGGTTGTCCCTTGCGAAGAGTCAACTATGAAAAGCATAATAAAGCCCCAAAGAGGATATTCCAAAACACAACTACTGTCTGGATCTTTTTCTTATTCATTATTAACCATTGCATTTCATGCTCTAATTACTCAGATAAAACCATATTAATATTAAATTCAGTGGAATATATTTATCCTTCCAATAGCTGTGTCTTGTTACCAGAGGGACAAAAATCTGTTAAACAATTCTAATCTATCTGAGGTATAGTTTTATAAGATGCAATCATTCTTTAATTCAACCATCAGAACCAATTAAGTTTATATTGAATCACACAATTAGCAATAAACCACTAAGGTTTAAGGTGAAGTATTTATGATTGATGACAACAGTAATTGTTCAATAACTGTAAAGACCTAATTATGCTGCTAAAATAATTACAATCAGGTACCAGTTCTAATACCTGTACCAGATGATCTTAAGTCTTGTTTTCCTTTGGGAATAAAGTTGAACTAAGTGAATATTTGAAAACCAAGGACCAATCTTTTTTGTCAATAGAGCTTGCTGGACACAAAGTTTCTTTTAGAGAACAGCATTGCTCAAAATACAATAGATATGAAAATTAACAATGAAAAAGTCATGACAAGTTATAATCATGATAGATTATACCAAATAGACAATCTGTAACATTAAGTTAAAACCAGATATGATAGATAGCATCTTTTTGTGTGGTAAAATTTTCTCATTTGCTCCCTAATTACCTCCTCTAACTATGTTTTTTTTTCTGTTAAAAGTCTGGAGGTAGTAGACAGAAACATGTTGCATGTGGATAAAACATACAGCCAACACTCGTAGGTAATGAAAGAAACTTTCTATGTATGCAAAGCAGAAGCACTGTATTCCAGGAAGCCATAGAAGGAGGTTGAAAAAAGACCAAGACTGAAGGAAAGAATATGTCTTACCTACAAAGACATACAATAGACACAGGTGAATCCTGCAGAAATTCTGAAATGTGTGACATTTTGGGTGTATTCACAGTAAAGACTTTCCAAGATAGATCAGGGACCGTAAAATAGTATGAAAACTCTAAAACTTCAGAGTTAGATCTGACTTTCTATTCTCTCATGTATCAACAGAATAACCTAAAATAATCAGTCTTAGAAAGAGTAGATAATGATATTGCTGGTATTTTATGAAAGATGTTAGAATTATTATTTGTTAATCATTGAGAAGGAAATAATATAATTCATACACTTGCTGGCTGACATTCTATGAGGTTTTGGATGGAAGAAAATAATAGAAAAGATTTTACTGAAAGAAAGCCTTCCTGAGCTTTATTTATAAATCTATCCATCTGCTTGACACTTATTGTGACTTCTTTTCTGACTTTTTATATGTCTTTATCCCCTTCATGGGGGAAAACAAAAAAAACCACTTAAGATATGATATGAAGTAATTTAACAACACAACAAAATGTGATTTAGCCATTAAACCACCTTTTTTTTCTATATGTACTTCTGTTCACCTCCTCACTGGCAGTCAAAGGCAATTGGAAATCTTTGTGAATTCCAAGGAAGCATCCAAGTAATTTTTGACTCATGCTGCTGACCAACATTCTCCTTGAGTTCAGGAAACAAAAACAAACAAAAAAGTGGAAGTGTGTAAAAAAATTCTAGTGAGAATATCATGAGTTAGGAATTTTAGGCTGCATTTAAAACATTTTTTTTCATTAATTTTAATTATGCATTAAAGAAAATAGATTAGTTTATTCCTGTTAAAGCTTTCCCTGGAGAATTCTATCAACCTTTTCCAGTATATCTGAATTTCCATCAACTTTTTGTTTACTTAGATCACATCTATAGTTGTTAGAAAGAAAGAAAGAAAGAATGCTTTCGTGATGAAGAAATTGTCAAAGGGGGCTGGATTTTGTTCTTGGCTCTGCTAGGGGCTTTTCTTATGGCACCAGGTAAGTTACTTAAGGTGAGATTCAAGAAAACACTTAACTCGTAAACCGCAATGCCAGTGTATATTCTTAGCAGAGAAGCACAGAAATTGTCTCTAGCCCACTTAGGCACTTTAAGTATTGTAAACACCTAGATTTAACTTGTATGTTGTTCAGTGAGCATATCAAGAAACAGACCTGTTTTGTTTCATTTTTTTTTCTGTGTTGAGTATGCTGGCAGCAAATTTTCTTCTTGAAGCTTTCTTGAATTTAAAGACAAGTTTCACCATTGTTATATACTGAAAAACATGAAGGACATGTTGCCTTTTTTCCCTTTTATTAATTATCAGGAAATAGAAAACACTTGGTAGCCTTTTGATACGTCCCAGCCCTCCTAGAGACATAGGAAGAACATAGAAATACTTCCATAGCAGTCTACCCAGGATCAAACAGTGATTTGGAGAACCTTGGTTGGTAAAAATCCTTTTATTGACATGGATGGTTTCCCACGTCTGTGTTAGCTGAGCTATGTTAGCATTTCATATACTGGCATCCCAAATTGCTTCTAATAGTTCAACACTTTTCCTCTGCATTCCAAACAGAAAGGAGCTTCTGCAAGCCTCTTTATTTGCTTGGATGCTTGCTCAGTTCATGTTGTATCTGAGCTCAGGAAACAGCTGAACCATTTCTTCTGGCATGCAGAGCAAAAGACTACATTCTGCAACCCCTAGCTTCTGCAAATAGCAAGTATTTAGTTGTCCTTATGGGCAAGCAGACAGGATTCTTCTCTTTTTCTAGGTAATGGAAAAAATGAATAAAAGATAAATCTGCAATAAAAAGGTAGGAAACAAGCCAAAGGAGACAAATTATAATAACCTAGAGCCTAAATTAACTATAAAAATTTTACAAGAGTAGTATCTGCCCCTCACCCCTTTAAGAATGGAAAGTATAGAGTTTTGGCATGAATTCTTTTCACATTGGAGTATAAGATTACAGTATAAACCATCCTTACATAAAATATATGTTTAGTAGATCTATGCTGGAATACTTCTGGTGAATAGGTTATAGGGGAGAGATTGTACAAATGCTTAAACAGGGCACTGGGAGCTTGCTCTGGGACTTTCAAGAAATCAATCATGCCAATCTTAATTCCGAAACTAAATTTCTGGACCACATATTGAAAATTCTAATATGGAATAGGAAGAAAGAATTTATTTCACATTCCATTTACATTAAAGATTATGTTATGGAAGCTCATTGTACTTAAGTATGATTTTATTATATTGTCTGATAAAATAAGTGCATAGTAATCTGCTCTTGATCAACCAGTAGCACTTTATTTTTACCCAAACCATCAATGTAAATTTATGCAAATTACAGAAATTACATTGTTATGCATTAATTGGTCACATCACAGGCAGGTTTGGCATCAGAATAATAATCCGTTATCTAAAATTCTTAGAACCATGCTTATAGCTGACTCTGGGAACCCTTCCTGTGACCTAGGGCATTTTCTTCTGTTGCATCTCATCACTATCACTGTTTACAGTTGTTTCAGCTGCTTTTGCATGGTAACATTATGCAGAAAAAATAATTTGTCACCTTTCCTAGTGACTTCTGCTATAACCTGCTTAAAATTTCTAGATTCAGCATGGCCTTGGTAAATACTTCTGGAAAGTCAGAGGCAGAGTGCCTATTCTTAGCATTGTTGTAGCAAGTCTACAGTAGAAATCGCTTTTGAGCTCTATTTTTGGTTTTATCACTGACTTGAGTGAGGATGAGCAAGGTCAACATTCTCTGATTGAATAAATAGAATGTAATATACTCGTTCTCCTTTTCTCTTCCCCATCTGTCTCCCATTTTTAACTGATATCTACCATATATTCATAGAAAAATGTTTGACTGGGGTTTGGCTTGTCTGGTTTTTTTTTTGTTTGTTTGTCTGTTTTTAAATTTTATTTATTTATTATGGTTTTGTTTGTTTGTCTTCTATTTTATCTCTAGCATACTGGTCAGGACAGAGTTAATTTTCTTCTAAACACTTCATATAGTGTTATGTTTCATATTTGTGCTGAAAAACTTTGATAACACACTGATATTTTAGTTACTGGTGAAGAGTGCTGACACAGCAGCATGTCCTTTTCTGCTCCTCATGCTTCACTGCCAGTGAGGAGCCTGGGAGTCCACAGCCGGGACAACTGACCCTAGCTGATCAAAGGGATTTCCCATATTGTATGATGTGCTTGAGAATAAAAGCTGGGGGAAGAAGAAGGAAGAGGGAAGATTTCTAAGTGATGGTGTTTGTCTTCCCAAGTCACCATTATGCATCATGGAGTCTTCTTTTCCTGGACATGGCTGAACACCTGCCTACCCATGGGAAGTGGTGAGTGAATTCCTTTTCTTGCACACATGGCTTTTTCTTTACCTATTAAACTGGCTTTTGGAGTTTTCTCAATTTGAATTCTTCATCTGATTCTTTTCCCCTTCACACTGTGGGAAGGGCAGGTGTGTGAATGAGTGACTGTGTGGGGCTTAGCTGCTGCTCAGGATTAAACAACATCTAAGAATAAGCTTAGGTGTTATTTATCTACTTCTACAGCAAAATTGTAAAAAATGTAATAGCTCAGTTGGTATCTTTCAGTTCTGCATGAACAAGAGTAAAAAGATGGGGAAACATTATAAGTTCAGAATAATTCTATAGTTACTGTAAAGTAACATAGTTACAGCTATGTTCTTAACATCTATTCTGTGACTCTGTGCTATGAATTTTGTCTTTACTATTGCAACAGTGCCAAACTTATTCATCAGATTTCCACTCTAGACACCAGGTTGGCAGACTGCAAAATCACTTTCTCTGATTTACAGCTGATCTCACTAACATACTAATTTCCTTAAAATTCTATATAAAAGTTTAATTTGCATTTTCAAAAGAAAAAAAAAAGAATCATAGGAAGGTGTCTGAATGCTTTCGCTAATTTTTTTCTCTTCCATAGGAAGGGAGAGAGATGGTCACTGAAGTTTCAGCCTCAGAATTAGATTTTGCACACCAATTTCACTTGTAACATATGCATGACTGTTTTTTTTTTTAAATATACCTATAGCTTAAAAGGGATTCATGCTGCTCCATATGGTTACGGTCAGTTAAGGACTGATGAAGAAATCGGACAGATTAATCTACCTGCTCACTTGTTCTTGATTCCTTCTCTTTTGCAGAACTGCTCTAAATTCACACACTAAAAACGTTAAAGCGCTCTGTGTTCAGTACCTCAGTAGCTTCCCAGCTCCTTGAAGCTAAAAGCCAAGCTCAGACAATTGGGGTCGCAAATGAGCCAAAGGAGTGCTTCTGTCTATTTTGTAACTGAGCACTTAACCTAAGGCTGAATGTTCAGGCTGAATTTCCTATGTTAAGACCACAGGGGATGTGATGAGAAGGTAGCTGCAGGGGAGAATGCAGTTTTTTGTTTTACAAGTGGTCCATTAAATGACTGAATCAGATAACACAGTTCCAACAGACAGCATGTCCTGAAATAGGAGGGAAATTTCAGTAGTGTTGAGCAGGCTGCTCGTAAGAGCGATGCTACGGCACGTAGCAAGAGCATGCCCTCATCACATGGACTTTTCTAAACAATCTGTGCTGTGCCCTGACATAATATGTGAAAGCCTTCAATATAAAATCACATGTTCCATTTGAACCTATGAATTTGTTAGTATCTCCTTTTTTTTAGTCTTATGACTCTGGGCTTTGTTTCAATATGCAAATCTAAGCAGAGCTTTCCCAAAACTCAGAGTTTTTCATTTGATCCCAAATCCATTAAAAGTCTATTAAAATGTATGTTCTAAAGTTCAGTGATTAGGGGTTGTTCCTGCAAGGTGGTGAAAACTATGTTGTGATTCACCAAAACACTTAAGCTTGTACATACCTTTAAGCATGATTAATTACTTTGAAGATCTAGAGAAATTAGATGTGTATTTAGGTAGTTTATTGAGTTATATGCATAATACTAAGATCTTGTAGAATCAAGCTCTATACTATATATATATATGTACACATACACATATTAGAACATATATCATGCATTTAAAAATTCAGTACCACAATTTGATTTCAATTTACTTGTAAGACATTCTTGGTATAATTGTACTGAGTGCAAAAATTACTGCTCTGCATTACACTAGTGTTTGTGTATTTATAACAGAGTCCAGAAATGGTTAGAGGAGTCTGCTGGCAGTTATTCACTTTTCATGAAATAACTCCAGCTAAATCTAAACAAAATGAATACTATACTTGAGAGACTAAATTCAATAAAATTTCCATTTCTGGATATAGGAAATGAAGTGAAATGACGTTTCTATCAAATCAAGACAATGTGTTGTACAAAGCAATCTTGAGGAGCAGGTCAAAACTACTGAAACAGGATGTGCATTATGCTGGCATCATACTAGGCTACAGTTTACATTTTGGCAATGACACACTGAGGTTTTGCAAGTATATCAAACACTACATTGCAATATTTACCTAAATCATTTTAGCTATGTATGTTTTCTACTTCTGTAATCACAGCTTCACAGCCCAGATGCAATATTATTCAGCTTTTATAATGTCCCTTATACCATTCATCATTGTCTTTTTCTTACATGCTCTACTTGGCAGATGTGATTTATTTAAAAAAAACCCACTAGTGAAACAAAGTCATTTTCACCTTTCAAGGAGTTTTATATCTAATTTTATTTAACTAATTTTCTGTCTCCAACAGTCTTCCCTTTTGCTTGCAAAATTTTTCTGTTGTTGATTTATTGTAATTAACTAATTGATTTATATTTTTAAAAAATCTACACATTCTTCTTAAACTAAAATGAACCCATCTAACATTTGACAGTGATATGAACTTTCTTACTGTGGATATCTATTTATATATTAAACATTTCCAGAGCAACCAGATGGGGATTTAATGTGAGATTTATATGATTTTCAGTTAATTGAATTATTTGTTGTCAAATTATCTAACAAATTTAATCTGTTATGTTCTTCTGAATTATTCATGACCCATTCACAAGCATTTCTGTAAGCATAATATAATTTTTATCAAATAGTTTGTACAAATAAATATTACCTTTGTTATTGTTGGATTGATTTCTCAAAGTTACTTTCACCTTAGTCAAATGGCTATTCTGGAAAACAGGTGCAGAGTTAGTCCCTGAGAATCTAGACCTGGTGATGGTCTACAGTATCCCTTGTTGGAGGTTCTACTGGTCCTGGAGCATGGCACAGGTGTCAAAAAACTCACATATCCTTAGAATGTAGGATGCTCTGCCAGGAGTTTCAGGCAGAAGAACAGGCACCTCAGCATGAATCTATCTGCATACAGGAAAGCTCACTGCTGATGCACACTGCTCTCCAATGAAAATGCCTTTATTTTCCACAGGGTATAAATAGAAAAAGAATTAGATATACATACAGGTCAGGAAGCATGAGTAAGAGTCATCTCCAAGACACACATAAAAAAAAGCTGAGAAGAGTAAATTTTTGCCCTCCAAAAATGAGATAACTCTGTGTAGAGATTCTATGTCTAGAATTATTGTTTTAATGTTCCATTTTTAGTTAGTCCTGGAAGAAAAGATTAGCTTTATTATCCTTAATACTTAAAATACAGTTGGAAATAAAATTGAATTTTTGTTAAAAATAAACATGTAGGGAGGCAGAATAATGAAATAAAATTATGCTGGAAAACTTCCTAACACATCATCTTGCTACATGTAGATGTTTCAATGTACCTAAAAATGGAATTGAACCTGAGCTTAAATACAATGAACTTGATGGTAGTTCACTTCTTCAAAAGAAGCAGTAAATAGAGTGCTTTTAAAAATAATTTTTATTTTTAGCTATTTTTAAAAGCCTTTTTAGAATTTGTTTGTTTGATTGTGTTTTTCAAATTTCAATTTAGAGAGACTTCCACTATGAAAAACTCCACCCATGGAAGACAAAAAAGTTGGCAACCTAGTTTAATAAATGACATTGTCTCCATTTATCTCAGTGAAAGTTTTTCACTACTATTAAAGCAAACAGACCTCAAATATTAGAAAGACTTTATGGTTCAGGCAGACTTCTGTGGTGTGGCATAGATGCATTAGACAGTTAAAATACCATCCTAATTATCTCAGAAGTTATAAACATTTTTAATTTGATTCTTTGTCATTGTACATCACACTCATTCAATGGGGGAGTATCTGAAATCCATGACATGATCTGACCTAATTTTTGAAAATAGCGTAAGTCAGAGTTAAAAGCAGCTGGTCATCACAGTGTGTTACTATTTTCTTCAGTATCCCTAAGGAAGAGCTTTGTGAAAATATGTGTAGTAATCTATGAGTATACTCATGTTTGGTGAATATGACTTTGAATAAGACTAATCTTTTTAATTCTAAAGAACTATTCTTTGAAAAGAGGTTTTTCATTCTGAAATATGACAAGAAAGAGAAAGACTGTGTTTTACAACTTTTCAAAGACTACAGAAAGGTGGGAGAAATTTTGAGGGAAAATTTCTTTTTCTTCATGAGAACTAATTTGACTCCAGTTATTTCTTTTCCTTCCCCCCCCCCCCCCCCCATGTATAACAAGAAAAAATATCATCTGAAACTGTTGCCTCAGAATGCAAAATTACCTGGACAAAGTTCTTGCTTTGCTTTTTATTTAGCAAATGAAGTGGAGATGCATATATTAGAACACAACCATCCCATAAAACAGTGTCTACTGCTATGTGTCAGCATGATTAACTAGTTTTAAGCTCAGTCATGTGTGATTTTGAAAACTTTTTCAGCCCTTAAGAAGACTTATGTACATTTTGCAAGCAAACAGGGAAGAATAAACATTTTGATGTTTGTGGTAAAGTGAAGTGGGAGGTCATGGTACTGATGGACTGAGAGTAGAGTAGAAAAGGGGGTACTGGACTGCTGCTTTTTTTGACCCCACTTTTTTATACAGTGTAAGATTGAAATTCTGTTCTATGGACCTGTTTTCTTTGAAACCCTTTGCCTGTCTAGAACAGCAAGAATGAGAACAGCCTCATTTAAAATTATAACATATTTTACATCATCATGTAAATCAGAAAAAGAGGTATATTCACCTCTCTATCCATAGACTAAAAGGGGCTCCAAACTTATCTGCATATACAACATGCTCAGCTTATGACCTCTTGGTGGGATGAATTCTGCCCTAAATGGGTACTTTACTTAGGTCAGAGCTGCACACGCTGAAGCCACAATTTCCAAGTGACCAGGGATGAATTTAGCTTCCAGGAAAACAAGGTGTTCTGCTAAAGTTATAATCTAGAAATACCTGGTTCAATTCTCCATTAGCTTAGTGGCAACCAAGATATACAGTCTCTGCAATGAACATTCCAGCGCACGTCTAACATTACAGCCTCTGATATTAGCTGTTTCTTTGGATGCTATTGTAGCTATTATCTTTTCCTTATTGACTGAGCTTTGACTTTTTCACCTTGTTATTCCAAAATGTCTTTTGTTCCTGAGGAAGGGGTTCCTGAGGAACCTGCTGAGATGGTTCATGTCAACTCATTTTCATGTCTCAAAGCTTTCAAAGTTCTGTCTTGGAATAGTTTGACAAGATGTGTTCCTTGCCACACAGAAAGAACAACATATACTGGAAAAGAGTTTTAATTAAAATCTAGTTTAATGTTTCCATTACATTTCAGTAGCAGCTGGCATTATTTGTTACATTGACAATGTGAGAGAAAGAGGTCAGAAAAAGAAAACTGACTTCTATTCCTTCTTAATTTTCCAGTTGAACTACTGAAAGTTTTAACATTATAAATCTCTGGGTTCTAAGTAAGAAGTAAATAAGTAGTAAACTGGGAATAGAATTGGTTTTTCACCATTGATATGGCCATTAATGCCTATATCAAAAACTAATCTTCTCATTAAAATGGTAGTAACTAAAACATAGGTTCTATGTGCTGAGATGTATTTATCTGGAAGCAGATTTCATAACATCCTTTAGGACTGCTACTTTAGAGATGTGAGTGCAGAAATGAGGGACACTGCTGAGCACAGTGTAACTTAATCTAGTTGCTGTCCTTGATCTGGTTGCCTTACTACAATTTAAAAATAACCTTGGCTTTTTCAAGTAAAATATTCAAACTCCGTATGAGTTCCATATATATATATATATTTCTATGAAATATATTGCTTCCATACCATCATCTTCAAAGTGCTAATCATATAGTAGAAAGCACCTATTTCATGGACATCTACACCTGAGATAAGTATCTGAAGTTTTCTTCATAATTAGTAGGAAGGAGAGATTCCCTTAGAGCACTTCTCATCTGACCTCCTACCATGGGAGCAGTAAGAATGAAGTATCTGAGTGCACTGTGCAATGGCAGAGAGAACAATGCAAAAAGTTGGATGAGTCTTGGTGTAGGCTATGGATTGACGAGTAACAGGAGCAAAACACCTGAATCTGCTGAAAAGTTTTATCATAGTATTCTCATAGACTGATTTCATTGGCAGCCTGTGCCTATATACCCCTCCCTGCATTTTAGGAGAGACTGGGGCAAAGCACTGTTACATGGCTATCCAACATCAAGCATCATCCTTAAAAAGACCCCAAGGTTAATTTTAAAAGCAAGAATCAGACATTCTGACTAGCATCTAAAAGAAATCTTATTATAAAATTTCCTGAAATGGATACATGATCACAGTCAGACTCTCAGAGCCACATTGCTGCTGTGCGCTTATGAGACGCCTGAAGAACAGTAAGGATCTCCTACAGGGAAAGAAGCTACAGAAGCAGTACAAAATATATGCAACATGATTGACTACTGATTACTGTATCAGTTTGGCCTGGCTCTCTTGCCAAGAGAGCTCCTTGGCTCCCTTAAGCTGTCCCCTTCCCTCTCCCACTCTTTGAAGTGAGAAAAAAAAAAAAGAACCACAGAAAAACCGAAAGAAGTCCAAACTAAACGGAATTATATAAAAAATATATATTTACATATATTTACAATTATATATACAATTTGAACATATTGTACACATAACAGGGAGCTCCCGAGGGAATAAAAGGAAAAGGGAAGGGAAAACAGGGATAAAAAAATAAACAAAAAAATATCCTCCAAATATAGCCTGTTAATAAAGAGCTAGCAAATAAATACAAAAAACCGAATTAAATACTTCTCTGAACGAGACAGCAGAACTGTGCAAGGTACCAACCAACTCCCCACACCTCCTGGAGGGACCAGAGATAATGGCAGGTCTAAACAGGCAGGCCTTAGCATATACAAGCAAAGACCATCTGCGGAGATACCTGTCACCTTCAGCCACCAGAAGAGAGAAGAGAGTGAGCTCTCTTATCTCCGCCTTATTTATA